>NC_092126.1:56965672-57309005 GCF_043159975.1 Macaca nemestrina | reverse complement strand
GAGATTTAGAGGACTGAAGCCCTTGAGATTCACAATGCTTACTGGGTTAAGACTGTGCTAAACTTATTCAAACTGCAGCTGGCAACTGTCCTTGGAGTTGCTGTCCTTGAAGTCACTGTTACAGAAGCCTGCAAAGGCAAGCCCTGAAAAATTAATGGAAATAGATATTTCCAAGTGATTTTAGTATAATAGTTTTACTTTTTTCTGTATTTGAAAGAATTACAATATGTCAAGGACAGAATATGAGTTTTGCACAGTTATCAAAATATGTTTTTGTATACATATATATGAAAATAGAAAAAAAAATCATTCGTAAGACTTGAAATGAAGAGAAATAGTTACAGTCGGACATCACTAATGCCTGTAATCCCAGCACTTTGGGAGGCTGAGGCGGGCAGATCACGAGGTAGGTGTTCGAGACCAGCCTGACCAACATGGTGAAACCCCTTCTCTACCAAAAATACAAAAATTAGCTGGGTGTGGTGGTGCACACCTGTAATCCCAACTACTCAGGAGGCTGAGGCAGGAGAGCTACTTGAACCCAGGAAGCAAAGGTTGCAGTGAGCCAAGATCGCGCCACTTCACTCCAGCCTAGCAACAGAGCGAGACTCGGTCTCAAAAAATATATATATATTATATTAAAATAATAATAATTTATATTATTTAGTGTCTTGCTAAACGAGATTTTGGGCACCATTTTAATCGTTAGCTGAGTTTTTGAATGTGAATTTTCTTCAATACACTATTAACTTAACTTACCAAAGGATGAATTTCTGAATTATGTTCTACTTTCTTTCCTCTTTTACCTTGTATAGCCAGCATCTGTCCAAGTTCTACTCCTTCTACAATCAGAACATTTTCCAAATCCACCAACATTTTCTGCACAATTCACAGGCTCCTTCCCGAGTTGAAACTTTTGTCACAGAATCAGGGATTCTTAGAATTTCAAGGATGTGAAACAACATCTAAATCAATCTGCAGTTGAAATCCCCTCTAGACTAGAGCATGTCTGACTGACAGCCACTCCGTCTCCGCAGGAACAATTCTAATGAAAGGAGCAAGGAAACAAGATCTAGTTCATGTGAGGCCTCTGTTGCCTACTAACTGGAATGTAATATAATAATCAATTGATTATTATTTGTCAAATGAAAATAAAAACATCCCTCATTTACCTAGACCCTTATGTGAAAACTCTTTATAACATACAAAAAATGCTCTGAAATGTGGTATTATGATTTAGGTCATTCTTTATTATTTCACCATCAACCTACTCCACTTCTACTTATCTCTTATTATCAGCCTCTTCCCTAAAGTTTCACCTTGAACAATACAGAACAGTCCAACAGTCCACAAGTATTGTTGCCCCTGAACACCATGAATAGATAGATTGCCACATCAGTAACATTGGGCATAGCTTCAGCATTAGTAAGGAATGATGCTATGAGATAATAATGATCTATTAACTTCACAATCTTAATGGAACATTATAGCTTGTGCCAATAAGTAGTAACCTTTTAGTTCCTAATTTCTTCCGTCTAGGTTCTACCCCTTTTATGACCAAATGCATGAATTTGAGATATGGTATGCTAAAACTGCTGCTGTAAAAGGTGTCCAGGCTACCATATCTTTCACTACTCTACCAAGGGCTACTTAAGCTCCACAGTACTCCATTTTCTATAACATTCAAACCACATATAGTAGACATATTCTTCCTAATCTCATATATTCTTTTTTTGCTGCAACAGACAGTTTGGTAGACCTTTGCTAGAAGATTTGTGGTCATTTTCTCACCCAAACTTCAAATTCTAGCACTCTAATTACCAGCATGTGTATAACCCTTGCTCCATAAAGCCTTCCCCATTGTCCATCACTATGCTCAATTCTCTCTGTGCTCCCACAACATGATTTTCATCCCTTTGTCATAGCACTTACATTCCGTGTTACACTGTAGTGAGCCATTTCTTTGCCTGTCTTTCCTAATGAGTCATATGTTTCTTGGATGCTTGATGATGTGATGAATGAATGAGGTGAAGAACAAATGAATCATTTAATAAATGACAATTGAAAGCATACTTCTGGTTTTTTTTCACTGCTGTTATATTTTAAATATTTTCTATGTCCTCCAAATAGGATAACATTCCTGATCCTGATAATCAAGAAATCTGAATTTATGTATTATCATTTTAATATAATATTTCAGAAGAAATTCAATCTCAGAAAGAGCCTAAGGTTGTGTACTTTTTTATGTGGGACTATCACTCAAGACACTGTTGAAAAATAACCTTTGTTCTGGAAATAGACTCTTGTTAAAGAGATATATGTTAATGTCATGTTTATCAGAATTAGAGCATATTAGAGTTCATAGGATAAGCATAATGAATATGCCTGGATTGTCAAACTTCATTGAAAATTTAGAAAAAAACACATTTATAACCAAATAAACCTGGAATAATTGTATTTTTATATATTATGTTTTATATAATATCTATAATAAAATAAACAGAGATAATAGAAGGGAAATTATATGTTATTTTTAAAATACCAAACATAAAAATATTGAAAATATGACAATCCCTTCAGACTAAGCTTCCAGGCCCTGGAAATTGGAATTCTTCATTTGTAGGAGAACTTTGGTAGGAAACCGTATATCCAGAACAAAGACAATCAAGATAGTTCTAAGAGCAAATGGATGACAAATAATTAGCACGTGGAAATAAGGTGATACAATATACATGATTACAAAAGAGTATCTTAACCTCTCTGTTATCAATTTGTTGTTCCTCTTGAATTTGAACCTAGGGTTGATTTATTCCATAGATTTATTTACTCTCACTATGATGCAGGCACTCGCCAGGCAATGAAAGTACAGGGATAAATATGACATGGTCTCTTACCTTAAGGAACAAGTCAGTGATGGTGGATATGCATGCAAGTAGCACAGGGGTTATGATACAGTGAGGCCTAAGAAAGAAGGCAGTCAGAATAATCTTCCTGAAACAAATAGATATGCATTGCACTTTAGGATTTTAAAATTGAGCAAATTATTTAAAAAAAACATAAATTCTAAAGTCAGCCTCAGAGATATCTTTTCCAAGTTTCCAACACTATCTGTATATTATAAATATTCCATAGTTGATCTGTTGCAGAAAGATTCTCTAAAGATATTAGGACATGACCTTCATTTATTTTGTGTTCTGGCAGCAGTAGCAAAGCTTCGATAGTCACTAAGAACCCCTGGTTCCACTACAGAAGCAATGCTGGATTCTTAGAAAAGTCATGGGCCATTGAGAGAAAGGATTTTTGAATAATGCTTCTTTTAAAGCCATGGCAACCATGAAACAATTGAAGAAATAGAATGTTTTGAATTCTTGACATCAAAAACAATTTTTAGTGTTATGAATTTGTACTTGAAGAACGTTTATACAATCCATTATATTGAAAGAGAAATACCACATTATATTTAAGATTATACTTAAGATATGATGACTCTAAAGTGGACAAAGCCTCCTTTGTCAGGAACACTGAATAATTTCAGCCTGAATCAGAATTTTTACATGCTTGTAATTTGAAGGTATTTATAATATTCTGAAAAAACCATCAATCACTAACACATCGAGAAATGTCAAGTTTTTCTAGATTTTATTCCATACCTTCATAGGAGCCATGAATGAATAAGACAAATGACTATACTTTTTTACTTTAGTAGAAAAGAAAATCTGAACATTGTAGCCCTTGATTTTTACAGACGACACCCAAAAACCTCAAAAAACTCTCTGAACTGCTAAATACATTTCGGGGGATTCACTATTCTATTTAGAAACATAAGTATTATGCTTTCATAACTGAAACTAAGAATAAATTCTCTTTCTGTACAACTTATCTCTAGGATATAATACCATACTGTTTAGTTCAGTGACCTTTCTTGGCATATTTATCCATGTCTGATAGAGGACCTGAGTGAATTGCTAAGCAGAGCAAAAACAAAGGAAGAATTTGTCGATCTTTAAAAACAGGAAAGAAAAGAAAAACACATATTTGTCTTTATAAGTGTTCTTATTTTCAACAGCTAACATGTGTACATGTCATTTAGCCTCATAATGAAATTATATATTACTCAGAGAACTATGTACAAATATTTTCTTATTAATGATTTTGACATCACAAAGATTACTGTGTTATTACTGGAAAATCAATTGCTTAAAATAAGTTTAGAAAATGATTCAGTCTAAAAATGATGGAGGTTGCATCTAAACAAAATCTCTATGTACCGGTGAATAATGAATCATAACTTCTAAGTCAAAGCTTATTGTTTTCCACTTCCCATATACACTCTGATAACAAGGTCAACTCTAGGAATGGAGTGGAAGTTCTGTCTCTATATTTAGTACTGCCACACATTGGGAAACAGACTTCAACACCATCACATTCATAGCAACTTTCTAAATCCAACTGAAAGAATCACCATCAAATCTGGACTTCTACATTTGCTGATTTCCTTGGTAGCACCAGCCATTATGAACACTGAGATTTTGTTCAATAGAAACCGACACTGGCAATTCAATAATAAGGGCAACGCTGTTAAAACATCAAAACTTTTGCTTTCTTTATCTTTCCTTGTTATGTTTGCTTGCTCTGTTCCCCCATCACAACTCTCATCCTTAAACATGATCAATAATATTCTACTGTTGGTCACAAAGTAAACTATGACAAAGCCTGAAAAAAATTAGCTCAAAATGGATACAATCCTGATTGCAGTCTTCTTAATCATGAACTCCTGGCAATAAGGGACAGTGTTACCCTTATTTTTGAATTGCCAGAGTCTAGCATGTAGTTTTAATAAATACATGTTTTTAGAATAAAACTTAACTATTGGCTAGTCATATCAATATAAAATATGAAGAATATCTCAAGTAATGAGTTAAGGTTTTAGTACATCCCCATCCTCTCAATTTCTACAGAACTTGTCTAAAAGCACATATGAAATTTTGTGCTGCCCTGTATAGGAGATTTTTTTTCTTTCTTCTCTTCATTTTCTTTCAAAAATCACATGCATCCTATCCATTTAATGAGGCCATAAACAGCTGGAGACAAATAATCCTGACATGTTTTCTTGTATTTCCAAACAAGTCTTAAATTTCAATAGATAAGTCCAGATTCATACACAATGTTCTACTTTCTACAGTTATTTTTATCGTCATCATACTATTATCAATAATTTGAAAACATACCATAATGGCAATCCACTAACTAAATCTACTGAATCCACATACATGTTAAGACAAGATTAATCAGGTTCTGATGATGTTAAAGATATTCAGGTTAGAAAGAAGATTGTTAAGAGAAAATTATGATAGCATAGTGACCTTTCCCCTTCACTCTCAACTTTAAGCTATTTGATTTTCCTGGCCAAATGCCTCCTGGGATCTACAAGTGAAGTTAGACTTTGGGCTTATCCTGGCATAAAAACTATTATGAAACTTTATCCAAGTGTCAAGCCAAGGTCAGGAATGAAAAGCGACAGGAACTGGAAAGAACTTGCCACTTAAGAGTTCCAAAAGTCAATTTGCCATCAGCTCCTTATGAATATGGCAGGTGTTCCTAGAAAAAGGAAATGGGGGAACTACTATAAATTTTCCTGCACCTGAAGTTTGGAAGGCACAAGAACACAATAACTAGAGGCTTTGCCAGGTACCTCAGCTGACAACAGACAGCCTTCCTGCCTTTGAAACTGAGGGCTACAGGGATAGAAACCTATGTTCCACCACCTCTGGAACTCCCACAGTTTGAAAGACTCCCCACAGCTAGAGCTGAGCTGTAATGAGTTAACAAAGAAAAAGCATAACCCATCTAAGAGAGACCATCAGCCAACAAAAATCATAGAACAAATTCACAGTGAAATAGAATTGCTGGACTGGAGAACAGAACCCTGCATAAGAAAATAAGGAGAGTATCAAAAGAGATTCCAAAATTTGATGACTTCTCACTACTTCTACCACAATTACCATATTCCATGCCACCATTCTCTCCTGTCAGCGTTATTGCACTTGTCTCCTATTGCTCTTCCTATTATCTTTTCTCTACACAGAAGCCAGATTGTTTTATTGGAAAAGCAAATCAGAGAGGAAGTTGTGTGGACTATTTTGACATCCAAGGTTTCATCTATGAATCTCCCAAAAACCTTCATAGAAACAGAGAGAGCAACTAGAAAAGCCAAAACAAAACCCCATGAATAGCATCTGTAACAAAACTAGGTGACAAGATACGCCCACAGATCTCAAAATATAAGGAGGTAGTAAAAACTTTGAAATCTCCGTGCTGCATGGTGTCAGCATTTCTGTAAGAGGAAGTGGAGAGAAGGCATGTGGTCTTTTGTTTGCTCTGAGAAGAGGAGAATTCTAGAATCAGGAAAAAGTATTCTCCAGAAAGTGTAGTGGATAAGTCTATAAACCACAGTGGAAACTTTTTAAATTCATGCTGAGTAAAGGTTATAATGGACTATGCTGTAGTGGTGCTGGAGCAGTCTGGGTCTCATAAACTCTTGACACTAACAAATCTGACTTCAAAACTTTATATTGAATAAAGATTGCTGGTAGTAGGATATAAATTTAAAAAACACAGTAAACATGGAAAGATAAAGAAAGAGGAGATCCATATAACAGTGGAAGAGAAAAACTGAATAATCCAATATCTAAAATTATAAGACCATATTTTAATCACTTGGCAAAATGGTGGAAGGAATGCTCTAACACCCTTGGTGTTATAAATCAATCTGGACTTGCTTATTTAATGTTGTTAGGGGTCAGCAAACTACAGCCTAATGGCCAAATGTGGCCTGTGGCCCATTTTCTGTGGCCCCACAAGATAAGATTGGAAAGAAGAAAAAGAAAAAAAAAAGGAGAAGAAGTTGGGGGGGAAGCAGGAAATGAGAAGGAGTAGGAGGAAGAGGAGGAGAAAAGGGAAAAGGAAAAAAGGGAGAAAGGAGAGGAGGAAAAAAGAAAGATGAAGAAGAAGATGACGAAGATGAAGTGAAGGAGAAGGAGAAAGAAGAGGAAGAGAAAAAGAAAGGAGGAGGGAAAGGAGGGGAGGAGGAAGAAGGTAAAGGAGGAAGAGTGGGAGGAAGGGAAGGTGGAGGAAGAAGAGGAAAGGAAAGATGGGGAGGGTCGGGGGAAAAACAGGGGAAAGGAGAGAAGGAGGCAGAAACCTTAGGTAGCCAACAAAACATAAAGTATTTACTATCTGGCCCTTTACACTAAAAGTTTGCCAGCCTCCACTCTAACAAAATTGAGACACAAATGCAATGTTGGCTACCTCTCACTCCTAAAAGTAGGCAAAACTCGTGTCTTTAAAAAAAATGAAAAACTGGTTTTTCATTTTTTCAGAAAAAAATTATATTGCAACAGGTTATTGCTCTGTTGCCCAGGTTCGAGTGCAGTGTCACGGTCATAGCTCACTGCAACCCGGAATTCCTGTGCTCAAGAGATCCTCTTTCCTCGGCCTCCCAAATCACTAGGCCTATAGGTGCGCATCACTGCACCCAGCTAATTTTTAATTTTTTTTTTTTTTTGAGACGGAGTCTCGCTCTGTCGCCCAGGCTGGAGCGCAGTGGCCGGATCTCAGCTCACTGCAAGCTCCGCCTCCCGGGTTCACGCCATTCTCCTGCCTCAGCCTCCCGAGTAGCTGGGACTACAGGCACCGCCACCTCGCCCGGCTAGTTTTTTGTAGTTTTTAGTAGAGACGGGGTTTCACCGTGTTAGCCAGGATGGTCTCGATCTCCTGACCTCGTGATCCGCCCGCCTCGGCCTCCCAAAGTGCTGGGATTACAAGCGTGAGCCACCGCGCCCGGCCAATTTTTAAATTTTTTTAAAGAGACAGAGTCTCGCTATGTTGCCCAGGTTGTATAATTCTTTAATCAAGGTAAAAAGAATTTGTTACAAAACCAGAGAGTAAAAAACAGAATGATGTTCTTACATACACACCCAAAAAACCAGATTAAAAGTATAAGTAAACTATAATCTAATGTTTCCAAATGAGAATTTAAAAATTAAGAGAAGTATCAAAGTTATAAAAGAACAACAAAAGTTAGAATTTAAAAACTGAGAAACAAGACAGTAAGAAAAAGAGAAGATGTAAAAAGAAAGATAAAATAATATGGGAAGAATTATGAGAAAAGCAAAAAGTTATTTCAGAAACAAAGACTAAATTAGAATGAATACAAGAGTGAATAAATACAACAACTAATGACATAAGAGAATTATTTAAGAGCAATAAAAATAGAAAAGAGAAAATTTTAAAAAGAGGGTACAGGACATATGAGCATATAGGACACCGTGAAAATTTTAACATCAATATAACAGGGGTCACAGAAAGAGCACTGAGAGAAAAAAGCAGGGGTCATATTTGAGTATACAGTGACCAAGGATGTTCTCAAATTGATGAACATCATCAAGCCGTAAACATAATAAGCACTGAGAAATTAAAACAAAATAAATAGAAAGAAACCCATTATAGTACATCATAGTAAACCTGCTAAATAAAAAGAAAAATATTTTAGAAGCAGGCCAACAAAGAAAAACATGCCCATTACCTTCAAGGAAGAAAAGAGATTGACATTTGAATTTTTAAAGAAAGGAAACTATAGAAGTCAGAAGATGATGACACGATATTTAAGGCGCTAAAAGAAAAGTAATTTAAACTTGGGTGAAATGATATTTTCTTTTTTTTTTTTTTTTTTTTTGAGACGGAGTTTCGCTCTGTCGCCCAGGCTGGAGGGCAGTGACGCGATCTCTGCTCACTGCAAGCTCCGCCTCCCGGGTTCACGCCATTCTGCTGCCTCAGCCTCCCGAGCAGCTGGGACTGCAGGCGCTCGCCACCGCGCCTGGCTAATATTTTTTGTATTTTTAGTAGAGACGGGGTTTCACCGTGTCAGCCAGGATGGTCCCGATCTCCTGACCTCGTGATCTGCCTGCCTCGACCTCCCAAAGTGCTGGGATTACAGGCGTGAGCCACCACACCCAGCTGTGAAATGATATTTTCAGTGAAGTCAAATATGAGAGAATTAGTCATTAGCAGACCTGCACTGAAAGAAAAACGAAAGGGAATTCTTTGTTCAGAAACAAAATGATCCCAGATGGAAGCAAAGGAATGAAGAAAGAAATGTAGAGCAACATAAAGGGCAAATATATAGGTAATTTTAAATTAATAATAATAAATGTTTACTAGTTATAAAATGTATATAGAATTAAAATGTATAACATTGTAACACCAAAAGAGGCAGTACAATAAATGACTTTAGTTTCTAATCTTGTCAGAAAAATCATAGAAATAACAAATTATATTAGGCTAAAAATAAGACATGAATACCTGAAGTAAGGTTTAAGCTAACAACTAAAGAAAAAGGCAAGGATTGTATGACAAGTTAACAGGGAGGATAAGGGATTAGTAAAATATATTTGACAAATCTAAAAAATTTCAAGAAAGACATAATGAAACATAAAACTAATGAGTCAATTAGAAAACAAGTAAAAAAGATCATATATAAAAACTCAATGAATCAAAATTACACTAAATGTAAATTACATGCTTTCTTGCCTTACTAAATACTAATAAAAATTAGTAGTTTTTTAATTTGCTGGACAATGAAAAGACCATAGAACACTTTAACTCCATTTACACTCACCTCACCTGCTTTTGTACTGTTCTTGTGTATTCCGATGCCACCTGTGTGCAAGTGTGTGTGTGTGTCTCTCAGATAGTCACGATTCATTTTAAATGTTTTAAATATTTAGTATTCATTTAGATTTACTCACATATCTTCTTGCACGTACTGGGATAATTTTTCTTCTGCCTGAGGAACATCCCTTAGTATTTCGTTAAATGTATGTCTGCTGATAATGGATTCTCTGCCTTTTTTCCTAAAAATATTTTATATTACCTTCATTTTTGAAGGAAATTTTAACTTATTATAGAATTATAGGATGACAGTTATTTTTTCTCAGCACTTGGAATTTCAATCCACTCTCATTTATTTCTATTGCGAAATCAGCTGTCAGCCTTAGTGTTGCTCCTGTGAAGGTAGCAACACAATATATAAAGATATATTTATCTTCTCGGGATGCTTTTAAGGGTTCCCTTTATTTGGGGTTTTGAGTAGTTTTACTATAGTGGTATGATGTTTTCTGCATTTATTCCGCTGAAAACTCACAGAAATTCTTGAGAAAATCTAGGACATTATCTCTATAGTCAATTTTGAAAAATTCCTGGATATTAAATTTTCAAATACTGCTTTTGTCAAATTCTTACTCCACTCACTTTCTTGAATTCCTACTTTACATATGTTACAAAATGTTGTTATATCCATTACAGATATACATTGCGGTGTATTCTTCCTATCTCTGTAATCTAGCCTAATTATTTCCTCTGACTGATTTTCTAGTATACTAATTCTCTGTTCAAGTGAGTTAAATCTTCTGTTAAGACCACCTTTTGATTTCTTAATTTTAATTATTGTATTTTTAAACTGGCTCTAGATTTTTCAATTAATTTTTTATAGTATTCAATTCTTGAATTTTTTCCCCTTGCCATTTTCTGGAATATATTAACAATAGCTATTTTAAAGTCAGTGTCTATTAATTCCAGTATTCACATCTCCTGTGAATCTACTCTTGGGTTTTAAGATCAAAATTTAAATGTATGTATCACATATCTCATATACATCATATAAGATAATTCACATATGTATAACAAAACCAAAAATGTAGTATATGTATGTATTACTTTGTGCATGCTTAGTTTTTTTTTATTGACTGACAGAAATTGCCTATAGTCAAAGGAAGACAAATTTAAGTCCTGAGTGATGTCATCTTCCACCAGAGAGTGTTACTTTTCCTTCTGGCAGACATTTGATAATTTCTTCATTCATTATCATTAAGATAGTAATGATAATATTCATTAGTTCATTAAGATATGACATTATTTCAAGGCTTGGCTTCAGTCATTTTGAGGCTTTGTCTTCTTTTGTCCACTTTATTTCTTTAGGGTCACAATGAAAAGCCTTGTGTGTTATTAGCACCTCATCTTTTCCTGGGTCCTAAACTCCAGTTTTGTTTTGTTTTACACAGCTATCTGGGAATGCCACAAGCTCTCCAGCCTTTCAAACTCTTGGTCACTGATTTCTTATCAGTTTAACTTCTCTGCTGCCACTTTAGAGTTGAAAATACTTGGAAAGAAAATGTATCATTTAATATTATGCTCACTTCTCTGAGCTTTCATTCTCTCCATACTCTTAGCCTCTCAAGCCTCATTCCCTTCATAGCTCTCTGGTGCTATCTGATAAATGCTGTCTACATGAGTCTTTCTTTTTAACTGCTTTCAGTGAGAGATTTGATGTATAACAAGCTAGTCTGCTATTACTGGAAGAAAAAGTTTATTATAATAAATATTGATGTAAAAGAAAAATATATAGAATGAACCATAATGGAAAGAGACTAAAATCATCTCTTAAATATGATAAACTCTTAAGTTGACAAATAAAATTGTCTCTGTTTTGAACACAATGGTAAACTAAAATAACTGTATCCTGCTAAAAACATCCAGAATCATGGATAAAATTTTAAAGATTTAAAAGATTTTTAATGGATTGTTGAGCTCACAATTAGGAAATTAACATTCGCACATAACAGAAATGAAGTTCAAACTGATAATCAGAGGCATAAGATATGAGCTGTTGTCACTGCTCTCTCTCTCATGGTGATAGACTCATATCAGTCCAATAAATTAGAGGTTGGGTTTTAATGTCCACCTGAGGCAGTCAGCAACGGCTATGACTCTTGCAAAGTATAAAATTAAAACTGAGAATTTCACATAAAGTCTAGGCTACTCAATAAAATGATAGATACAAAAAAATTCATTCACTGTAAAAGAGAAAATACAGCAAAACTCATCTACCTCTGCTGGGACTCTGAGTAGGAAAAAAACAAACATTTCTGCTAAACATCAAACTCCTGGTTTTGCATTAAGCTAAAAGATTAACATAAAAATCATCCTAGAACGGTTATATCATTTGAATACATAACAGAAACAATGCAAAACCAGTCATGGAGAATATTCCTGCAACTCAAGCTACAAAGAGTTTCCACAGGAAAAAAAAATTAAGCCCTACTGAAAATAAGCTCACACACACAAAAATTAAAAGCACAGTAGAAAAACAATTCCTGAGTGAAAGTGAGCAGATACAGCAAAGATAGTGGAAGTAAAGACACATGAACTTCATGTAAATTGTTCTAAAAATTAGAAAAGATACGAGTATTTTTTCAACAATTAAATACCTAAAACAAGAAACAAAAATGTTAACAACAGTACAAAGCTTATGAAATAAATAAACAGATTTTTAAAAACTGAGTAGAATTTTACAAATACAAAGGTAGACATTAAAATTAAAAACAAAATGAAAATGTTAGGTAAAAGATTAAACACAGTTTAAAAATTAATAAAACTGAAGATAAAACTAAGGATAAAAAACAAGGTAAAAAAGAGAAAGATAAAAGAAAAATAAATATATTATGAGACAGAGGAACAATAAAGATTAAACTCATAAATAGTAAGAATTCTGAAATTGATTAAAGTCATGTATCTTCATGTAGAAAAATTATAGTGTTCCAAGCAAAATAAAGCAAAATTAAATCAACACTTAGACATATCTAATGATAACTATGCAATAAAAAAGAAAGTCTTCAAAATTAGCAAAGAATAAAAAACAGATTATATTTTAAGAAACAATACTCAGAATAACAACAAAGAGGCAAGAAATCAATGAAGCGATATTTTCAAAGTGATGAGAGAAAATAAATGTCAACTTAAAATTTTAAACCAAGTAAAAATAAGTAAAGCAGGGCAGAAACATCATCCAAGAGTGGGGAAGATGAAGAGAAAGACATGGACACTGAGTAATGAATCTTACAATATTCAAACATATAAACACAGTTACCCTTACAGGAATAATGAAAGGCTGGAAATATTTTATATAGGTATGAAATAAAATAGTTTTTGAAATAAAAAATTCTAAGCTATCTCAACAATAACTAGAAGATAGATGCAAAAAGTTGAGAGAGAGAATAAATTAAAATATTCTAAGTATCTCCTCTGGGGAAGAGGTGAAAGAGTGAAGTAAAAGCGTTATAAAAATCTCATCCAATTGGGTTTGTGAGACACTTACAGCTACATATAATCATTTGGTAAAGAGTTGGATCTCGTTTTTATATGATAGCTAGCTATCTGTTTATGACCAAGAAAGGAAAAGTAATCATTGTGAAAATGCAGAAATAAAGTAGAAGTTCCATATTAACAAGGGGAAAATAGAATAAATTGCAACTTGATCAGCCTAGCAAAAATAACAAAAAAGAAATGGGACTTCAGAGAAAAACAAGCATAAAGATAGAAGGAATAATCCAAGTAAATTTGTCATTACACTAAATGTGAACAAACTTAAAGCTATCATTATCAGAGTGGGTTGAAAAAGGAAAACCAAGCTATTTGTGGCTTCGAAGAAATACATGTAAAACAAAGTTATAAAGAAAAATTAAAAATAAAGGGTTAGCATGTTCTCACTTGTAAGTGGGAACTGAACAATGAGAACACATGGGTGGACACAGGGAGGGGAACAACACACACTGGGGCCTGCATGGGGTGAGCAGATGGGGGAGGGAGACATCAAGATAAATAGCTAATGCATGTGGGGTTTAATACCCTAGCGATGGGTTGATAGGTGTAGCAAACCACTATGGCACATGTTTACCTATATAACCAACCTGCCCATCTGCACGTGTATCCTGGAACTTAAAATTAAATTAAATTTAACTTAAAGAAAACATAAAATTAAAATAAAATAAAGGATTAGGCAAGGAAAAGAAAAAAATAACAGGCAAAGGCAAACAAAAAAAGTAGAGGGAATAGAATACCAACAAAGTGAAATTTAAAATTAAAGCAATACATAGGATACAAAGAGATATTAAATCAGAATAGAAGGAACAATTTTTGAAGAAGCAATCAATATGCACAAAAAACAGCTAATTACAGAAAGCAAAAACATTCCAAATGAAATAAGAATTTGATATGTAGACTGTTAAAATAAAACTCTACAATAGACTTCTTTCAAAATGAGATTAAGCTAGTCAAAAATTAAATAAATAGCATATTTCCAAATTGATGATTTAACTTGCTATAAAGAAAATCTTCTCAGAATAAAATCTAATTAAGTGAGAAACAAATTTTTAAAGAAAACTTTAAGTACTTTGGTATTAGGAAACATGCTCCTGGATAATGCTTGCATCAAGAAAAATATAAAGGTGATGACAAGCTATATAGACAGCAATGAAAAGAGAACACAGTGGATAAAATAACATGCAAACGTTTTTAGAATATAGGCATCTCTGTGGCAACAATTTTGTGTTTATGTGGTCCTAAGTCAGTGAACACAGTAAATGCTCAATAAATATCCACTGAATATACATCAAAACTAACAGGCCACAGTGAAAACAGTATTCAGGTGAAAACTGAAGGGACCTAGTAATCACCATCAGAAATTAGAAAAAGAATAATAAATTTTTAAAAAAGTAGAAAGAAAAAATTAACAAGAGGAATCCTAAAATTAATTTTTCTCAAAATGAAAACAGATCCAGAAGTTGGTTCCCTGAAAATATGAAAATCATTGATTAATTTCATCAAGAAAACAAAAGAGGAAAACATACTTATGAGTTTAGAACCTAGAGTCAAAGGGAGGTTCCATGGTGTAATTGTGAGCACTCTGAACTCTGAATGTAAAGTAGAAATATAACCACATAGGCGATTCCTCAAGGATCTAGAACTAGAAATACCATTAGACCCAGCCATTCCATTACTGGGTATATACCCAAAGAATTATAAATCATGCTGCTATAAAGACACATGCACATGTATGCTTATTGCGGCACTATTCACAATAGCAAAGATTTGGAATCAACCCAAATGTCCATCCGTGACAGACGGGAGTAAGAAAATGTGGCACATATACACCATGGAATTCTATGCAGCCATGAAAAAGGATGAGTTCGTGTCCTTTGTAGGGACATGGATGCAGCTGGAAACCATCATTCTCAGCAAACTATCGCAAGGACAGAAAACCAAACACCGCATGTTCTCACTCATAGGCGGGAACTGAAAAATGAGATCTCTTGGACACAGGAAGGGGAACATCACACACAGGGGCCTATTGTGGGGAGGGGGGAGGAGGGAGCGATAGCATTCGGAGATATACCTAATGTTAATGACGAGTTAATGGGTGCAGCACACCGACATGGCACATGTATACACATGTAACAAATCTGCACGTTTTGCACATGTACCCTAGAACTTAAAGTATATATATATATATAAAAAAAAGTAAAGTAAAGGTCTGGTGGCAGAAATCCATTTGTTTGTGGGGGTAGTAGGATATGTTTGGTCAGAATTAAAATGTACCTATGATAGTTGTTTCGTAAATATGTGGGAGTTCATGAAATTGTTCTTGAACAGTAGGTAGAATAGATTCGATGGGTCCATCAATACAGGATTCCTTGATTGCCTGAGGAATGTGAACTTTGTCTAAAAATTGACCACATGGTCAAGATCAGAAAGGTAGGAAAAAAGAATGGAAAATAGATGGTAAAAACAGGATTCCTTGATTGCCTGAGGAATGTGAACTTTATCTAAAAATTGGCCACAGGTCAAGATCAGAAAGGCAGGAAAATAAGAATGGAAAATAGATGGTAAAAAACTAGATTAGTTGTGACTGTTCACTTAATACTTGCATTTGTATTGTTTGACTGGAACATGTTCCTGTTGATTTTTGGGGTAAATATTTACAATTAGAGTAAACCATTTACACCTCTGCAAGAGACGGGCTATAAGATTATAGAAATACAAACTATTTGTCTGAATAGAAGCAGGGATGAGAACATGGTCTTTAAACAATAAAGGGCATTTTAATATGAAAAAAAGAAATATAACCACATAAAAGGAGAATGAAAATAATTATTAGAAAATATTATGTGTAACTCTATAACTTTAAATTTACACACTTCTAGAAAGGATGATATTCCTAGCAAAACTAAAACCATTCACTTTGGCCTTAAGAAGAATTTAAAAATCTGAATAGGCTTATTATAGTGAAGAAATTGGAAAGGTGGAAAAAGAACCCTTGTATTATTGGAAAAGGAATTTTATGAGATATCATTGATTGAGAAGCAACTTAATGATGATTATAATAATAATTAAGAAGAAAATGGGAAATTATGTAGTACTTTCCATATACCACGAATATATATTAACTGATTTTACTTCTCAATATCTGTGGGGTTAATCCTTTTATACTCTTATTACAGACAAAAAAATTAAAACACAAGGAGCCCACACTACCAGATTTGGTGAATGGTAAAGCTAGGATTTGAACCCAACATGGCTGACTACAAAGTTTGTTTTCTTAATCACTACACTATGTTGAGAATGTGAAAATGTGGTTTATAATAACTGCAGTTCTTGAAACAGTAATATACTGTTATACTTGCATATACTTACATATATTTATATATATAAATATAACATGTTCATATAGAAATACACAAGCATTGAGGACAATGCAGAAGGGTGTATTGTATACTCACTTTGTTACGGGACCCACATTATAAAGAAAAAAAAAATGCAGGAAAGGAAAAGACAAGCAAAACAGAAACAGAAAAATCAAAAGACAATAAAAAAAGCACGCATGTCATTAGTATCCAGGTAGTGGCCTTGAAATACAACTCCTCATTCTAAAAACACTAGGACTTCTTAGAGAAAAAGATGATGCCAACTGAACCTGAAAAATGTACAAAATTATTATATATCATCTTGATATACCAGTTAACGAAGACTACTAAGACCATGTCAAAGGGGCTCAAGAGCCAAGTTGAAGGGTCTCCCTCTGGCCACATATTAAAATATGCATAACATTTGGGAGATAATTTAAAACTTTACTAGCAGACATAAAGAAGATATAGATTTGTAACTTTAAAAGGACCTAAATATAAATATAAATGCGGAAAAAGAGAGGGATATGGCAGATACATTGTTCTTTGATAAATAAAACAAAATATTATAAAACAGTCAATTCTTACCAATAACTCAATCCATAGATTTGATGTACTTCCAAGCAAAACCAAACAAACTTTCCTATCTCACATTTATGGTGAAATTGTGATCCTATCAAATCAGGAAACAGACAGGAATATTGCTATTATTTGAAGACAAACATTATCTATGTAGGAAATTTAAGAAAGTTTATTGACATATTTTTATAAGTAATAAGAGAGCTTAGCAGAGTTATTAACTATAAGCTCAACATATAAAATCACTAGCGTTGCACACTATTAATAACAATTAGAGGCGTACCTGAGAGATCCTTCAGACTGTCAATAGCAATTAGAGGTATACCTGAGAGATCAGTGATTTTTGATGTTACTATTGCAATTGTTTTGGGGCACCACAAATTGCATCCACATAAGATGATAAACTTAATTGATGAATGTTGTGTGTGTTCTGATTGCTCCACCAACCACCAGTCATTCCCCTGTCTCTCTTCCTCTCCTTGAGCCTCCCTTCTGCTGAAACACAATATTGAAATAAGACTGATTAATAACTCTTAATAGCCTTAAATGTTCAAGTGAAAGGAAGAGTAGCATGTCTTTCACTTGAAATTGATTGTGTTTAGCGAGAAATGATTATGTTTAGCGAGAAAGACATGTCCAAAGCTGAGACAGGCCAAAAGCTAGGCTTCTTGTACCAAACAAGTAGCCAGGATGTAAATGCAAAAACGCTCTTGAAGGAAATTAAAAGTGCTACTCCAGTGAACACATGAATGAGAAAAAAGTAAAACAGTCTTATTGCTGATATGGGGAAAGTCTGAGCAGTATGAATAAAATATCAAACCAGCCATAACATACCCTGAAGCCAAATCTTAATCCAGAGCAAGGCCGTAACACTCTTCAATTTTATGAAAACTGAGAGAAGTGAGATAGCTGCAGAAGAAAAAATGAAAATAAGCAGAAGTTGATTCATGAGGTTTAAGGAAAGAAGCTGTCTCCATAACATAAAAGTGCAAGGTGAAGCAGCAAGTGCTGATGTAGAAGCTGGAGCAAGTTACCCAGAGGATCTACTAAGATCACTGATGAAGGTGGCTACACTAAATAATACATTTTCAGTTTACATGAAGTAACCTTATGATGGTAGAAGATGCCATCTAGGACTTTCATAGCTAGAGAAGAGAAGTCAATGCTTGGCTTCAAAGCTCCAAAGGACACGTTGATTCTGTTGTTAGGGGCTAATGCAGCTGGCAACTTCAAGTTGAAGCCAATACTCATTTACCATTCCAAAAATCCTAAGGCCCTTAAGAACTATGCTAAATCTACTGTACCTGCACTCTAGAAGTGGAACAACAAGTCCTGGATGACAGCACATCTATTTACAGCATAGCTTACTAAATATTTTAAGCCCAGTGTGAGACCTACTGCTCAGAAAAATATTTCTTTCAAAATATTACTGCTCATTGACAATGCACATAGTCATTCAAGAGTTCTGATGGAGATGTATGAGACTAATTGTTTTAATGCCTGCTAACACAACATTCATTCTGCAGCCTATGAATCAAGAAGTAATTTTGACTTTCAAGTCATACGATTTTAAAAATGCATTTCATAAGGTTATAACTGCCATAGGCAGTGATTCCTCTACTGGATCTGGGCAATGTAAATTCAAAAGCTTCTGGAAAAGATTGACCATTGTAGATGCCATTGAGAACATTTGTGATTCATGAGAGGAGGTCGGAACGTCAGCATTAGCAGTAGTTTGGCAGAAGTTGATTCCAGCCCTCATGGATGACTTTGAGAGGTTCAAGATTTCAGTGGAGAAAGTAACTGCAGATGTGATGGAAATAGCAAAAGTTCTAGCATTACAAGTGGTGCCTAAAGATGTGACTGAATTGCTGAAATCTCCTGATAAAATTTGAATGGATGAAGAGTTGCTTTTTATGGATAAGCAAAGATTTCTTGGGATAGAATCTACTACTGGTGAAGATGCTGTGAACATTGTTAAAATGACAACAAAGAACTTAGAATGCTACATAAACTTAGTTGATAAAGCAGCAGCAGGGCTTGAGAGGATTGATTCCAATTTGAAATAAATTCTACTGTGGGTAAAATTGACTCCAATTTGAAATAAGTTGTACTGTGGGTAAAATGCTATCAAACAGCAATGCAGACTACAGATAAATCTTTTATGAAAGCAAGAGTTAATAGATGAGGCAAATTTCATTGCTGTCTTATTTTAAGAAATTCCACGGCCAACCCAGACTTTCAGCAACCACCACCCTGATCAGTCAGCAGCTATCAACATCCAGGCAAGACCCTCTACCAACAAAAAAAGAATTACAACTCACAGAAGGCTCAGATGATTCTCAGCACTTTTTTTTAGCAATAAATTGTCTTTCAATTAAGGTGTTTACATTGTTTACTTAGATATAATGCTATGGTACACTTAATATACTATAGTATAGTATAAATATCACTTTTATATGTACTGGGAAACAAAAAAATTTGTTTACCTCGCTTTATTGAGATATTTGCTTTATTGTAACGCGATTTGGAACTGAACCATCTCTCAGGTATGTCCAGAGAAAGTGTAATAAAATAAAGATTTAAAAGCTATAAGGTATCTAGGGATGGATATAATAACATATATGTAGGAATTTTACTAAGAAAATATAAACATAATTGAAGGTTAGTTAAAAGACATATGAAATGAAGATAAATAAGCATGGATGGGAAAACTCTGAGAAGGAAAATTTTCTATAAAGTAATTTAGAAAATCAATGTAATTTAAATAAAAATTTCACCAGTGTTCTTTATGGAACTTGACACACTAATTCTAACATTTATATGCCTGAATAAATGGCTAAAATCACCAAGACACTGGAGAAACAGGAAGATGCCAGATACCAATACTGCTTTAGTTTATTAAAAACTAAAGAGTATATAATAGCAAAAGAATAGGCAAAATGGTCAAGAAAGCTGAAAAGGAGGCCTAAACATAGACTCAAATGTACAGAAAACTGTAGAACAGGATAGAGAAGGCAAGACACAAACTGGGGGAAAATATACAACATAAAGCATTAGTATACTTTTTAAAACTTGCATGTTTGATTATAGACACTAAGTCAAAAAAAAGGCTTGCACAAATCAGTAGAGAAAACAAATAGAAAAGTTGGAAGATGATATAAAAAGATTATTCACAAAGAAAAAACTGAATGGAAAATAAGAATGAAAAGATGTTTTAACTACCGAGAAAAGAAAAACAAAATACCCATCAGGTTGATGAGAATTTTAGAGTCTATTAATCAAATGTTTGTGTAGCAGTGGGGAAACAGGAACACTTTCACAGACAGGAGAGGAATAGATTAGACCAATCACTGAACAGAATACAGAAAGTGACCTCATGTTCCACATTCTAAGCAATGCTACCTGCGTTGAAGCTGAAGAGCGTCTTTGACATTTAATAAATAAGGTTCTATTTCAGGAATTATTCCATTCCTCCTTTGGTTAAGAAGACAGGGCAGTAGAGCGAGGAAAGAAACATTACGAACCTTCATCTTATAGGAAATGTAATGTTCTTGATTTTCCCGCTTCTTGTCATAAAAGCAGAAGAGGCTGCTTCCCTGCTCCAAGGCAAAATAAAGGAAGCAAACTCCAAGAAAAATCACTTAATAATATCAGGATGCTAGCAAGAAGAGGAAAATGATATTTCATACCCCAGCTGGTGGCCTGCTGAGCTGCAGAATTCTCATTCAGTCTTGGGATCATTGTAGGAGTACAAGGGGATGGAGCATGGTGAAGGAGTTCTTGGGCTATGTTGATATATATCCCCTGGAGTTTGAGGGCATACATGATTAATGAGACTATTCTCTGCTTCTCACCTAAATATTTCTGAAGGATGGAGGCTTGATAGGGTATTTGCAATATAAGGGCAGGTAGGCACCATGATGTAGTACACCTGGAGATACAAGGATCAGGAGGAACCTATATTATGAAATTGTGTACAAGCAACTCAGTGGTCCCCATAGCAATGTGCATTGGAGAATAGAGCTTAGAGAAAGGAAGTAGGGCCAGCTAAGCAAGACGTTCTCTTTGAAAGGGATTTAGGATATGGATAACTAGTTGGGTTGAAAGTAGTCATGGCTACCTCTCTGGAACGGTCCTGGATGTCAGTGGGGCTGTGTAAGCTGCACACCAATCCAAAAAATCTCATGGTTACTTTTTATGTGTTTAACCCCACATAAGTTTAGGCAACAAGCAGCAGACAGAATTACAGTAACTCAGTGAGACAAAGAACTCCTCAACCACCTGAGGAAACCAGTTATGTGAGAAGATCTCTGCTTTCACCCATCCTGTTTGTCCTATCCTCAAAGATGGGGATCTAGAGCAAGAGATAGGGAGGAAGTTGTACAAGGTAGATCACGCCCTGACCACTTCCACCTTGCCACTAAGCTGTTAAGAGTAAAACAGCAGATCATGCTGCCCTCTTCTCTACAAGTCCCTAGAGCCATATCTCTTCACTTTAATGGGGGAGTGGGATAATTCTGAACAGGATGTCATATTGAAGTTTTAACTGGCATGAAATAAGTTGTAATTATTGAAATTAACCAAAAAGTTATTAGATCTACCCACAATACCATTAAGAAATCTACTAGCCAGTGGAAAAAAAGATTCTAAGGAACAGAATTGCAAGCATTGATTTGGGGGAAAAAAAAAAAAAAAAAAAAAAAAACACGTTTGTAGCTGTCCAAGTTGTTATCCATTCAACAAAACAATTACAACTGCCAAGAAGGGAAATTTGTCAGTATTTAGCAAAGTAGCCAATGGGCGTGTGCAATCCTAGATAGGCTTTCCCACAAGTGCAGAAGGAGAAATGAATGACATGAATGTTTATTGCACCAATATTTACTAAATGGTGAAAATTTGAAAATAATCTAAATGTTCATGGGAGAGAGACGGATAGTATATTGTGATGCATTAAAACAAATGAATATAATGCCACAATTAAAGTGGATACAGCTTTAAAATATGTTCAGTGAAAAAGAGAAAGTTGCAGAAAAATATATCAGTATATGAAACCAGTTATGTAAATTGTAAAAAATCGACAGGATAACAACTTCACATTTGTTTTGGACACATATGTATGCAATAAAAGCAAAATAAATACAAACTAATTGTATAGTAACATCACAATTATTGCTCCAGACAAAGAAGCACACACTGAGAAAAGAAAGGAGGGGACTTCAACTTTAATTTTCACCATTAAAAAATAAAAATGATCTGAAATGAATATGACAAAAGTCAACATAACTTAAAATTTGGAAATATACAAAATTGTGTATAATTATGTGTCAAACGTTGTAATTTATATTGTCTCCCCGAGCCCTTTTCCACAGTTCTTTTCTCCTGTATGGTTCCACTTTCCTCAGAGGTCCCTAGTGGTGTGTCCTTTCTCACCATTTCTTTCCAAAAGGAATCCAATATCTCCACTATCTGCCATTGGTATTTAGTGTAAATCAAAGAAGTTTATTACTCTCAGAACTATCTAATCATTGAATCTACATAAATGTGTACTTTTAAAACATTATAAATATCAAAGAACAGGTGGTGGCATCTTTTTAATTGCGGTGTTGTTTTTCTCAAAAGGTGCTTTTCCCCAGGCTCCTGAAATCACATCTGCTAAGCAACATTTTCTATGCCTGTGTGCAATTCAAGTCCAGCTCAATGGAATGTAATTAACTTGAGTATTGTTTTAGTATTGATGTGAGAAACTTGCATAAAGAGATGCTGGTATTCATGGCATCATATAGACCTTCATGAATGCATGTCTCAGTTCCCTAGATGAATAGGGTGCGCAAACACATGAAAAATCTTAGCTTTACTTAGAGGGTGACCCAGAGGCTATATAAGCTATCACTGTGTGCTGTGCATGCTACTGAGCAGTATCTAAATTGCTGGCTATTGTGCATACAGGCAAACTGCCACTGCCTGGAACAAAAAGCCCGATAACTTCCCTATTTGCAGTGGATTTAGATTTTTATCTCAGTTTGTTTTAAGTAACATTTCCTGTAATTTGAGATTCTTTTAACGAAGATAAACAACATTTTTGTAATATAATAAGCAGTTTATCCACTGGCATATTCACTGAAATGCTCCCAGAGGCAATTTCTTTTGGACACTGCTTGATGAGTCTTCCCACTGCCAATACGGCTATAGAAAAAAAAAAAATTTTTAAGAAAACTTGATATCATGACCTCAGATAATACACCAGAACATTCAATGCCTGTCATTCTTAAAATGTAACAAAATAGACTTGATTGAAGCTCACCAGTTAACATTCCCAAAGCTACAAGGAAGAAGCTGATTACAAAATGAATTAGAAATTAAGGAAAATATTCTATGTTAACACAGTAGTAAAGGCAGGCAAATGACAATTTATTATGTTGATTTTTGAAATGAAATATATGTATAGATTATTGGTTGGGTATAAATATAGATATGTATTAAGATTAAATTTTTGCAAGTTTAGAAAAAAGAATTTTAGCCGGGCATAGTGGCTCACGCCTGTAATCCCAGCACTTTGGGAGGCCAAGGCTGGAGGATTACCTGAGGTCGGGAGTTTGAGACCAGCCAGACCAACATGGAGAAACCCCCTCTCTACTAAAAATACAAAATTAGCCGGGTGTGGTGGCACATGCCTGTTATCCCAGCTACTTGGGAGGCTGAGGCAGGAGAATCGTTTGAACCTGGGAACTGGAGGTTGTGGTGAGCCGAGATCGTGCCATTGCACTCCAGCCTGGGCAACAAGAGCGAAACTCCATCTCAGAAAAAAAAAAAAAAAAAAAAAGAATTTTTAAAAAGAAGATGTATAGCATATCCTCAATTCTAAGATCTTTACAAATGTCCCAGGCAATTAGTAAATTTGATAGATCTTTACAAGTATAATGAGAAATTTTAATACAAAATTACAATTTGGTATTGTACTTTATGAGGTAGCCAGAATAGTGAAAAGAAACATAGGGTCGGGCACGGGTGGCTTATGCCTGTAATCCCAGCACTTTGAGAGTCTGGGGAGGGCACATCACTTGAGGTCAGGAGTTCAAGACCAGCCTGGCAAACATGGTGAAACCCTGTCTCTACTAAAAATACAAAAATTAGCTGGGCGTAGTGGCACGCGCACCTGTAATCCCAGCTCCTCCAGAGGCTGAGGCAGGAGAATCCTTTGAACCCGGGAGGCGGAGGTTGCAGTGAGCCGAGATCGCACCACTGCACTCCAGTCTGGGCGACAGAGCGAGACTCCGTCTCAAACAACCACAACGAAAGAAACAACATTTTGAACACATTTATGCTTGGTTTATCAATGTTTGAGACACTAAAATCAGAGCTAAAACGTGACTTTTTGGGATCTTTATATAATTAACTTTAAAACTTACAAAATAGTTGACACAGAAATGTTAATATTTCCTCCCCCTAGCCTTGAGAAAATTGGTTAGAAAAGATGATAGTTGGAAAAATTAATAGAAATAAAACCTTTGATAATATCAGTTAAAATCATAATCTTTATGTGAATAGTAATCTTTACGTAAAATCATTGTCTTTAAAGACTATTTATGTAATGTTTAATCATTAGCTCATTGTTTGCTGAGCTGATGCTTCCCTTAGGAAACTGAAATAGCTCTGTTTAGACAAGACCAGTCATTTCCTTAACGCAGGCCAGTTTTATTTAATGATTAAATCGTGTTTTGTATCATATTTTTTTCATTTTGTTCAAGAATTCAACTGCACAACAGCCTGATACATTCAAGAAGCAGCAAAACAAAATTTTCAAAATTTACTCTTTTAGTCAGTTAACCAACTTTATTGAGGGCAAGCACTCAAATTATGTGCTAAGAATTGGAGATACAGCATGGATACTGCCCTGAGAGAGAACTTGGTATGTATGGAGTTCAGTAACTGCAAAGGTAGAAACACCATCTGATATTATTTCCAGGATCTGATATATTTTAATGTATGGCTTCATTTAACTTGAGAAAGAATCTAATTTTAAAAAGCAATTAAGCTTCTCCATGTAACAATATCAGATTTGATATAATTTTACTATATTACTTCCTCTGTGGAAATTATTTGTGCAATGCATTTCAACATTTATTGAGTGGTATGATTATTTAGCATCTTCAACCTCAGTTTTCTAACCTATGAAAGAAGCAGCTAACAGTATCTAATTGGTGGTTTAGGGGGGATTAAATGAGATTATACATATCAGCTTACCCTTACTTCAGACCTCAGTAGAAAAATATTTCCCACATTATCCAAAAAGGGTTTATTTGCTCATAGTTAAACCAATCACCATCAAGAGGAATAGGATTATTCAGGTTTTAACTGTGATCTATGGGAGGAAAGGTAGAAACACAAATAAATCTCACTTTACCAGGAAGGTAGAAAATAGGAATGGATAGCCCAAAAAAATCCAAAGCAATCCTAAGCATAAAGAATAATACTGGAGGCATCACATTATCTGACTTCAGACTATACTACAGGTTTACAGTAACCAAAACAGCATGGTACTGGTAGAAAAAAACAGACACATAGACCAATGAAACGGAATAGAAAACTCAGAAATAAAGCCCCACACTTGCAACCATCTGATCTTTGACAAAGTTGATAAAAATAAACAATAGGGAAGACTCCCTATTCAATAAATGGTGCTGGGATAACTGGCTATCCATATACAGAAGAATTAAACTGGTGATGGGTAACTCCTATCACCATGTACTGGTGATAGGATACACCTACCTATCACCATATAAAAAAATTAACTCTAGATGGATTAAAGACTCAAATATAAAATCTCAAACTATAAAAGTCCTAGAAGAAATTTTAGGAAATACCCTCCTCGATAATGGCTTTGGCAAAGAATTTTTGACTAAATCCTCAAAGGCAATTGTAACAAAAACAAAAATTGACACATAGGATCTAATTAAAGTAACAGGCTTCTGCACAGCAAAAGAAACTATCAAGGGAGTAAACAAATAACCTATGTAATGGGAGAAAATATTAGACCTATGCATCTGACAGAGGTCTAATATCCAAAATCTATAAAGAACTTAAAAAAACTAACAAGCAAAGACAAATAACCCAATGAAAAATTGAGCAAAGAATATGAACAGACACTTCTCAAAAGAAGACATATAAGTGGTAACAAACATGAAAAAATGCTCATTATCACTAATCATCAGAGAAATGCAAATTAACACCACAATGAGATACTATCTCACATCAGTCAGAATGGCTTCTGTTAAAGTCAAAAAATAACAGATGTTGGTAAGGCTGTGGAGAAAAGGGTACACTTACATACTGTTTGTGGGAATGTAAATTAGTTTAGCTGCTGTGGAGAACAATTTGGAGATTTCTCAAAGAGCTGAGAGTTGAAATACCATTCGACCCAGCAATCCCATTACTTAGTATATACTCAAAGGAAAATAAATTGTTCTACTAAAAAGATACACATATGTGTTCATCACAGCATTACTCACAATAGCAAAGACTTGGAATCAACCTAGGTGCCCATCAACAGTGAACTGGATTTTTTTAAAAATGTAGTACATATACATGATGGAATACTATGCAATTGTAAAAAAAAAAAAAAAAAGAAAAAAAAAAAGAATGAAATTCTCTTTTGCAGCACCATGGATGCAGCTGGAAGCCATTATCCTAAGTGAATTAACACAGAAACAGCAAAGCAAATACTGTAGGTTCTCACTTAAAGTGGGAGCTAAACACTGAGTACATATGGACATAAAGATAGGAACAATAGACACTGGGGAATACAAGAGGTGGGAGGGAGGAAGTGGGGAAAGGGTTGCAAATCTACTTATTGTGAACTATGATCAATTCTTGGGTGATGGATTCATTCATACTCCAAATTTCAGCATCACACAATATACCTTTGTAACAAACCTGCACGTGTACCCCCTGATTCTAAAATAAAAGTCTATGACTTTTGGATTGTAAATGTATGAAAATAAGTAAAAGTGATGTGACTGACATTACAGTATGTAAAATTGTGTCACAGAAAAATTATGGGAGTCCATCTCTTTTGGATAATACCCTGGAAGGAATGGGTTAACCCCTGGACTCTCAATCCTCTCTTCTAGTTACAGGAACACTTCAGTAAAACTTGACCATTGGACAAATTTCTTGCAATATCAACTAAAAGAGTGTCTGATTGGAAATAAATGTCCCTGAGCATATGGTATCTGGTTGTCAGGTTTGTCTATTATATAATCTGGTAAATTATGGACCACAGCTAAATTAAAGAATGAGAGCTAAATCCAAGGGGACTAGCAAAGTATTTAAATTGAAAATATCCAAGCCCCTAGGTCTGTCCTGTGCTGATATGACTCAAATGTCTGCCAGTTCTTATCCCATATGATGGAAGCATATCTCATGTGGTAACAGTGATCATGAAGCAGCATCTGGGAGCTTGTGGCCTCCATGACACTGTTTTTATGCATAAGTGTGTGCTCCATGTACTTTATTCTTTCTTAAAGCTAATAACATTTTGCTGAGTGAGCCTATACAGCTTTATTAGACTGAAAATAATCTAAAACTAAAACACACCCTGGTGTCCTTATAGACAATTAATATGGTCGTGAATAAAATGGCTGACTTGATGCTGAGCCAACTACTGAACGGATGTTCCTTGAAGTACTCCTAACTAGTAATAGCATAGGCTCCATGGTCTTGGGTAAGGATGAGCATTAAGATGAGGGGACAGGATTTAAGTGTCCCAGATTCAGGGTTTCAAGAGTAGGTTGACGAAGTGATGTTAACAAACAGTAGAAAACTTTAATTCTTGTCATGTTTATACCTTCATGAATTAACACTGTAGTTCAATGGCAGGTGCCCGGAGAGAAGCCATGTTATTGTGTGAAATTAATTATTACCTCTTCTGGAGAAGGTACATAAAAGTACCTTTCTTGGTCGGGCGCGGTGGCTCATGCCTGTAATCCCAGCACTTTGGGAGGCCGAGGCGGGAGGATCACGAGGTCAGGAGATCGAGACCATCCTGGCGAACACGGCCAAACCCCGTCTCTACTAAAAATACAAAAAAAATTAGCCGGGCATGGTGGCGGGCGCCTGTAGTCCCAGCTTCTCAGGAGGCTGAGGCAGGAGAATGGCGTGAACCCGGGAGGTGGCGGAGCTTGCAGTGAGCTGAGATTGCACCACTGGGCGACAGAAGGAGACTACCATCTAAAAATAAAAAAAATTTAAAAAATTTAAAAAGTACCTTTCTTCTGTCGGTTTCACAATTGAGTAACTGCTTACTTCAAAACTTTCCATTTTTTCTGAAGGTATTAGTGATGGTATACTGACTCAGATAATTCTTACATTAACTAGCAGAGTTACAATATGCTGTTTGTTGAATAAAATAATAAAAATAAAATTACCATACTATCCAGCAATTTTACTTCTGCCTACCCAGACAAAAGAATTGAAGACTGGGACTCAAGAGATATTTTCACACCCATGTTCACACCAGCATTATTCACAATAGCCAAAAGGTGGATGCAACCCAAGTGTCTATCAACAGTTGTTCCATTTATCAACAGTTACATGGACAAACAAAAAGCAGTATATACTGTCAAACTAACAGTTTGAGAAATAGGTTCTCTAAAGGAAAACTATATTTGTTGGAAGTAGCATTGCAATGAAAATATGTATGCCATGGTAAACTATGTGCATATTCAAAGAGGTTGAGGTAAGGGGAAGTTTTTAAAGGCAAAATGAAGACTATATAATTGTTTTGAGATAATTATTCTTGATTACAGTGATCAATAACAAAGATGGCATCAGTCCAAGTTTGGACAGACAGTACCTGGGCAGATGTTGTCACCCAAGTAATTTTTTGTAAGGTTGTGTGGCCTTTGTGCAAGGTTGTAGTATTTTGCAGTCTTGTGATAGTTCTTGTTATCAGGTATACATGCATGAGAACCATCTCTTCATGGCCTTCACTGGCTCTGTTTTTCAGGGTTTTAACACAAGTGACTCCATTTTGATTCTGACAACTTTTGCAATACAGACAATGGAACATTACTCAGATTTTAAAAAGGATAAAATTTTAGCATATGCTACAACTTGAATGAACCTTGAAGACATTATGCTAAATAAAATAAACCAGTCACAAAAGGACAAATACTTGTGTGTTGCGTGCGTGTGTGTGTGTGTGTGTGTGTGTGTGTGGTTATGTCATCTACAACTGTGTGTATATAAGTTTCCTGGAGTAGGCAAATTTATAGAAAGAGTAGATTGGGCCTTACATTTAAGCTTTTAATCCATTTTGACTTGGTTTTTGCAACTCAAAATGGTGAGATACAGAGGCCTAGTTTCATTTTTCTGCATATGAATAGCCCATTTTCCCAGCACCATTTACTGAAGACTGTCCTTTCCCCAGGAACATACTGTATGCATATGTTTCCTGGAGTCAGCAGGGAATTTATATAGAGAGGAAGTAAATTGTTGATTTCCAGGGGCTCAGGGGAAAGAAAAATGTGGGACTATTTGTTAATGGGTACAGTTTTGCAAGATAAAAAGAGTTCTGGAGATGGGTGATGATGATGGTTGCACAATAATGTAAACATACTTATGCCACTAAAATATGCATTTAAAAATAGTTAATTTGGTAAATTTTATGCTAGGAATATTTTACCACAATAAAAAACTTTTCATGGAAAAAAAAATGCTGCTTCAATATTTCCCAACTCTTCAAAGTTACAATCAAATTAAATACACTAAAGACTGGGCAGTTTCCAGAGAAATTCGCAAGAGAAAGAAATAAAGGCCATCCAAATTGAAAAGAGAAAAGAGGGAGGTCAAATTGTCCCTGTTTGTAGATGATATGACCATTTACAGTATATAGAAAAGCCTAAAGATTTCACAAAAATAATGATTAAAACTGACAAATAAATTCAGTAAAGTTACAGGATACAAAATCAATATACAAAAACAAGTAGTGTTTCTATATGCCAATAGCAAAGTATCTGAAAAAAATCAATAAAGCTATCCCATTTACAATAGCTACAAAAAATTAAACAACAGGAAATAAATTGAACCAAGTAGGCAAAAGGTCTAGACAATAAAACTATAAAACATTAATGAAAGAAATTGAAGATCACACAAATAAATGGAAAGATATCTTATGTTCATGAATTGGAAGAATTAATATTGTTAAAATGTTCACACTTCCCAAAGTGATTTACAGATTCAATGTAATCTCTATCAAAATATCAATGACATTCTTCACAGAAAAAAATCCCAAAATTCATGTGGAAACACACAAGATCTCAAATAGCCAAAGTAATCTTGAGCAAAAAAACCAAACAAACAAAAAATAAAGTTTGAGGCATTTTACTACCAGACTCCAAAATATTCTACAAAACTATAGTAACCAAAACAGCATAATGTAGGCATAAAAATAGACACATGGAACAAAATAGAGAACACAGAAATAAACCCACACACTTCACAATCACATTTTTCTTTTTTTTTTTTTTTTTTTTGGAAAAGGTGCCAAACATTGGAGAAAGGACAGTCTTTAATAAATGGTGCTGGGATAACTGGATATTCATATGCACAAAAATGAAACTAGGCCCCTATATCTTACTGTATGCAAAAACCAACTCAAAATGAATTAAAAGTGTAAATGTAAGACCCAATACTATGAAACTACTAGAAGAAAACAAAGGAAAATCCTTCATTACATTGGTCCAGGCAAGGAGATTTTTGGATAAGAACTCGAAAGTACAGACAACAAAAGCAAAAATAGACAAATGGGATGACATCTAAAGAAAAAGCTTCTGCACAGCTAAGGAAATAATCAACAGAGTAAAGAGACAACCCACAGAATGGGAGAAAATATTTCCAAAGTATGCATCTGGTAAGGAGTTAATATCCAGAATATAAATGAACTCAAAGAAGCAAATAAATTGATTTGTTTATTTGCTTCTGGGGCCAAAGGACTTGAATAGATATTTATAAAGAAGATATATAGATAGATATTTATTTATTTATTTATTCAGTGGTCATAGGATCTGAACAGATATTTATAAAAAAGGCATATAGATAGATGGCCAATAAATACATGAAAATTTGCTTGACATTACAATCGTCAAGGAAATACAAATCAAAACTGCAATGAGATATCACCTCATCCCAACTAGAATGAACATTAGCAAAAAAGCAGGGCTTCTCAAAATGTCTTCATCATGGATCCCATTTTTTTAGTCTACAAATTTACTCACAGGATTGGGGCACAGGATACACTTTGGGAATGCTGATCTAGTGGAAGCCACTTAATATTCTGTGGTTAGTATTCAAGTCATTTTTACTTTGTACAAAATAATGTGAAAATTTTAGCTTTATATCCCATATGTGAATTTCTCTTAGTATGAGGTGAAGGGCCTCAGAAATATACCAGAATTAGGTTCTAAAGGACTGGAGGCTGCCTGCTATTTACTGTGAAGTTGCTGCTATTGCTATAACTTAAACCTCCTCTGTCATTCTCAAGTTTTTAGGAAACTCATTTTTGGCCACAAATGCAGTATTCAAAAGAGTATTTTCAGTGGAAATCCGTGAAAGATCTGGATTTCATATCTGTATCAAAGCAGTAACAAATAGCAAAAGCATGTGTAGAGCTGGGCATGGAGAAGACCATGAAAATGTAAGAACAAAACTGGAGGTATCACACTACCCAACTTCAAATTATACTTCACCTCATCTGGTTTCCTCCCTCACATCATCTCACTGTTTCCTTTCTCCCTAGATTCTCTTTATCTCTCAAAAGAAAAAAAGGATTCCCCTTATTTTGTCATGCAGAACAATAACCATTTTTATTTCATTATTCCTTAGGTTCCTGCTGAACCAGAGTTCTGAGGGGCCTTATCTTCCACCCCCAAGGCGTTTATATGCACATTAAACACACTGAAAACTGTTGGAAGTCCTGCACTAAGAAACCTGCTTAGCTCTGATAGTAGCTAACTCACCTGATGACGTAAACTTTTCTTCACAAAATGTTTCTAATGTATGGAATACAGTTTAGGAAACTCCGGGCTAGAAGATTTCTAAGGTCTTTTCTAGCTGTGATGTTCTGAAATATTATAACTCTTAAGCACCTACGTGATCAATGAGGAAACAACTGTGAGAGAACCAGCCCAACGCATGGCCAGAATCGGTGCTTTCATAGGCAGAGTTGGACCTTTCTTGCTAGAAGAGCCTTCTCAGATGACAACTGCCTCCACTCAGAGCTTTAAGCCATTTGGTTATTCTAAGAATGTGAGGCAGAGACCCTCAGAAACTAAGCAGCAATAAACAACAACAGAAAAGACAAGACGGATTTCCAAGTTGAAACTGAAAGCTTCCTATAATGTACCTCCACTTTCATCTTCGCCAAGCCTGCTGAGACAGGGCTTTGCTATCTGAAAAATGTGTCCTTCCTCTTTCCTCTCTGTATTCGTCTACTCTGGGATTGCTGTGTTCTTTTGAGATAAGTTGCTTTCACTCCCCTCCCCCTGCCCTGACACCCTGCAATACTCCACCTTTCATGAATCCTCATCTTCACGTTTGATACTTTTGACCAAAGGTATTTGGCTATAGCCAAATTTTACAACTCAGCAGTCTAGACAGTAGATGACTTTTCCTGCTCCTCCTAACCTTGGCACTATGAAATTGTTTGATTTTTCTTCTTGTAGAACATATTGACTAGCTAATTAAAGAAAAAAATATTTTAAATGAGAAACACTATTAGATAGCACAATACACTTTTGAATATTGTCACCAAGGCACAGGTTCACGTACTTCGTTTGAAAGTGTCTTGAAAAATACAAAGAATAATATAAATATAGTAAATCATTAGTATTTATTGTCACTTTCTATAAAGAACTATCCCTGCTTTACTTGGGTATTTCAGGTGTTGGAATAAATACATGCTGAAGTTTCATTCCATCTCCTTTCAGATAAATTAATTCTGACTGATACAAATTTCTTTAGAAAATATAAGCTTTAGATCCTTGAGGAATCGCCATACTGTTTTCCATAGTGGTTGAACTAGTTTACAATCCCACCAACAGTGTAAAAGTGTTCCTATTTCTCCACATCCTCTCCAGCACCTGTTGTTTCCTGACTTTTTAATGATTGCCATTCTAACTGGTGTGAGATGGTATCTCATTGTGGTTTTGATTTGCATTTCTCTGATGGCCAGTGATGATGAGCATTTTTTCATGTGTCTGTTGGCTGTATGAATGTCTTCTTTTGAGAAATGTCTGTTCATATCCTTTGCCCACTTTTTGATGGGGTTGTTTGTTTTTTTTCTTGTAAATTTGTCTGAGTTCTTTGTAGGTTCTGGATATTAGCCCTTTGTCAGATGAGTAGATTGCAAAAATTTTCTCCCATTCTGTAGGTTGCCTGTTCACTCTGATGGTAGTTTCTTTTGCTGTGCAGAAGCTCTTTAGTTTAATTAGATCCCATTTGTCAAATTTGGCTTTTGCTGCCATTGCTTTTGGTGTTTTAGACATGAAGTCTTTGCCCATGTCTATGTCCTGAATGGTACTACCTAGAACTAGATGTACCATATGACCCAGCCATCCCATTACTGGGTATATACCCAAAGGATTATAAATCATGCTGCTATAAAGACACATGCACACGTATGTTTATTGCGGCACTATTCACAATAGCAAAGACTTGGAATCAACCCAAATGTCCATCAGTGACAGATTGGATTAAGAAAATGTGGCACATATACACCATGGAATACTATGCAGCCATCAAAAAGGATGAGTTTGTGTCCTTTGTAGGGACATGGATGCAGCTGGAAACCATCATTCTTAGCAAACTATCACAAGAACAAAAAACCAAACACCGCATGTTCTCACTCATAGGTGGTAACTGAACAATGAGATCATTTGGACTCGGGAAGGGGAACATCACACACCGGGGCCTATCATGGGGAGGAGAGAGGGGGGAGGGATTGCATTGGGAGTTATACCTGATGTAAATGACGAGTTGATGGGTGCTGACGAGTTGATGGGTGCAGCACACCAACATGGCACAAGTATACATATGTAACAAACCTGCACGTTATGCACATGTACCCTAGAACTTAAAGTATAATAATAATAATTAATAAATAAATAAATAAATAAAAGAAAATATAAGCTTTGGTGCATTGATTAATTTGTTTTGTGAATTCCAATATAATGTCCTAACCAGTGCATGTGAGAAAATAAGTTTTTCTTTATTGTAAGGATCATAAATCCCTTTGAAAATACGAAAAAGGAAACCTTTTCTACAGAGAGAAAATGTACCCTGTCAGTTAAGATAGAATCTGACAATGAAAAAAAGAAAACCAGACTAATCACTTGAGCAAAGTAGGGGATTTTTTTCCCCCCAGAGTTAAGCAATATAGGACTGGTTATAGCAGTTCCACAATACAAGCAGACCTGTAGCCTTTCACTTTTCTGCTCAGCAATCTTTAACAAGACATATGATCTACTTCCAACATGAATCTGTATTTCAGACAGGGAAAAGGAAAGGATAGAGGACAAAAGCTTTCTTCAGTTGAGTCCATTTCTTTTATCCAGTAACTTCTACCTATCTTCTACTGGCCAGAATGTGTCACATGTGTAGTCCTAGCTGCAAGGGAGGCTAAGAAATGTGAATTTCTAGTGGGGTACATTGCTTCCCTCATACAAAATCCAACAGTGCCTACCACATGTTCGTATACAAAACATGAAACTCCTTTAGGAAGATTCCAAGTTAAGAATCATTGATTTAAAGACAAAGCACACGTGATATTTTATTTATTAAAACTGTTTGTGATCTATATATCAGAAATTCATGTTTTAACATCCAAGGTAGTAATACAATTGCTGTGTAAAATAGCCTAAAGCAGCAACTATTGAAGGCCACAGTTGCTATTAGATACATCATCTGTGATGCTGTTTCAGCAACATACAGATTATTTGACTCTACCAGAGACCCGATGAATTAGAATCTCTAGAGATGGCACTCATGGTTTTTCATCTCCATTGGTGGTTCTTGTACAAACTAAAGTTAGAGAACTATCAGCCTAGACTCAAAAGCCTGTGGAGGCCATGAAGTAACACAAATGAATCAACACATTGACAATATAGAATACAACAGGGAATGAGGAGCCCATGGAACATATGACCCAACTAATAGAGGTTAACACTACTTAGTGCCTACTATGGGCACCATGTGGCAAAGTGGACTGTGTGTTTCCAGTTCTTTAAATTTTTTTTCAAGGGAAGATGAACAAGATATTTTATGTAAAATCTCCTCATTTTTAAATGCTAGGAACCAGCATTAAAATATTTAAAAGAAGTTTTTTTTCAATAAATGATGCTGGAACAACTGGAAATGAACATGTAAAAAAACAATAAATCTAGACACGAACCTTATACCTTGAACAAAAATTACTCTAAGCAGATAATAGACTTAAATGTAAAATGCAAAACTATAAAACTTCTAGAAAATAACATAGGAGAAAACCTAATGGACTTTGAGTATAATAATGACATTTTAGATACAACACCAAAGACATTATCTGGGGAAAAAAATGGATCAGCTGAACTTCATTAAAATTAAAAACTTCTACTCTGCAAAAGAAATGTATATGTACGTGTGTATATACATACATATGCGTATATCAAGAGAATGAGAATTCAAGAAACAGACTGGGAGAAAATATTTGCAAAGTACACATCTAATAAATAACTGTTATCCAAAATATGCAAAGAGCTTTTAAAACTCAACAATAAGCCCGGCGCAGTGGCCCATGCCTATAATACCTACACTTTGGGAGGCTGAGGCAAGTATATGATGAGGTCAGGAGTTCGAGACCAGCCTGGCCAAGATGGTGAAACCCTGTCTCTACTAAAAATACAAAAATCAGCTGGGCGCAGTGGCAGGAACCTGTAGTCCCAGTTACTTGAGAGGCTGAGGCAGGATAATCACTTGAACCCGGGAGGCGGACGTTGCAGTGAACTGAGATCGTACCACTACACTCCAGCCTGGGTGACAGAGTGAGACTCTGTCTCAAAAAAACAAACAAACAAACAAACAAAAAACAAAAAAAAACTCAACAATAAGAAAACAAACAACCCAATTTAAAAACAGGCCAAGGATATGAAAAGATATATTACCAACTAAGATACACAGATGGTAATTAAGCAAATAAAAAGATGTTCAACTTCATATGTCATTAGAGAATTGGAAATAAGTATAACAATGAGATATCATTGAACTACACATCATTAGAATGACTAAAAACAAAATACAACATTAACTGCTATTGGGGATATAGAGTAACAGGAATGCTCATTCATTGCTGATGACAATGAAAAGTGGTACAGCACTTTGGAAGGCAATTCAGCAGTTTCTCACAAAAGTGAACATACTTTTACCATACAGTTAAACAACTGTGCTCCTTAGTCTTTACCCAAAAAAGTTAAAAATTTATATACACACAAAAGCATGAACAGGGATATTTATAGAAACTTTATTCACAATTGCCAAAACTTGGAAGCAACCAAGATGTACTTCAGTGAGTGAATAGATAAGCAAACTGTGGTACATGGAATAGTATTTAGTGCTAAAAGAAATGAAATATCAAGCATGAAAACACATGGAAAAAATTTAAATGCATATTATAAAGCGAAAAATGCCATTCTGAAAAGGCTACATACTGCATGATTCCAACTATATGGCATTCTGGAAAAGGTAAAATTATGGAGACAGTAAAAAGATCTGTGGTTGCTAGGGGTCAGTGGGGAGGGAGGTACGAATAGATAGAGCACAGAGAACTTTTAGGTCAGTAAAACTATTCTGTGTGAAACTATAATGGTGACTATAGCAGTAAACATCTGACAAAATCCATAGAATGTACAATATCAAGAGCAAATCCCACTGTAAACTGTGGACTTTAGGTGATGATGGGTCAATAAAGGTTTGTCATTTGTAACAAATGTACCATTGTGAGGCCGGGTGTGGTGGCTCACGCCTATAATCCCAACACTTTCAGAGGTGAAGGTGGGAGGATTGCTTGGCCTTAGGAGTTTGAGACCAGCCTGGGCAATATAGTGAGACCCCCATCTCTAAAAAGCAAAAACAAAAAACAAACATGCCAAGAAAAAAAAAATGAAAAAATAACGTACAACTGTGGTGCAGGAAGTTGATAATGGGGGAGATTGTGTATGTGTGAACACAGGGGTTATATGGGACATGGGAACTCTGTAATTTTCACTCAGTTTTCCTGTGAACAAAAATTTCTCTAAGAAATAAATTTTATTTAAAAAAAATTAAAGGACCGTGTATGGGTAAATCAAAGGAGGCCTATGATTTGCCTGTTAACAACCTCTTTTTGTTTGTTTGTTTGTTTGTTTGTTTGTTTTGAGACAGAGTCTCTCTCTGCCACCCAGGCTGGAGCTCAGTGGCCCAATTTTGGCTCATTGCAACCTCCACCTCCTGGGTTTAAGCAATTCTCCCTGCCTCAGTCTCCCAAGTAGCTGGGATTACAGATACCTGCCACCACACCTGGCTAACTTTTGTATTTTAGTAGAGGGGGGATTTTGCCATGTTGGCCAGCCTGGTCTCGAACTCTTGACCTCAGGTGATCTGCCCGCCTCAGCCTCCCAAAGTCTTGGGATTACAGGCATAAGCCACCACTCCCAGTCTGGCATTTTTTTTTTTTTTAAATGAAAGGGATATTAGAGTTTATCTAGCTCAGGTCAGCTTTATAAATTAGAACATTTACACTCAAAAAAAGTAAATGATTTGACCATGATGGCACAAGTAGTGTTGACAAAACCAGGCTAAGTGCTTAAACCACCAAACCTCTAATTTACTTTCTTATATAAACTTTACAGGCAGTAGCCCTCACATGTTAGCTCTAAGAGAGATTATCATTTGTTATCATTCACATAGTAGAAATATTGGTAACATTTTAAATTAAAATCTTAAGAAGCATGCCTTGCTTCCCATCAGTAAAATGCAGAATATCTCCCCACACAACACCCTCTAACAAAATCAAGAAGAGATTAACAAATGCTTTAATTTAAAAATACAAATCAGTTCTCTCGCCCCGGCGTGGTGGCTAGCGCCTGTAATTTCAGCACTTTGGAAGCTGAGGTGGGTGGATCACCTGAGGTCAGGTGTTCGAAATCAACCTGATCAACATGGAGAAACCCCGTATCTACTAAAAATACAAAAATTAGCCGAGCGTGGTGGCCCGCATCTACAGTCCCACCTACTCGGGAGGGTGAGGCAGGAGAATCATTTGAACCTGGGAGGCAGAGGTTATAGTGAGCTAAGATCGCGCCACCACACCCGAGTCTAGGCGACAGAGTGAGACTCCATCTCAATACAAACAAACAACAACGACAACAAAAAACAAATCTCTAAAATACGTGGGCCAGGAACAGAACAGAAGCAGACACTGGGAGGCAGAACTGGTCCTGGAAACTACTAAGCTCTGGATTGTTAAGGGGAAAGGATACTCAGAGTTTCCTTGAGTAGTGAGTTCTGAGATTCCTGCATACCAGCCCTCTGTGAAACCAGGCATAGAAAGGACTTCTCTGGCCAAGAATTCAGCTTCAAAGAAGCTTGTAGCCATTGTCAAGGGCTGTGGTGGGAGCAGAGACAGCCACTTAGCAGACACCTGGGCTACGTCAATGTCAGACTAAATCTGAACCATCCCTGGCATCATCACAAGATAAGAGACTTAACAAAAAGTGCAAACCACAGTTTCTCAGCCAGAAATTCAGGTGGAGGCAAACAAGCAAACAAACTGCAAGAGAAAAGGATGAATGCAAAATGCAAACAAAAACACCATTTTACAGATAAATGAATTAATTATCAGAGATGTTCCATATCTTGCTTAAAGTGCCTAAGTAGTGAATTCAGGATTCCAACCCCCGGAGAGTCTGATTGCTGAGCCTATGCTTTTTACCTCTATGGCATACAGCCTCCCCAGTAAAAAAATTACCTGGCCTATAGAAAGTCTAACAATTTGATTAGCTGTTGTTTTTCACAGAGGCAATTTATTTATTTGTTTATGTAAACATTATGTGTACTGCATTTCACAGATCTTTCTATGAGTTTCATAACACCTTCCCATGGGTAGCCCCTGTTTTGATTTCTCTCACCATAGATTAGTTTTGCCTATTTGTGAACTTCACATGAATGAAATAATACAATTTGCAGTCTTTTGTGTCTGGTTTCTTTCACTCAACATGTTTTTAAGGTTCATCCATGTCATAGCAGGTATTAAGTTTGTTCTTTTTGAGTATTACTTTATGGTATGAATACCACAATTTGTTGATTCTTTTTGTTGTTGTTGATAGGCATTTAGGTTGTCTCTAGTTCTGGGCTATTATAAATAATGTTTATAGCACCTGAAAAGGTGCTATACGACACCTTTATTCATATATAATGACACATAAACATTCTTTTATGTGTCATTTTTCTGGACACATATTTTCATCTCTTTGGCACAAATACTTGGGAGTAAAATTGCTGGGTGCTAGGATAGTTACACATTTAACTTGATAAAGAATTGCCAAGAGTTGTCCAGAGAGATGTTACTACTTTACATTCCTACCCTCATTGTTTCTATTGCTTTTCATCTTCAGCAACCACTTTAGCGGGGGCAAGATGACACTTCATTGTGGCTTTAATTTGCATCTTCCTATGACTAATGATGCTAAGCAGTTTTTTTGTGTATGCTTAATGGCTATTTCATATCTTCTTTTGTGAAGTTTCTGTTCAGATATCTTGCCAAATATAATTGGGTGATTGCCTTCTTAACATTGAACTGTAGTTATTTATATATACTGAATACAAGTCCTGTGCCTGATATATGTGTTGCAAGTATCAGCTAGTCTATAGTTTACCTTTAATTTTCTTTTTATTTATTTATTTTTTATTGTACTAAGTTCTGGGGTACATGTGCAGAACACGCAGGTTTGTTACACAGGTATACATGTGCCATGGTGGTTTGCTGCACCCATCAACCCGTCATCTACATTAGGTATATCTCCTAATGCTATCCCTCCCCTAGCCTCCACCCCCTGACAGGCCCTGGTGTGTGATGTTCCCCTCCCTGTGCCCGTGCATTCTCATTGATCAGCTCCCACTTATGAGTGAGGACATGTGGTGTTTGGTTTTCTGTTCCTGTGTTAATTTGCTGAGAATGATGGTTTCCACCATCATCCATGTCCCTGCAAAGGACATGAACTCCTCCTTTTTTATGGGTGCATAGTATTCCATGGTGTATATGTGCCACATTTTCTTTATCCAGTCTATCATTGATGGGCATTTGGGTTGGTTCCAAGTCTTTGCTATTGTGAACAGTGCCACAATAAACATATGTGTGAATGTGTCAGTATGGTAGAATGATTTATAATCCTTTGGGTATATACCCAGTAATGAGATTACTGGATCAAATGGTGTCTTTTAAAAAGCAGAGGTTTTAAAATTTGTATTAAGTCCATTTTATTCATTTTCTTCTAGAATATTTATACTTTCAACTTTTATGTTTAAGTATACAATCCATATCAAAATAATGTCTGCAAATGGTGTGAGGTAATTAATTAAGATTAAGATTAATTTTCATGTGCTTATCCAGCACAATTTCCTGAAAACACTTTTCTTTCCTCATTGACAATTCAACATTTTTGTTGAAAACTTTATTGACCATATATGATGGGTTTGTTTCTGAACTCTATTCTGTTCTATTGACCTATTTTTCTATCCTTATACTAATATTACACTCTCTTAATTACCATCACTTTGTACTATGTCTTGAAGTCAAATACTATAAGTCCTCCAATATTTTTCTTTTGCAAGACCTTTTTATTTATTCTAGGTTTTTTTTTAAATAAAGTTTAAAATCACATTGACATGTTTACCCAAAAAAAGAAAAAAAGCCTGTTGCTATTTTAAAAGGGGTTGCATTGAGTTTAAACATCAAATTGGTAGAATTTGCATCTTAAAAATATTGAATGGTCTCATTCATAAAAATGGGCTGAACTTCCATTTATTTTGATTTCCTGAAATTTCTCTTAGAAATATTTTTTAGTTTACTGTATAAAGTCATATGTACTTTTATTAAGGTTATTCATAAGCATATAATATTTTGATGCTGTTATAAAACATGTTATTTTGGTTTTGTTTTTCAAATATCTGTTGCTAGTATATGGAAACACTAATATCTCCATTGCTCATCTGATTAAAATATTTTTTTCAGATTTACCATATGAATAAGATGATTTTAAAAGATAAAACAATAAATTTAACTCTGAAAACTACAAACCATAATACAGTTTACATGAACATAAAATTGATTTTTCAGAACTTATTTCCCACTAATGTCTTCATAAATTGGCTCTTCATTTATAGTAAAACTATTTAAGGGACTGTACAGATAACATTAGAAATAAAAACTCTTAAATAATTTAACCAAATCTAGTCTTTTCTTTCTATTTCTAGGCTCTCTACTCTCAGCCTATCAAACAAACTTTCTCCTAGTAATGAATCCATGTTGAAAATTATACTAGCTAATCCTGTAATTAGCTGTTCTTCCTTCTCTTCTCAAATCTCTGAAGTTCTACTTCCATAAGTATTCCTTTTCTTTTACAATATCTGTCCTCATGCACTGAATTTTTTTTTTTTTTACTTTTAGTTTAACCTCTTCTCATGCACCAATTTTTTTTTACTATTAATTTAATGATAATTAGATTTTGCTTTCCTTGAATGAATCTTCGTAAAGGTGGCTTCCTCTACATCCCACCTTTTAAAAAATCTGCTTAAATCCAATGAATGAATGTATAAATGAAATAAATCTAGCTTCTACTCTCACAAATTTCTCTAAATTCTCTAATTAAAGTCCCAGTCACCAAATTCAGTAATTCTTCCTCATCCAAACCTCTTTTTCAAAATTTTGCTGCATTTGACTCTTGACTTCTTCCTCCTTGATGTCTTCTGTGTTTACTTTAATTGCTACCTTCTTTTCACATTATTACATTTTCATCAGATAGACCTGTTCGTCCCCTTCTTCCCACTCACTTATAATGGCCTCCTAAATCTCTCCTTTTGCACGTATTCCTCAAGAGTTCAGCCAGTTTCCACATTTAAATTTCTCTTAGGTCATACAGCACATGTGTGAATGCAAAACTGACAAAACTTCTAGGCACCAGATGCAACACTATAGATGCACAGACACTTTCCACCTTGGTGCAGATTTAAAAGATCTGCCCCTTCCTTGGACTTACTCAAGTGTAAAAGCTATTCACAGAAATCCTAGGAATGGTTCCCAATTTTTTAGCCAGGACACCATGCCTTATTTATTATAAAGATTTCCTGTGAATACTCCAAGGTCATGTGGAATTTGACATGTCAAAAATCAAAGCTAGTTTTTCACACCCAAATTTCCTGTTATTTCAAATCCCAAGATCTCATAACCAGGCCCTCTAATACATACTCAACTTTCTAACATGTCCCTTCGTTTTTTTTTTCAGAGACCACCACACTAAGACAAGACTCTATCATCTGATGACTTCACTATTTCAGTAGTCTTTTGCTGGAAATGCTTATCTATTCAGTATCTTTACCTGATGACTACTTTTGATATCAAAATAAAGTTCACTAAAGGTTTACAAGCCTTTGCATGATCTGGCTCCCTCTTCCCTGTGTAACCTTAGTATTAGAATTAGTCTCCCTGACATGTCATAAACCTTATGCTTTTCCTTGACAGTCTATCAGCATTGTAATTAAACAACTGTTTATTTGTAAAATTATCTGTTTTATATTTGCCTCCAGCAGAATCACATGAAAGTAAGAAACACCTGTGAAAATAAGGATTGTGTCACCTTATTCAATCTTTATGTCTAGAACTTAGCACAGTATCTAGCACATAGTAGGCATATATATACATAGTAGGCTATATATAAAATAGAGAGAGAGAGAGAGAGAAATAAATGCAAATACTAGAATATCATCATTTAAAAAATCGCAAGTGTCTGGTTAAATATGGCATATACTGAAAAATCCATGAATAATAGAGGGCAAATTCTGCCATGTAAACAGAGGAATAATTAGTAACCATTAGTTATTCCTACAATTTTATAGAGGTCTGGTTTCCTTAGAGAACATCATCAATCATTGCTACTGTTACAGACCTTATACTTCAGTATCTCGAAAAAAGAATACTCCCTAAAACTTATCATTTAACATTAACATTTTAACTAGTCCATCTCTCTTTATTAATGAGAGCTAGCACTGACTCAAACAGCTAGAAGGAAGAAAGAGCTATTTTTAAATGAAACATGACTTTTATTCATCTGTTTGATATTTTAAAAGGTGACATGGCAGAAAAGCTAACAGAAATATACATGAACAGAGTATACAACAGTTTTTCTATTTGTACCAATGGAAGAGAAAATTAATATTGATTTATTATTTGTTACTAAGTGTAGAAACAGAAATACCAGAGTTAAAACTTCCATAGTCCATTTCTAGTCAGATAGACCTCCACCATGCCCTTTCTACTGTGACCTTTGGTTAACAGAACCTTTTTTTTTTTTTTGAGTCAGAGTCTTCCTCTTGTGACCCAGGCTGGAGTGCAGTGGCACAATCTCAGCTCACTGCAACCTCTGTCTCCTGGGTTCAAGCAATTCTTCTGTCTCAGCCTCCCGAGTAGCTGGGATTACAGGTGTGTGCCACCATACCCAGCTAATTTTTGTATTTTTAATAAAAACGGGATTTCACTATGTTGGTCAGGCTGGTCTCAAACTCCTGACCTCATGATCTGCCCACTTCGGCCTCCCAAACTCCCGAAGTCCTGGGATTACAGGTGTGAGCCACCGCACCTGGCCAGCGGAACTTTTTTTTATGCAACTTCATCACTTACTGAGTAACCGTGCAACAACGTATCTGTGCCACAGTTTCCCCATCTGTAAAAGCAGGATGATACCAATACTTAGCTTGTATATAATGAGATAATGCATCTAGGACTTTTATCACAGAGTTTAGCACATAGAATCAATAATTACTGACTGTCATTACTGTTAACATGGAATACTTACGGGTAGAGATTTCATAAATTTCTTTGGCATCAAATTGCAGTGTCAATAGCCAGTTCTTTCAGAAGAATTTTTTCCAGTTAAGGATAATTTTTTGTTGTTGTTGTTTTTTTTGAGACAGAGTCTTGCTCTGTCACCCAGGCTGGAGTACAGTGGCATACTCTCGACTCACTGCAACCTCCACCTCCCAGGTTCAAGCAATTCTCCTGCCTCAGTTTCCTGAGCAGCTGGGACTACAGGCGTGTGCCACCATTCCCAGCTAATTTTTGTATTTTTAGTAGAGATAGGTTTCACCATGCTGACCAGGCTGGTATTGAACTCCTGACCTCAGGTGATCCACCTGCCTCAGCAACCCAAAGTGCTGGGATTACAGGGGTGAGACACAACCAAGGATAAAATTTTTATCTACAATGTAAATTCATCAGAACCATTTGCAAAATCATCATTTAGTCCTGTCCACACCAGTCACTGCCCATTTGCTTATTAAGATCTTTCCTCAATGAGTTATCCAATTACCCACAATTTGCATTTTTTTGGCACTATAGTAAGTCCTCTACATTTGCAATCACCTTTATGCTACTCATCATTCAAAGATGAATGTCTGATATATGTCATCAGGACAACAAATACTTCTTCTCTTATACTTATTTTGCATACAATGCAATTGGTCTAACTCCCAAGTCACTGTGGGATGTAAATTTTATACCGAGCATTTCTTTAGCACAGACATTTCCATCCTTGCTTCTTTGCCATGTTTTCCCTACAACGTGGACACCAGGTCAATATCTAACAGGATTATAAAGTATTTCCTCCTGTTAAAAGAACCTTCAGAAGTTACTCCAGCACAGCCAGTGCCAAGCACTAAGGAGACAACCCGAGAGGGAATGATATCTGCCTCTCCTCCTACTATGCTAATACCACCCATCCAAGCCAGAAATGGGAGACCCAACACCACCGGCCAGTGAAGATGACGTGTCAGCTCCAACTAGCTCTTTCCATGACAATCACGTGTATAGATCCCAGTCCGCAGCAGATGATATTCCAAAAAGAAGAACATGAGGAGAAGCCATCATTGAAGAGGCACCTGACCTTTGGCAATATCAAAGACATTTCTAGGACTCAGTTCATTGGGAATGACATGGGACGGCAATTCCTCAGAACTCACTTCCTGCCTCAGCAAGTACTATAAATCATCAAATTTTCTAACACTAAACTCGAAATGGAAGTTCGGAGGAAAATAGGAGCCCCTTCTTTCTGGAGTCCTTAAATAGGACAGGTTCACCCAAAAATATGACAGCAACAACATATAAAAATCTAGAATCGGGTATAGTCATGGGTTCTTAGTTTCTGTTTCTGGTTGGGCCAGTAAAGCCCCTTTCTCATCCCTCTTTTCCGCTTATCATTAGAGACAGAAATTAAAAACCATGGTTTCAGGCTGCTAAAAGCCTAAAGTAAAACAAAACAACAACGACAAAAGAAGGTGGGTTGGATAAGCTTGATAGATGTATTGTTTCCAGTATTTGGCCAGACTCACTTTTTCTCTTGTATTCCTTAACTCTCTGGTCTTTTCTGAATTCTGACTTTGGCTCCAATGGTCACCTTAGAAGAGCTTCACTAAGTGTGCATTTCAGACACACTCCCTGGCTGGATCCTCTGCAGTCATTTGATTATGACCTAGTGTTTGCTCACAGGTTTTAAATACTATTGATGGTAAAAGTTGCTTCTGGCTTCTTCCCAGGTTAGCACGTCTCAAGTAATTCTCCTCAAATTAAACCGATCTAAATTTTTGTATAATTTTAATTAAAAACCAAATATACACTTTTAAAAATATTTTCTTCTTAACTTTCAAATCTCTTTATAGCCCCTTTACAATTTTCATAAAGTAATTTAGAGCCAAACAGTTTTACAAGGCTTGTGGAGAAAAAATATTGTCTCTTTACTATCCTATTTCTTGCCCTACTTAAGCAACTATTTTCAACTCTTTCATAATTTTTAACTCTAAATAACAAGAATATTAGCTGCTTTTCAGTTTTATCCATTTTTCTATTGATTTCTAAATAATCAATAATTGTACAATTTTGAATAAGGATTTCAACTAACATTGTAATTAGAATAATAAGTTTTCTATGAGAAATTTTTGAATCATTTTTATTACACAATAAAGTGATAGATTATAATTTAATCATTTTCTCTTCTGTTGGATATTTATTTCCAATGTAGAGGAGAGATGGCCCTACGTAAAGTAAAAATTAAAACACAATCCTGGTTTAGAAATCCAGGCAGCAAAGTGACATTAACATTCCCACAGAATGATGGTTATCCCCAGTGTGACAATTCCTTTCGGATTCTTGACAGATGAACACTTGTTTGAACAACAGGGTTCTATGGAGTTATAAAACCTAACAACGCATTCCTAAGAACTAACACTCAGTGTTCCAGCTAGCTAGAAAACGAAATCCCTGGTGTCCTGCTGGAAAACAAAAGCAAAAATAACTAAAAAGATGGCCTACTGCTGAACAATCCTTTTCATATGATACCAATCAAAAGGCTTATGAAATTTAAGGTTTTCTATGTCAGCAGGAAGGCTGTAGAAGGTGATGAGTCATTTTGTCTAAAGCAATTATTCATCATTTAGAACAAAATAAAAGTCATCTTAACACTGCCAGTCAGCTGCCCTGCCTTGACATCTGGATGTGGATGTCCTACAGGGAGAACAGATGAGTGATGATGAAGATGACAAGCACTGGCATCACCATGAGTCTTAGGGAAAGGTCAGAAAGGCCAGAAGAGAAACTGGCTTAAATAGCCATCACATGGCAGCTTTCAGGTTCAGTCATTTTTAAACTTTTTCTTTTTTTATGAGAAGGATCTTTTACTACTCAAGTTTTAAAGAAATGGTCATAATTCTTGTCATTGTTGGTATCTAGAACAATTTTCAATTTGCTAATTAAAAATTAAAATACACAATGCCATAAATGATAACAGTAGTGTCACTCAACAAGGACTGTAGAAATGCTTTCTCAGAGTGCACACATAAAGTATTTTAAGTCTCAATGCCTTTGCATATCCTGTTCTCTCTGTGAGAGTCCTCCCTACTCCTCTCCAAGTCTCCAGTCTCCTCAGCCAGGGAAATACTTGCCATTCAAGATGCAGGCTCCAACAATCTCCTCCCCAACAGCTTTACTAGGACTCAATTCTCTACTGCTCAACAGGCAGAAGCTGTTCTACACCTCCTTAGGGCACACAATGAGGATGCTGCCTTGCCTCTTGCCTGTGTTTTTATTCCCCAGCTGTCCTAGCTCACCCTTGTCCCAAGACCATTGTCCGTGTCTCCACAAGTTTTTCCCACGTCCCTGTGAATTTCTCTGAGAACCTCTCACCTTGGTGCTGGAGAGGGCCTAACCCACAAACCTGTTCTGGGAGGCCAAGTGGGATTTTCTTGCAGCATAGGTAAAGGTCCTACATTCTGAGCTCAGAGAACCACCAAAGGCTATGCCATCCATCTCCTTTCAAGAACCACTAAGAAACGTCAGTTCAAAGACTATCCTAACAACCAAGACTCCACCCACATCCCAAGATATTTTAAGGGAAGGACTAAGGGAAAGAAGGCTACCCTTTTGAGTGCTTCAGGGTTTTTAAAAAGAGATTATTCCCATCACCACACACCTACCTCCCCACAGTGGTAGGAATGAAGAGGGGCTTCTTCTCCTTCCCAAAGCAAAGGAGGAGGAATCCAGGAGCATCAATACTAGTATAACTTAAAATACAATGTTGGCTGGGAGCAGTGGCTCATGCCTGTAATTCCAACACTTTGGGAGGCCGAGGCTGGCAGGTCACCTGAGGTCAGGAGTTCGAGACCAGCCTGTCCAACGTGGCGAAACCCCATGTCTACTAAAAATACAAAAATTATCCAGGCATGGTGGAGCACGCCTGTAATCTCAGTTACTCTGGAGGCTGAGGCAAGAGAATCGCTTGAACCTGGGAGGCAGAGGTTGCAGTGAGCCAAGATTGTACCACTGCACTCCAGTCTGGGAAACAAGGCAAGACTCCATCTCAAAAAAATATATATATATATATCTATATATATCCATCTCAAATATATATATATACACACACACACACACACACACCCCTATATATACATAGAGAGAGAGAGAGAGAGAGAACAATATTATTCTCCTAATTTAGGCTGTTCTAGAAAAAACACCTGAGCAAGAGCTCAAATGCAAAATTAATTTATTTGGGAGGTACAGGAAGTATTAATAAGGGAGAGGAGAAATGAGAAAGGGAAGGGTGGGCAACTGGAGGTTAATCTGTCCGGGAAAATTCAGAGTCAGTCTAAACCACATGTCTGAGAGTGTTCTTTAATGTGCAAGGGAGCTGGGACATTTATACATCAACTCCAGTGGGTAATATGTTGAAGACTGCCTACAGAGGAGGGTGGTAGTGTTAGTAAGCCAGCACTCTGAGCCTACTTCAGGTAACACATTGATGACAAACTAGACTATGGTAGCAAGAGAGAAGGCTCTCAGACAAAGACATACAGATGCTGAAAGTTAGACGATTGGCTTGGATGCACTCAGGTGGCAAGGACAAGGATATAGATGAAGCACTGAAAGCATCTGCTATGTTTATTATCATTTTGCCAGTAAATGGTAGTTGTACATCACACTTTATATTGCATATTATATAGGCACCCATATCTACTGCATATAGAACATCAGTTTAAGTACAGGGTTAATACATATAAACACAGTGTGATTCTGGATAATCCCTTTTGGTCTCAGTTACAATATACGTGTTATTAAGTACATGTTATTAATTTTTTAAGTTGCCTCACCAGATATTTTCAAGAGAGAGACTATATAGTGTGAAGCATGTAGGGTGCTTGGTTGACTGGAATCTCACTAAGGATATTATCCAGTAACTGAACAGGAGTTCAATTTTTCTATATTCTAGCAGTGCTTAAACTGTACCTATTTAAAACTTTTAACTCTCAATATCCATTGACTTATTTTATTTGACTTCCTCTTTCATATGGAATGACATTTATTTCAATGAGAGAGGAAACTGAATCATATATTCATGAATTTTTCAGATTCACAGCTAGTGTCAGTTTAACCTAACATTCAAGACTCTCCTCTATTCAGTTTTCTTTCCATTTGTGAACCTCCTGAGTTCTTCCTTGACTTTCAGTTCTTAAAATTATCCAGAGCCCATGGATATCAGTACAACACTAGCATCGATGTATTGCTATTGCTTTAAAAATAATGTTTATTTTCTTGTCAAACTGATGTTCATTTGATGATATCTCTACAGAAACAATGCACACATACAATCTCTGACACATTAGGATAAAGTGGAGGATCTATATTCACAAGTGCATGGTCTTCTAAGTTTCTTCAAAAACTTCTTTCAAAAAAGATCCATTACATTTTTAGAATAGGCTTTAGAGTCTTCTCTGATAGTATAGAAGGTAATAATTTATTTTTATTTCCTGTGCTCTCAGATATCCCAATAATGGGGAAAACATGCTGTTATGAAACAAATGGAAAAATACTGTCTGTACTGAGAGCCATACAAGAATGATGGCATTAGGTAGGCTTTCATCTAATCAAATATATTGCTATATTCCTGAAAAGGGGAATTTGGGGATGTGAGAAATGGAGAAAAATGCCCAGAGCGCAATACAGTCAACAAAAATTTTCCCTATGAGGAGTACTCTTTTTCCCTTTTTGTAGGGAGCTGGCACAAATATTTTGTGTGAATGGTTACTTTAATTGATTTTTGACATTTTGGAGTTTCTCACCTTAGAAGTACCAAAAGTTCACATTGGTTTTCTGTTTATAAACATATATTTCATTTAGCCCTCCATTTAGATGAATACAATGATGATTAATTGTTGTTTAGTAAGTGTATTAGTCAACTGGAGCTGCATAACAGAATACCATAACTAGGTGGCTTAAACAACAGAAATTTATTTCACACAGTTCTGAAGGCTGACAAGTTCAATGTAAAGGTACTGACTGATTCAGTTCCCCAGTGAGGGCTTTCTCTTCCTAGTTCCCAGTTGGGTGCCTTCTCACTGTGTCCTCACATGGCAGAGAGAGAGAGAGAGAGAGAGAGAGAGAGAGAGAGAGAGAGAGAGAGACAGAGACAACTCTGTTCTCTCCTTTTCCTTATAAATACACTAATCCCCTCATGGAAATCATACCTGTATTAGCTTGTTTGCACGCTGCTAAAAAAAGACATACCCGAGATTGGGTAATTTATAAAGGAAAGGGGTTTGATTGACTCACAGTTCAGCATGTCTGGAAGACCGCAGGAAACTTACAATCATGGTGGAAGGGGAAGCAAACACGTCTTTCTTCACATAGTGACAGCAAGGGAAGTGTGGCGTGAAGGGGGTAAAAACCTTTTATAACACCATCAGATCTCATGAGAACTTACTATAATGAGAATAGCAGCATAGGGGGACCACCCCCGCCATGATTCAATTACCTTCCACCAGGTCTTTCCCATAACACATGGTGATTACGGGAACTACAGTTCAAGATGAGATTTGGGTGGGGACACAGCCAAAATATATTACCATCATTATGATGTTATCTAAATCTAATTACCTCCCAGAGACTCCATTCTCAAATACCATCATACTAGGGATTAGAGCTTCAACATAAGAATTTGGGGCTTCAACATATGACACACACACACATTCAATTCATAACAGTAAGACTAGGACTCAAAAGAGTGATTCCTGGATGGTTATGTATTTTCAAGAATTTCAGGTATTACACATCGGAAAGAACAGCAACAAGCACCACAAAGAGTTATGAGGCACACGCGTGTGCACACACACACACATATAAATTTTATTTTACTTTAAGTTCTGGGATACATGTACAGAACATGTAGGTTTGTTATATAGGTATACATGTGCCATGGTGGTTTGCTGCACCTATCAACTGGTCATCTAGGTTTTAAGTCCCACATGCATTATGTATTTGTCCTAATGCTCTCCCTCCTCTTGCTCCCCACCCTCTCACGGGCCCCCATGTGTGATGTTCCCCTCCCTGGGTTCATATGTTCTCATTGCTCAACTGCCACTTGTAAGTGAGGATGTACAGTCTTTGGTTTCCTGTTCCTGTGTTAGTTTGCTGAGAATGATGGCTTCCAGCTTCATCCATGTCTCTGCAAAGGACACAAATTCATTCTTTTTAATGGCTGCATAGTATTCCATGATGTATATGTGCCATATTTTCTTTATCCAGTCTATCATTTATGGACATTTGGGTTGGTTCCAAGTCTTTGCTATTGTAAGTAGTGCTGCAATAAACATACATGTGCATGTGTCTTTATAGTAGAATGATTTTTAATCTTTTGGGTATATACCCAGTAAAGGGTCAAATAGTATTTATGGTTCCAGATCCTTGAGGAATAGCCACACAGTCTTCCACAATGGTTAAACTAATTTACACTCCCATCAACAATGTAAAAGTGTTCCTTTTTCTCCACAGCCTTGCCAGCATCTGTTTTTTCCTGACTTTTTAATGATTGCCATTCCAACTGGAGTGAGATGGTATGGCATTGTGGTTTTGATTTGCATTTCTCTAATGACCAGTGATGATGAGCTTTTTTTCAAGTTTGTTGACTTCATAAACGTCTTCTTTTGAGAAGTGTCTGTTCTTATTCTTTGCCTACTTTTTGATGGGGTTGTTTGTTTCTTGTAAATTTGTTTAAGTTCCTTGTAGATTCTGGATATTAGCCTTTTGTCAGATGGATAGATTGCAAAAATTTTCTCCAATTCTGTAGGTTGCGTGTTCACTCTGATAATAGTTTATTTTGCTGACAGAAGCTCTTTAGTTTAATTAAATCCCATTTGTCAGTTTTGACTTTTGTTTCAATTGCATTTGGTGTTTTAGTTATGAAGTCTTATCCCATGCCTATATCCTGAATGGTATTGCTTAGGTTTTCTTCCAGGGTTTTATGATTTTAGGTTTTACATTTAAGTCTTTAGTCATCTTGAGTTAACTTTTGTATGAGGTGTAAGGAAGGGGTCCATTTTTTGTTTTCTGCATATGGCTAGCCAGTTTTCCCAGCACCATTTATTAAACAGGGAATCCTTTCCCCATTGCTTGTTTTTGTCGGGTTTTTCAAAGATCAGATGGTTGTAGATGTGTAGCGTTATTTCTGTGCTCTCTGTTCTGTTCCATTAGTTCTTATAATTGTTTTGGTACCAGTATCATGCTGTTTTGGTTACTGTAGTCTTGTAGTATAGTTTGAAGTCAGGTATCATAATGCCTCTAGCTTTGTTCTTTTTGCTCAGTATTGTCTTGGATATATGGGCTCTTTTTTGGATTCCATATGAAATTTAAAGTAGTTTTTTCTAACTCTGCAAAGAAAGTCAATGGTAGCTTGATGGGAATAGCATTGAATCTATAAATTACTTCGGACAGTATGGCCATTTTCACAATATTGTATCTTCCTATCCGTAAGCATGGAATTTTTTTTTCAATTTGTTTGTGTCCTCTCTTATTTCCTTGAGCAGTGGTTTGTAGTTCTCCTTGAAGAGGTCCTTCACATCCCTTGTAAGTTGTGTTCCTAGATATTTTATTCTCTTTGTAGAAAATGTGAATGGGAGTTCACTCATGATTTGGCTCTCTGCTTGTTTATTATTGTTGTATAGGAACGCTTGTGATTTTTGCACATTGATTTTGTATCCTGAGACTTTGCTGAAATTGCTTATCAGCTTAAGGAGTTTTGGGGCTGAGACGATGGGATTTTCTAAATATACAATCATATCATCTGCAAACAGAGACAATCTGACTTCCTCTCTTCCTATCTGAATACACTTTCTCTCTTTCTCTTGCCTGATTGCCCTGGCCAGAACTTCCAATACTACATTGAATAGGAGTGGTGAGAGAGGGCAGCTTGTCTTGTGCCAGTTTTCAAAGGGAATGCTTCCAGCTTTTGCCTATTCAATATGAAATTGGCTACGGGTTTGTAATGAACAGCTCTTATTATTTTGAAATATGTTCCGTCAATACCTAGTTTATTGATACTTTTTAGCCTAAGGGATATTGAATTTTATAAAAAGCCTTTTCTGCACCTATTAAGATAATCATGTGGTTTTGTCACTGTTTCCGTTTATATGATGAATTATGTTTATTGATTTTTGTACGTGGAACCACGCTTGCATGCCAGGGATGAAGTTGGCTTGATTGTGGTGGATAAGCTTTTTGATGTGCTGCTGGATTCGGTTTGCCAGTATTATATTGAGGATTTTTGCATCAATGTTTATTAGGAATATTGCCCTAAAATTTTCTTTTTTGTTGTGTCTCTGATATTGTTATCCTAATAACAATATCCATTGTTATTAGGATAATGCTGATCTCATAAAATGAGTTATGGAGGAGTCTCTCTTTTTCTATTGTTTGGAATAGTTTCAGAAGGAATGGTACCAGCTCTTCTTTGTACCTCTGGTAGAATTCGGCTGTGAATCTATCTGGTCCTAGGCTTTTATTTCTTTATTTATTTTGGTTGGTAGGCTATTAATTACTGCCTCAATTTCAGAACTTGTTATTGGTCTATTCAGGGACTCAACTTCTTCCTGGTTTAATATTGGGAGAGTGTATGTGTCCAGGAATTTATCCATTTTTTTTCTAGATTTTCTAGCTATTTGAGTAGAGGTGTTTATAGTATTCTTTGATTGGTAGTTTGTATTTCTGTGGGATCAACAGTGATATCCCATTTATCATTTCTTGTTGTTTCTATTTGGTGCTTCTTTGTTTTCTTTTTTATTAATCTAGCTAGCAGTCTATTTTGTTAATGTTTTCAAAAATCTAGTTCCTGGATTCACTGATTTTTTGAAGGGTTTTTCTTGTGTCTGTCTCCCTCAGTTCTGCTCTGATCTTAGTTATTCTTGTCTTCTGCTAGCTTTAGAATTTGTTTGCTCTTGCTTCTCTAGTTCTTTTAATTGTGATATTAGGGTATTGATTTCAGATCTTTCCAGGTTTCACATATGGGCATTTAGTGCTATACATTTCCCTCTTAACTCTGCTTTAGCTGTGTCCCAGAGATTCTGGTACATTGTGTTTCTGTTCTTATTGGTTTCAAAGAACTTATTTTTTTCTGCCTTAATTTTGTTATTTACCCAGTAGTCATTCAGGAGCAGGTTGTTCAATTTCCATGTAGTTGTGCAGTTTTGAGTGAGTTTCTTCATCTGAGTTCTAATTTGATTACACTGTGGTTTGAGAGACAGTTTGTTATGACTTCTGTTCTTTCACATTTGTTGAGGCGTGTTTTACTTCCAATTATGTGGTCAATTTTAGAATAAGTGCTGTATGGTGTTGAGAAAACTGTATATTCTGTTGATTTGGAGTGCAGAGTTCTGTAGATGTCTACTAGGTCCGCTTGGTCCAGAGTTGAGTGTAAGTTCTGAATATCCTTGCTTATTTTCTGTCCTGTTGATGTGTCTAATATTGACGATGGAGTTTTGAAGTCTCCCAGTATTATTGTGTGGGAGTCTAAGTCTCTTTGTAGGCCTCTAAGAACTTGTTTTATGAATCTGTGTGCTCCTGTATTGTGTGAAAATATATTTAGGATAATTAGCTCTTCTTGTTGCATTGATCCCTTTACCATTATATAATGCCCTTTGTCTTTCTTTATTTTTGTTGGTTCAGAGACTAGGATTGCAACCCCTGCTTTTTTTTTTTCTTTCCATTTGCTATTCCTCCATCCCTTTATTTTGAGCTTATGTGTGTCTTTCCACATGAGATGGGTCTCCCGAATACAGCACATTGATGGGTCTTGACTCTTTATCCTATTTGCCAGGCTGTGTCTTTTAATTGGGGCATTTAGCCCATTTACATTTAAGGCTAATATTGTTATAGGTGAATTTGATCCTGTCATCATGATGCTAGTTGGTTATTTTGCACATTAGTTGATAAACTTTCTTCAAAGTGTCATTGGTCTTTATATTTTGATGTGTTTCTGCAGTGGCTGGTATTGGTTTTTCCTTTCCATATTTAGTGCTTCCTTCAGGAGCTCTTGTAAGGTGGGTCTGGTGGTAACAAAATCCCTCAGCATTTGCTTGTCTGGAAAAGGTTTTATTTCTCCTTTGGTTATGAAATTTAGTTCAGCTTGACATGAAATTTGGGGTTGAAAATTCTTTTCTTTAAGAATGTTGAATATTGGCCCTCACTCTCTTCTGGCTTCTAGGGTTTCTGCAGAGTGATCTGCTGTTAGTCTGATGGGCTTCCCTTTGTAGATAACCTGACTTTTCTCTCTGGCTGCCTTTAACATTTTTTCCTTCATTTCAATCTTGGAGAATCTGATGCTATGTGTCTTGGGGTTGCTCTTCTCGAGGAGTATCTTAGTGGTGTTCTCTGTATTTCCTGAATTTGAATGTTGGCCTGTCTTGCTAGGTTGGGGAAGTTCTCCTGGATAATATCCTGAAGTGTGTTTTTCAACTTGGTTCCCTTCTCCACATCACATTCAGGTACTCCAGTCAAACGTAGGTTCAGTCTTTTCACATAGTCCCATATTTCTTGGAGGCTTTGTTCCTTTTTGTTCTTTTTTTCTAATCTTGTCTTCATGCCTTATTTCAGTAAGTTGGTCTTCAATCTCTGATACCCTTTCTTCTACTTGATCAATTCGGCTATTGATATTTGCATATGCTTGGCAAAGTTCTTGTGCTGTGTCTTTCAGCTCCATCAAGTCATTTTTTGTTCCTCTCTAAACTGGTTATTCTAGTTAGCAGTTCCTGCAACCTTTTATCCAGGTTCTTAGCTTTCTTCCATTGGGTTAGAACATGCTCCCTTAGCTCAGAGGAGTTTGTTATTACCCACCTTCTGAAGACTACTTTTGTGAATTCGACAATCTCATCCTCTGTTCAGTTTTGTGCCCTTGCTGGAGAGGAGCTGCGATCATTTGGAGAAGAAGAGGCATTCTGGTTTTTGGAATTTTCCTCATCTTCGTGGATTTATCTTTGAGGCTGATGGCCTTTGGATGGGGTTTTTGCGTGATGGTCCTTTGTGCTGATGATGTTGTTGTTGCTTTCTGTTTGTTAATTTTTCTTGTAACAGGCCCCTCTTCTGCAGGTCTGCTGCAGTTTGCTGGAGGGTCTACTCCAGATCCTGTTCACCTGGGTATCACCAGTGGAGGCTGCAGAACAGCAAAGATTATAGCCTGCTCCTTCTCTGGAAGCTCTATCCCAAAGGGGTACTGGCCTGATGCCAGCCAGAGCTCTCTTGTATGAAGGGTCTGTTGACCCTTGTTAGGAGGTCTCTCCCAGTCAGGAGGCATGGGGGTTGGGGACCCACTTAAAGAGTCAGTCTGTCCCTTAGCAGAGCTTGAGCGCTGTGCTGGGAGATTCACCCTTGTCAGGACCAGCTGCCCTCTTCAGAGCCAGCAGGCAGGAAAGACTAAATCCAATGAAGCTGTACCCACAGCTGCCCCTTCCCCCAGGTGCTCATATCCCAGGGAAATGAGAGCTTTATCTGTAAGCCCCTGACTGAGGCAGCTGCCTTTCCTTCAGAGATGCCCTGTCCAGTGAGGAGGAATCTAGAGAAGCAATCTGGACACAGCCACTTTACCACTGTGGTGAATTCTGCCCAGTCCAAACCTCCCAGCCTCCCTTAGCACTGTTAGGTGAAAATCGCCTACTCAAGCCTGAGTAATGGCAGATGCCCCTTCCCCCGCCAAGCTCAATCGTCCCAGGACGCCTTCCGACTGCCATACTGACAGTGAGAATTTCAAGCCAGTAGTTCTTAATTTGCTGGGCTCCGTGGGAGCGGCACCTGCTAAGCAAGACCACTTGGGTCCCTGGCTTCAGCCCCTTTTCAGGGGAGTGAACGGTTCTGTCTCGCTGGGGTTTCAGGTGCCACTGGGGTACAAAAAAATTCCTGCAGCTAGCTTGGTATCTGCTCAAACAGCTGCCCAGTTTTGTGCTTGAAACCCATGGCCCTGGTGGTTTAGGCACGTGAGGGAATCTACTGATCTGCAAATTGCGAAAACCATGGGAAAAGTGTAGTATCCAGGCCAGGTAGCACAGTCCCTCAACGGCTTACCTTGGCTAGCGGCAGGAGATTCCCCAGCTCCTTGCAATTTCTGAGTGAAGCGACTCCCTACCCTGCTTCTGCTCACCCTCCATGGTTTGTACCCACCGCCTAACCAGTCCCAGTGAGACGAACCGGGTACCCCAGTTGGAAATGCAGAAATCGCCCGCCTTCTGCATTGGTCTCGCAGGGAGCTGCAAACCAGAGCTGTTCCTTTCAGCCATCTTGGCCCCTCCTCCCTGAGACACACATATTAATGTGTACAGATTCTTCTTAATATCTAGAAAGGAAATAAATTAATTATTGAGAAGATTATCATTATGCCCATCAGATTTGTTTACAATATTAGAACATAATTTGAACATCTATAGAAGAGTGGGACAGAATGGAAATGTTTCTATCTTTAAAAATTGGAGCTGTTTTTGTGGTTCAGTTCAGGATAACCTCCTAATCAAGTTTGAAAGGCAGCTCACCATTATGTCTACAAAGTGTGAGTTTTATGGGAACAATGTGGTAAATCATTCATCCAGCAAATATTGTTATGAGAAATAAAAGACACAATGGTGAATATTTTACGGTATTTGACTTCTTGGAGATTGAACTCAAATGAGGAAAGTGTTAAACTAAACAGACAAGTATAATGCAAAATAAGTAAAAGTATAATGCAAAATAAGTAGTGGGAATACATAAGAGGGACAACCAAGCCAGATTTTGAGATTCAGGGAAGACTGGCAGTTGGTGGTGAGAGACATGGAAGAGCTATAAATATATTCCAGACAAGGGCACTGAGGCAAAGGAATGCACAGCACCTTCGGGAAACCAAAACTAGTTTGCTGGGCTGTACAGAAGTGAGTAAGGACTACAAATGGTAACAAATGGACCAGTTAGGTGGGGACCTGACAAGTCATGTTAAGAAGTTGGAAATTTGTCTGAATATAATAATAATTATTTAAGGGAGCCTAAGGGAGAAAATTTCATAATCTTGTGCACATTTGAATGATCACTCTGGCTATGCCATGGATACTGTTCTTGGAAAATGTTAGACTTGTAGGCGGGGAAATTCTGAAGGGTGTTCTAGCAATAATTCAGATGAAAAAGAATGGTGACCTGAACTACAGTAGTGATGGTGGGTGTGGGGAGAAATAAATGTAGTTGAGAGATATTGACAAAGTAGATTTTGTAGGCCCTAGTGATTGGTTGGCTGCCAGTAAGAAGGAGAAGAAATATTCAATACTTCTGGTCTGGGCAATTGGACAGGTACTGTGCCACTTACTACAGATTGGAAATTGAGGAAGATGTGCAGTTTTGGTGTGTTAAGCCATTCCCTGTAAATAAGAGTAGTATTTATATAATAATATTTATCATTGTTTTAAATTGTCACATATAATGTATATTTACAGGTAATGAATTCAAGACTTAAAAACATTAAATATCTTGCCTAAGATTACATAGATCATAAATGATAACACCGGGACTGGCACCAGATATTATATGTTGAACACTTTTGCTTATTGCACTCTGTCTCCCTCCCCTAGAAACTGCATTAACTCATAGGAGGGATAATATCTTTAGTAGTAATATCAGTGACTTCCGGAATGATGTTTTCATGACCTGAAAAGGACGATGTTACCTTCCAAGCTATTCAATTTACTCATCCAGCAAGGCAATTTCAACCTCCCAGAGTATACTATCTTCACTGGCATCTTCATTTTTAAAAATAACAACCTTGAAATAGCTTTTCTACTTTTCCCTTCAAAGTATTCCACAACTAAGTTGGAAATACAATTTTTAAAAAAATTCAGAAGTAGGTTTTCTTCAGATACTTAAATTATCTTATTTTTGTGATCGTTGCATGACAAAAATATCATGAAGCCTGTTTCTCTGACTGTAGGTAAATCACTTACCATGGGCAGTTTTAATATATTCCCTCTTCTGCAGCAATTTTCCCTGTATTACTGTCTCAGCACCACAGAAGCTTTCTGAGATCAATATCTAAAGGGGCTTTGCTCATATAAATCAAGTAAAATCTAATTTTTCCAAATTTGTAAGATAGTAACAAGTAATGGATACAATGTCTTCAGTCATCGTTTTCTTTCACACAGTTTTATTAAACTTAGTATCGGCTATAAATTATCTATATCAAAATCTAGTAAAAGGGATTCTGGGAAGATGGTAGCAGCAACAAGCTTTGAATTCTTAGGTAAAAATAGATAGAAAAACTACATAGAATCAACCATGGCAACATTAGGGAACAGACTATCCTCAGGAATGTCAAAAACACAAGCAGGTGAAGACAGACTATACAGCCACAATACTTGATGATATTAGCATTTGAGCAGGAAACACAAAGGAAAGAAACAGAGCATCTGTTGGACCTTATAATAAGAAAAATCCAAAACAGCCAAAAACGAATCACTGGAAAGCACAGTGGGCTGATTTGGAAATAACTTAACATTTGGAGAGGTTTGCTTAACTCAAAGTTGGATGAATACAAGGAGTCCGTGAGGGAGCTAAGGGATTAGTTAAAAGTCTGGCCACTAAACCATGTGTATTCTTGCAATTGACTTGCCACATGGCTTCCTCTTCAGAGACTGCTCACATTCAGTAGCAACTCCTGGGAGCAGAATAAAAATCAAGTAGAGTATGTGAAACAGAGATGAAGAAAATAGAAGCTCCAGATAAAAGTGGGGAAGGGGAAGAGAGTCAAGAAATCTCAGAAAGCAAGTCGCCATATTTTTTAACACTATGCAAAAACAGGAAAAGAACGAGCACTGGGAAGGTAGAAAGCCTATCTGAGCAAAACCTCCTTCCAAAATGGGAGGAAAACTAATTTCTCTTAAAAATGAGCAAAGATTAAATATTGAGGTTAAATCTCATATGAAGCTATTATAAGAAAACAAAATGAAAAAAAGTGACAGTATCCTGTTTTACACAGAACTAAAAGATATTAATAAAACTATAAAAGAACAGTGAAAGAATATGTAAATCAGTATCAGAAAAACCTCAGAGATAAAATGACAGTGCTCAAAAAGAAAAAAACATATATAAAATGAAGATTAAACCCGAGGGAATATAAAAATTAGTAAACACTGAGATGATGAGAAAATCACTTATGAGAACTACATGGTGAAAAAAGGAGAAAACAATTTAAATCAAATAAACATGATAAAGATATTTAAAAATTTGAGAGAAAGTGATAAATATTTAAGATAGGTTTTTAAAATATGTACAAATAAAAGGAGTCTCTGAAGAGAAAAACCAAAGGGAACAGAACCAATACAAAAACTATAATTCAAACAAAACTTTCCTCAAGTAAAATAAATTTGAATCTATATATTGAAAAAGCAGCCTCTATACTTGAAGTTATCAACTTAGAAAAACCAATACAAACCATATTCAAATAAAACTACTGGATTTTAATGAAAACAAAAAAAATTGATCATCTAGGCAAAAGAAACAAAAATAGCAAATGACTTATAGATATTACATCGTTAGCACACTTTTCGAGAGTCACACTTTCTTTCACAACAAAATGGATGATATTCTAGGGAAAAAAATGTGAACCAATGATTTTAGATACAAACAATTATCAATATGAAAGACTGCAGTAAATACTGTTTCCGTAAGTCCTTACTAAGGAATGTAGTAGAGAATGAACATCAGACAACCAAATGACGAAGAGAATTAAACATGTAGAATATACAGTTACTTTTAGAACTAAGACTAAATGAGGATTAAAAAAGAAAGACTGCAGTATGCATTGGTATTAAGTTCAGGCAATGTAGATATAGCATAACTCTAAAAAATGGTGGAGCGTGGGAAGAGCATATGCAAACAATATTTTAATTGTTCTTGTTCATTATGTTGAGGATGATAATATAGTAGTGTTATTTTAAGACAGATGTGTGTATGATGTAAGGAAAAATAATTGGGCTATTCAAATTTTACTATCTCCTGTGGATTTGAGACTGATTATTTGTATAATTTAAATGAAGCTATGTGGAAATTCTGTAGTCTTGAATTTGAATTGCAAATACCAGGATGAAGTCATGAGGAATTCTCTCTTTAAAAACTGTATATGTTTTCTGCCCACTGAGACGCCAAGAAATAGTGACCTACTCAGTAGCAATTAACATTCCTTGCACCCAGATTGTAGTCTTCAATTGTCATTTCCTAATAAAAGAAACCAGAGCTTCTTGAAGAATGGGTTGATTCCAGGCTTGGGACAGGAAAGGGATATGACAAACTAGGAAATCTTGTCAAACTGCATAGTGAGCAAGTTCTCACAAATGTCTAGGATCATGTTGAAAGGACTCAAGAGACCACTTGAAGATCACTGCCATTACCATCTCTAACATGAGAGACGAGCAGACACCATATGCCATCTGAAGGAACACACCACCACCTAGAGTTTTGCCAAAGGGATCCGATCTTAATTTAATTGAGCCTCTGGTTCCAGGTACCAATTTGCAAAGGACAGAGGTGCATGATGAAGTTTGCCATGAAAATGCAGTCAGCCAAATGTAGACAGTAGGAAACTCTGCAGGTCAAATATCCTGGGTCTTTTTGCAGATGTAATGTTAGAAAGGTAGAGGGATGACAGGGGAAACTGTGAATTAAAAGAGACTTAGAAAACACTTCAAATAAAATTTTTTAATGACAAGACTAAACTATATTTTAAACTAGAGATTCACACCTCAGTGATAACACTGTAAATAAGGCAAAGTTATTACTTTAGAAGTTGAGATAGTGGTAGCCTTTGTGGGGGCCACACACATAAAGGGACATCTGGGGACCCTGGCAAAGTTTCTTAACTTGCTGATGATTGTAAGGATGTTTACTTTAATATCTCAAAAAGTTATCTATTTCTTTGTGATGTTTCTCTATATCTGTATTTTATTTTAAAATAACATGTTTTTAAATTCAATATAATATGTAATTGATCTAAGAGAAAGAATATATTTTGTTATTGTAAATATTTAAAACACTTCCTTTTTTAAGATATTTTTTAAGTTCAGGGGTATATGTACAAGTGTGTTACATAGGTAAACGTGTGTCACGGGGAGTTATTGTGCAGATTATTTCATCACCCAGGTATTAAGCCTAGTACTCACTAGTTGTTTTTCCTGACCCTCTCCCTCCTCCCACCCTCCATCCCCTGATATGTCCAGTGTGTGTTGATCCCCTTTCTGTGTCCATGTGTTCTCATGATTAACTCCCTCTTAGTGAGAACATGCAGTATCTGGCTCTGTGTTTCTACATTTAGTTTGCTAAGGATAATGCCCTGCAGCTCCACCCATGTCCCTGCAAAGGACATCATCTCATTCTTTTTATGGTTTCATAGTATTCCGTGGTGTATATGTACCGCATTTTCTTAATCCAGTCTATCATTGATGGGCATTTAGATTGATTCCATGTCTTTGTTATTGTGAATAGTCTGCAATGAACATATGCCTGCATGTGTCTTTAGAATAGAACGATTTATATTCCTTTGGGTATATACCCAGTGATGGAATTGCTGGGTCAAATCGTATTTTTGCCTTTATGTCTTTGAGGAATCAACACACTGTCTTCCACAATGATTGAACAAATTTACACTCCCACCAACAGCGTCTAAGTGTTCCTTTTTCTCCACAACCTCACCAGCATCTGTTATTTTTTGACTTTTTAATAATAACCATTCTGACTGGTGTGAGATGGTATTTCATTGTGGTTTTGATTTACATTTCTCTAATGATCAGTGATGTTGAGCTTTTTTTCATATGGTTATTGGCTGCATGTATGTCTCTTTTTGAGAAGTGTTTATTCATGTACTTTGCCCAGTTTTTGATGGGGTTGTTAAAACATTTTCATACTGAAACTATGTTTCATATGATCCACAGAGATCTCTGTCACTCTAGTTTTGAATTAATCAATTATCTGACATTTGAGAACTACTGTAACCAGCAGTCACTGGTGTTTCCCCGCTTCATGTTGATATTCATAGAGCCTGGCAGGCAGTAAATAGTCAATAATATCCATTGAAAGAATAATGGCTGCTTTTCAGATGGCATATTTGGTCTTGATTTTTAAATTGTCGTCTTTTAATAGACACTCCTTCATTTGCCAGCCTTTATAAAACGACTATGGTATAGGGAAGCCAGCCCATTCTTTGTAACATCACCATTAATCTGGGGATAATTCTATTTTTGAAAACACAAATTCTAATCATTTGAATAATAAATATTAGTCTTTTTTGTATAAAAGTTTTTCTACAGAAATAACATTTATCTACTTTAATACTTTAATCTTTTAAAAAATATAAATAAGAAAGTAAAGAAATTGTATGTGATTTTGTATATTTTCATAAATATCAAGCCCTTAACATTGGCATTTAAAAAATTAAATTCTAGTTGGAGAATAGGGAGCAAAATGAAAGCAGTATTTCATTTATCCCAGGAAAATGAACATCAATATTTTGTAAAGTGAAAAAATAAAAACCAATATCAAAAGTTTAGGAAAAAGATTGTGAGCTCATAGTTATTTGATGCTGAAAATGTAGGATCTATTTCAGGTATAGATTCATTTTTAATTATGACCTGAGATTCTTCCAGTAACTTTAATCAGGGTTATTTAACTGCCTTCTGCACATGTTTTCTCTCCTTTCCTCTTCCTCTTTAGAACTCTGGTTTCATTTTCTAAAGTGCAAAATCTATCTCTGCTTTCTAAATATGACTATTACATTTAGATCTTTAAAAAGAGAGCTATTTTGAGCTGTTACATTTGCTTTCCAAAGTCATTACCTTTGTCTTGGACAGAGATCTCCGGAATAGGCCAAATATCTAAAAAGTAATTATCCTTGATGTTTTTTTCCCTGAGAATTCAAAGCCATTTTTATTCAATGCCCTAGTTGGACCTATATAATGTTTCCCTGATCAGTTCTATGTTGCTCTTTCTGGCACTGTTTGTTACTAACATTTGGCAAATTTATACCACTCTACCTAGAAATAGCCTGGAAAATGCAAAAAACATAAAGATATTATTCAATTGATAATCAAAACTTTGCTAGTCCTTCATTTTACCCACAAAGTCATTTTTTTCATATCCTTGTGTTTGTGATCACCAACTATCAAATCATCCCATGCAGAACTCAGTAAACAGTGATCGGTCAGAACAGGCAACAAATTTACTAACTTTTTAATTAGTATCATTAAATTAAAGCTATTAATTTTATCCAACCATGAAAACTGTAAGAAAATCTGGAGTTTAGAAATATGCAAATGGTGTATATGTAGATACCATTTATTTTATGTCATTACTTGGCATCATATAGATACAAGGTGATGGCAGGGGGGTGGGGCTGAATTCTGTACAACAGTGGAACATGTTCAATGGAAAAAATTACTCAGAAGTGCAGGTTCTCTGACACATATGTATACAATGACTAGAGAGGCAGAGGCCTATGGGCAACATTCACTTAAGGAGAACGTTTAGAACAATGACACACCTAACAATGACAAATGGAGAGCGTTTTCAGATGTCTAGACCCAGCTCTGCTGAGCAAAGGAGGAAAGAGGGCTAAAATCCATCCCATGCTCTGTTCTCCAAGCTCACATCCTGGCATGGGACTGCCTATCTCAGGATGCCATCTGATGGCCAAGCCATACTGTCCAAATAATCACACTCATCAGAGGGATGCTAGTCCTTAACACTCACAAGGTTCTGTTTAGACCAGCGTTGGGCTTACCTCACATCCACCTTAGAACCACTGAATGAAAAGATGCAGGAGTGGGCCCAGTCATTTTCCCAAGTCCTCTAGTGATCTCTAATGATGCTCCATGGCTTAGGGAGATTTTAGAAACAGGGTTATTTCTTGTACAGCATTCTTTCCATACATAGGAATCAGAGTTTAGGCGTGAAAAGGCATGAATCTTTCCAAGCTGAATGCTGTCTGGAGGCACTCTCTACAGCCCCTCCCACTTTAGCTGTCTTTGTTTTCTTTGTCCCTCATGAAATATATAGCATATTTTGTGAAGAAGAAGATACATACATTGTATCCGCAGTGTCTAGCACAGTCCCTGGCGTGGATTCATTAGACGTTTCTGAATGAATATATGTATGAATGGACAAATGGGTGGTTTGATCATGGATGAATGAATAAATATTTTCTGCCAAACCAAATGTTTTCTATTAACTGCTTTCTCCTCATAATACATAGGTCAAATGCAGGAAGTGCAAAATCAACCCAATGATCATTTAAAAATCTAGTTGCTCTACCTTATGCTAGGTATACATATGATTAAACAGTTAATTTTATTTTCCCTCCATGGATTTCATAATAAACTGGTCACTTTGGCATTATATGGAAACAAATTACAACTTATAGAAATTATAACACTGAGAACGATCACAGAGAGGAAATGACAAAAATTACTTTCAGATATTCAGGCCAGGAGGATTTGGGGAACACTTTATTTGGATAGTCTCAAATTTGCTCAAAATTGAAATTGCTGGTTCAGGGAAGATGGGTACAGAAGGAAAAAAAGAAAGAAAAATTGTCAGCTGATTTAATAAACTACAACAAAATTAAGTAAGATTTATGTTTCATGTTATCTAATACCATGAGTGGATTTCCCCAGGGAGCCATCAGTCACCAGACTTAGGCTTGCATATAAATATATCCTACAAATGGTATAAATATGACTCTTGGCCTAGGTGACAGCATGAGAAAATTAAGTGTTTATACTCAGAACTTTTTAAAATTTCCAGCGCCATCAGGTGCTACCTATATTTCCCTAATCTTGTTAATTTCCCTCTTCAAAATAAGCTTATTCATCTCGATTTCACAGGATTGTGTGTAAAACAGACAAAACGTGCCAGATATTTCAGAGCATAGAACAAACGCAAAGTACATGTTAATTCTCAACCACTGTTTTACTAATTGGCATTGTTACTATTTTATAACACTAAGGGACCATGGGTCTTTCAAATATAAAAGGAAGCCAACTACATGCTTCAGGAGGACTCAGAGGCAGAGAAATGAGAAGAGCCCATGTGGAGTGTTAGGTGTGGAAACTTAGGAGAGAGTTGAGAAAAGCGTGGCTGATTACAATGTCAAAATTTGAGAGTTTAAACTTATAAACCTCCTTAAAATATTCACTTGTGTCTCACTCCCTTAAATCATAATTTGTATCAATTTGTATTAGAATTTTTTTTCATTCACTCTCTCTACTTAACCTCCTCTCTCCATTTTATTTCCTGAAGTATCCCTAATTTTACACATCCCATGTACTTTATGAAAACAGTACCCTTTGACCCCACTGCTGACCATAACACCCTTCATGTTCTTATTTTTCTCTTTAGCTGAATATTGAAAGTTTATCTCTAGTATCACTCTCCCACTTAAACCATGAATTCCCTTACTCCTCTCTCCTCTCTTCCTTCACCTTCCTCTTTTTTTTTTCTCTCTTTTGAGACAGGGTCTCACTTTGTCACCCAGGCTGGAGTGCAGTGGCACTATCTCAGCTTACTGCAGCCTTAACCTCCTGGGCTCAAGCAATCTTCCCACCTTAGCCTCCCAAGTAGCTGGGACTACAGGTGTGCGCCATTATGCCTGTCTAATTTTTGTATTTTTGTAGAGAAGGAGTTTCACCACGTTGCCTAGGCTGGTCTTGAACTCCTGAGCTCCAGCGATCCACCTACCTCGGCATCCCAAAGTGCTGGGATTATAGTGGTGAGCCACTGTGCTCTGCCCGCCTTCCTCTTTAGTAAAGGCCTAACTCTGGTTAGCTCAACTCTTTACTTACTCTGCACTTGTATACAAGCAGCTGAACAGAGCAGAAGGCAGACTCACAACTGTGGTCTCTCTTCAACTTTGAAAATACAAGTGGCTACCCAACACTGCCCTGCAATCTTGCTTCATTCTCCTAGTAAATTAGCTTTCTTCTTCTCTTAGAAAATTAATTCACACCTTCTTTCTTATACTCAAATTTTCATTATCTCTCTTGACACCCCGCATCCCCCACCTTTCTCACTTCCTCCTGATGACCTTGCCTTCTATTTCTCTCAGAAACTAGAAGCAATTAGCAAAAAAAATCTCCAATTTCCAGCACCAAATCTGCTAACGTCTCTGCCTCTGTGTCCATATTCTGTGCCTTCCTTCCTGTTACAACATGTGTTCTTAACCTTTCTGTGTGTCTTGATACCCTTTAGCAATCTGGTGAAGCCTGTAGACTCTTTTCAGAACAATGTTCTCAATGCATAAAATGAAATGCCTAAGGATACAAGGGAGACTGATTTTATTTAAATTCAGTTATCTAAATATTTTTAAACTGTGATTTAGTAACATATGTACTTCTTTATTAATGTATAATATAAACTGACTTAGCAGGCAGCCTAATAGCTATCAGTTTTAATCCAGTGAGCATATATTTGAAGATATTTCCAACAGTTGTTATGTGATTTGAAAATATCTGTATTAGTAGCTAATTCTGATTTGTTGACAACATTTAATATTGAAGGAAATGTTAAATTTCAGTTAGAGATTAGTAAAAATAAAAATGTCGTATTTTGCCCATTCAATTTCACAAACTTTATGTATCCTCTTTATGGGTTTCCCAGAAGTCAGTGGATCTCAGATTTAACATGCCAGATAAGGCCAACCCCTGTATTTGTGCATTAAATACCATTTCTGTAAAGTATTCATAGACAACTGTGTAAGAGTTACATTCCTGAAATAATTCCAATCTCCTTACCTGTCTACTTAATTATTATCATTGGCATACAACAGTTGTCTAATATCTTCCATCTCAAAGCAAACAAACAAACAAAAACAAAAAACAAAAATAATTCCTGTTATCTTGTGCCCCTCACTTCATTTCCTTTTATGGTAAAACTACTCAAAGGAGCTTGTTAGAATCATTGGTTCTGGCTCCACTTTCTCATCTCTATTTCTCTTATTGAAGCTAAAATAAACTTTTCTAAAATATAAATAATACATTAAAAAACTTTGATTAATCATGCTGAAGGAAAGACTACATTTATTTTTTACTCCCTCAATCAGAAATTCTATTACCAAATTGTTGTTATATAAACAGAAAGTGGCTTACCAAATTGGTAACTTAAAAATCCAAAATAGATGAGGAAAAATATTATACCAAAGTCAGGCAGCAAATTAAATAGTATATTTTGAATATTTAAAAAGTCTTTTTTGTATTTTGATTTCTTTTTTGAAATTTGTTGAGATTTATTTCATTATACTAAATAAGTAATACAATTTGTACCTAACTTTTGTGTTAGTCCATTTTCATACTGCCGTGAAGAAATACCCAACACTGGGTAATCTATAAAGGAAAAGAGGTTTAATAGACTCACAGTTCCACATGGCTGTGGAGGTCCCATGATCACGGCAGCAGGCAAGAGAAGCATGTGTAGGGAAATTGCCCTTTATAAAGCCATCAGATCTCATTAGACTTATACACTATCATGAGAATGGCCTGGTATAAACCTGCCCCCATGATTCAGTTACCTCCCCCCAGGTCCCTCCCACAAGTGGAAATTATGGGAGCTACAATTCAAGATGAGATTTGGGTGGGAACACAGCCAAACCATATCAACTTTGTATTCTTATTTAAGTGTTATAATGAAATTGTAAAAGTTTTAGGTCCCCAAAAATCTAGATCCATACCTAAGCAAAAGCAATATTTAAAGAGGTAATGGCTCAGAATATTTCAAAACTAATGGTGGACATCAATACATACATTCAGAAAGGCCAGCAAACCCTGAGCAGTATTAAAAACAAAGACAAAACAAAACACATAGCCATATTGCAGTGAAACTATTTTTTTAAAAAGCAAAAAAAAAGATACCTTAAGAGAATCTAAAGAGAAAGGACATGTTACTCTAATGCCAGAGTTTCTCAACCTCAACATGATTGACATTTGAGACCGGATAATTCTTTGTTGTAGAGGGATTGCAAGACATTTAGCATAATTCCTGTCTTCTGTGCACCCAATGTCAGTAACATACCCACCCACCAACTAGAAGCAACTGAAAATGTCTCCAGACAATCAAATATTCATTGGGGGAAAAAAAATCACACCTGGTTGAAACCCAGTATTCTAAAAAGAGCAATAGTAGACTGACAATTGATTTTTCAACAAAAACAATAAAAACTGGGCGACAATGGAGTACTTAACAGGACTCTAACCAACCCTTTAGCTTCCAGATTAACACAAAATATAGGAGTTAGAGAAACAAGTCAAATAATATCACAAACAAATCTATACATAGCCTTATCTCTTAAAAAACTCAACATCATAATAGAAAAGCTAGGTTGCGAGAGGTTGTTCTAAATTTTAAAGACAAGAGAATAAAAAGACATAATAGCCAAATACAGTATGGATGTTGATTGAATTCTGATTTGAAAAGAAAGCAAGAGTTTTGGGGACGTTGGCAGAAATTTAAATTTCTGATATTTTATAGATATAGATAATACCAGAAAAATGAGTCACATTTTTTAGATGTCATAATAATATTATGCTTAAGAAAATGTCCTTATTCTTGGGATGTGAATAAAATATTTAACGATGAAGTAGCATGATGTTGACAATCATTATTTTGAAATGGGTTGAAATAAAACATTAATAATATATATTTAACCACAAATATTCTGTGTGATTAAATTTTTCATTAAAAACTTTTTAAAACTTCTGAAAAGATTTTCATACTGGACAACACATACATACATACGCACGCACACACACAGCTAAATGTTATTTACAAGAAAGACATGTAAAATATAAAGATATGTAACAATTAAAATTAACAAAATGAAAAATTTTATGCCAGCAAACACTAATCAAGAAAAAGGAAGTGTATTTAAGTATTAGATCATGTATACTTTAAGGCAAAAAGAATTACTACAGATGAAGATAGTTTATAATAAAATGTTCAATTCACCAAGATGAAACATTTTAAAATTTCCATGACTATTGACAGAACTGCAAATACATTTAAAAATCCATAATTAACATAAAAATTTCACACATCTGCCTCAATATTTGATTATACAAGAAGAGACAGGATCAGAAAAGATATGAAAGATTTGAAAAACATGAATAACAAATATGAACAAACAAATATATATAGGACATAAAAACTAACAACTGCAGTAAACATTATTTTCAGGCATATTGCTTATCAAAATTGAACTTATGCTGAATCATAAGGCAAATTTCAAAAAATTCAAATCTGGCTTCAGTGGAGTTAAGCTAGAAATCAATAATAAAAAGATAATAGAAAATACCTACATATTTGGAAATTAAAAAATACTAAATTACCCATGCATCAAATAATGAATTACAATAAAAATTAGAAAACACTTTTATCTGAATTATAACAAAATTATATAATAAACTAAATATTAATATTTATGTGATACAGATAAATAAGTGTTAAAGAAAATTTATAGCCTTACATGCATAGATTAGAAAAGAAGGGTTGAAAATTAATGAACTAAGCATCTATCTCAAGATTAAGAGAATAAAAGCAAAATTAAACTCAAGGAAAAAAGAAGAAAGATAAGAGTAAAAATGTAAAATTTTTAAAAATACATATTAGAGGGAATTGACAAAGTCACAGCTTGATTACCCAAAAAGATTAATAAGTTGGTAAAACTGTTGAAGAAAATAATCAAAAATATACAAAAGAGACAACACATAAAACCAAGGAAATATTACTACAGATTCTTTAGACACTGAAAATGTATGAGCATGTTATAAATTACTTTATGCTGATAAAATATTGAAAATTTAAGTAATATGAAAAAATTATAATAAACAGTATCTAACAATATGAATAAAATAGAATTTTAAAATATAAATAGTCCTGTGATTATTAAAGAAATTAAATCCATAATTTAAAACCTGTCTTAAATAAAACTCTAGGCCAAGGTAGCTTCCCTGGTGAATTTTTCTAAACCTATAAGAAATAGTAATAGTTATCCCTAATCTTACAAAAACCCTTAGAAAATGGAAAAAGTGTCAGCACCATTCTGCTTGTTTTATAAAGCAATTATAATCTTGGTACTACAACCTAATAAGAAAACCACAAGGAAAGAAAATCAAGTCCAACTTCATCCATGAACATAGACGCAAAAATTCTAGCCAAGACGTTAACAAATCAAATTCAACAAACAGAAAATTAATGAAACATAATGAATAGATTTATATCAAGAAAGCAAGGTTGTTTTAACACTTGAATATCAATTTGTATAATTCATCACACATTAACAAAATAAAGAAACGTCATGTGATCTCAGCAAATACAGAGAAAAATGTTTTGTAGAATTTGATATCAATTTATAATCATTGAAAAGTACTCAGCAAGATAGAAGTTTCTTGAATAAGATTTTTTAAATACCAAAAATAATCTGTAAAATATTAAATAAGTTTGGTTAGGTTAATGAGTATGAGATCAACCTTCCAAAAACTCTTTTTTTCTTTTTTCAGAGAAGCAGTAGGAACAATGTATAAAATAGTACCACTCACAATAGCATCAACAAATATCACATAGGCCTCTTTGCTTCCATTTTCTGAGTGAGTGAAAGCCTAAGGAGCCCCAGAAGAAATGAGTAGGCAGAGACAAAGGTGGAGTAGCGAATGGCATGTGAGTTACAGAGGTGAAAGGGAGGTTGCAAGGATTAATGAGAAAGCGCCACATGCCGAAAATGCAAACATGAGGTCCTGCAAACATGGAGGCAGCTGTGGCATTGTTTCCACTGACATTTTAGGTTATATTTCAAACGCTTGAAATAAGAATAAATGCAAGTTTAGGAAATCAATGTGCAAGGACAGAATTATACACAGCTATGTGGTTTACAAAATCTCATGTATCAAAATATTGCACTAAGAAGCACCTTGTAAAAGTGGGGTTCACTTAGCTATAATATAGATACAATACAATTTACTCTGCTTTTGTATATGAGTTTTACAAACATTCAATCATGTAGCCATCACCACAAGATATAGCATCTTGCTATCACTTGCAAAAGCTTCACTATGCTCATTTGTAGAAAATTCTCCCACTCCCCACCAACTCCTAGCCTTTGGCAAAGATTGATATATTTTGTGTTCTTATAGTTTAGTCTTTCACGAAATGTCATGTGCCTCTTCGCTTCCAGAAATATATTTTAAAAGAATGTAGGTATTTCTAAAATACTTCAAAGAGGGTTCACTACAGCATCATTTTAATGAAAGAATTTCTGATGGCTTCATATTCTAAGCACAATTCTAAGTAAAATTCCCATGCATATTATAGTCATGTTTATTAAATTAGACAAAACGTAGCACTGATAAAAATTTATTAAAATAATTTAAGACACTTATATAGACTTTTCTGTGTGCCAGATAGCCTTTTAAACACTTTAGAATTTCATTTCTATAATAGTTTCACATGTAATAATTCATTCAATCCAACAAAACTATAAGAAAATTACTATAATCCTCATTTTATGGATGAGAAAATTGACACTCAGACAAAATAATTTGCCCAAGGTCATATGGCTAGTAAGTGGCAAAACCAGAATTCAAACCCAGGCAAGTTGGTTCTATATCCATGCACTTAAAGAAAACAGAATATAATGTTCAACAGTAAAAAAAAATTAGATCATAGCAACCTGGAAGTGGAGGCTGACCTAGTCATGTACCTGTGTATGTATGCTAATGAATTGGATTCATCAAGTCATGGCATACTGCATATGGAAAGGAACTTAAAGCTCATCGTGCCAAATTCTCTCACATTGTCACTGAGGAAAGGCAGGCGCAAAGAAAAACAAAAATTTATCCTCTATCACTGTCTAATTTATTGTTAATTTGGCAGTAAAATACAGGCATTCTTTTCTAAGCCATTTCAAAATATCCTGAATCACCTTGAAGCAGATGCTCCATGCCAGTTGTATGTCATGTGCAGTGGTCCTTTCTGAACACCCACCAGTGCCTTCATTCTCACAGACCCCATCTGAATAAAGGGACATGAGGTGCCTTACGCATAGGTAATTACGTTTTATTCCACGCGACCTTGCCAGTGCAGCATCTTTACATGACCAAGAAGACCAGTGTGAGATATCTGTTATGAGAGCTGTACCTCACAGAGATACTCTGTACTGAAGAGTGATTAGAATATCTAATCCAACCCTTAAACTCCCCAGGGGAATGCAAACGAGAGACACAGACATAGTCAGCAGGCACAAAGTGGCACAAAGGCTGGAGTCGCAGAGAGCAAAAGTAAAAAGGAGAAGTCATGAGGCACTAAATTTCATAAGAAGCCAAAGACTTGAGATTAAAAATGAGAACTGGTGTCAGAGGATCCAACAGAAATATGGAGGCAAAGCTGAAAAAACTAAGTCAATAGGCTTAGACTGGCCCAAGGTCAATAAGGTGGCTTTTATACTGAGGCCAGGGTGCTCAAAGTGTGGACCCTGGTTGATCTAGCAGCATGAGAATCACCTAGGAACCGATTAGAAATGCACATTTTCAGAGCCCATGGAGACTTACTGACTTTAAGATGGGGAGACCAGGCACACTGTGTTTTTAATAAGCGCCTGGGTGATTCTGATACATCATTACAGTTTGAGAACTACTGTATTAGGTTAGTGACAGCATCCTACTGACCTACTGTACTAGGTCAGTGACAGTGGTCTCTATGACATCCCCTTCCCGTTAGCAACTCCTGGATGGCTGCACAGATTGCTTTTCTTCTTCCTTACTTCCCCCTCAGTCCTTTAAAATAAATCCTGGTGTAACCCAGCAGTTTTTGTTCCTTGCAGTAATCTAATTAACAACCAGCTTCAAGTTATGGAGAACTACAAATAATCAATTTTAACGAATTGTTTGAAGTTCAATTATTCAAATTATGCTACTCTTTTGCATATTAATTTCTTCTTTCATTCATTAATTAATTTAATAAATATTTATTACCTACTTACCTACCATGTGCCAACAGTACCTAGCAGTGAACATACAAAAATCCTTGTCCACAATGAAGAAATTAATAAGTAAATTATGAAGTATGTCAGATGATCATAAATGTTATGGGAAAAACAGTAAAGAAACAAGGAAGGAGGTAGAGAGTGCAGAGCAAGGTTTTGTGATTTTAAACAGGGTGGTAAGGAAGATGTCTCTGCTAGGGCGACATTTGAGCTAAAACCTGAAGATACGCGGGAGCAAGCCTTGTGTTTTCCTGGGGTTAGGGCCTGTCGGAGGACTGTAGGAACAGCAAGGAGGCCAATGTGGCTGGGATGAAGGAATGACGGGAAGAGCACCAGCCATAAAACCAGGAGGCCAGTGGGAGGCTAGATGTGTGAGACTTCACAAGTGGCTATAACCACGGGGTTTAATTCATTCATTTTGTAAGGCAAGGATATTTTAGCTCCCTAAACACATAAACGTTGGGATTCTTCACTTAATAGGATAAATTACCCAGTCTTTTAACCTATGAAGTATAATCATGCCATTTGAGAGTGCCAGACTGACCTCCTAGCTTTACGATCGTAACTCCAGGCTGACTCTGGAGAGAGAAATGCCAAAACAGCCGTCTAAATTATCTTAACTACTTTAACAGGGAGAATCAAAAAATAAATCTCTCTTCTGGTTCTCGGGAGACAGATGAATTCTGTGCAGCATTTTGAGTAAAGAAACTTTATCTGACATGAAAATGACTCCACAGAGAGAACCATTCTCTTTTGGATAAGATTTGCCATCAGGAACGAGTTGCTTTCCGAAGACCTTTTGTTACTGAACACATAGAAAGTTATATGAAAATGTTCAGCTTGATGTAGCTGCAAGACCTAAATTCATTTGAATAGACATGCATGAAAACAAGAGCGATTGTGGAGAGCACATGTCTTCATTGCAATGTCCCAGACACTGGCAGTCAGCAATGAATACAATAAACAACAATGAATACAATAAACAACAGTCCCTGCCACATAGAGCTCACATTACAGTATTGGGGGACTGGAACAACAACAAAAAAAAGCTCACATAACTGAAAAGTAGGTTAATTTTGGATTAATTTTAGATTGTTATGAGTGGTATAAAAAAGGTAGCAGGCAGGGAGTAACTGGCAGAGGCTCTGATTTCTACTTTCGATTAATTCTTCAGGGAAGCCCTCTCTGAGGAGATGACATTTAAGTTAAAACCTAAATGATGAGAAGTAGCCAGGCTTGCAAAAATTTGAGATCAAAAACAATTCAGATGGCTTATGATCCACAACAATCCTTAAGATTTCTGTTGTGATCTATGGTTTTCATTTCTGTTTCACATACATTAACTTTTTAATCCTCATAATAATATTGTGGAAAATATACAGTTGATATTAGAGAAATTAGGCTTCAGAGATGTCAAAGGGTTTACCAAAGGCAGGATTTGCAGATGGCTCCTTGGCAGCCATTCCTTCTTGACCCAGTTTGTTCTTATTGTGATTCCAAAGAAAATGAGCATTCTCAAGTCTGTAAACATCAGTATCATACACAGGATAGAAAACAAGAAAAAAGTTGTATTTAGGTTTCAGTTGTTTATAAAAGATACAAATAATTCATTTGCAATTGTTTAACTATAGATTTTAACTGCTCTCTGTTTTTCATGGAAGAGTTTTAGTTTTGGTCATCTAGATTTGAGGGTTTATAGTACTCTCTTATGCTAATTTTTGACTTGCATTTCTCTCTAAATTTGAACAATAGATAAATATCATTTTGTGAATGCCAAAAGTGTAGAATTTACTTTAAAAATTTTTTGAGCATATATATTCCCCATATCTAGGAATCTTCAGAATAAATCTATGTACAATTTTCAAAATCTAGGGTTACCCAGGACAGAGATATAGTTGATGATCCAATGAGATTAGTAAAAGAGTTTTGAAATATATAACACAAACTATTATGCTCTATTATTTATATTAGTATTAAGAACTACATAAATGTAAGTTTTTCTTCAATTCCTAGAGGCCTATATCACAGGAAAGACTATCTACATTTTTTCTAGGATTTCTTTACTCCCTAGGATTCTGACAACACCAACCATATAAATAAAAAGAAGTTTTTTCTAGCTTTTCTGGAAATGTGTGGTTCTCTGTGTCATTTTACAAAGATAAATTTCAGGGAACAGGTGAAGAAATATTCTTGTCATCTTATCATGAAATGAGAAATTCTTTTTTTGTCTCATGGATCTCAGAAGACTACAATAATATGTTTAGCTACTATACACTACAATTATGTGAAAATTATTGCTAAAATGTACTGAAACATGGTATTTTGAAAGTATAGGATAAAATGTTTCCAGTTTAACATTAAAGCTAATTTTACCACATCAATCTATAGCAGTATATAATAAGTCAGTATATAATTTCTAGGTTTTTTGACAGTAAATCCTAGGCAATGACTTTGGGTCACAGTTCAAGGCAGGAAAACAGAAGGGTAATGGCAAACATTGGCGCTGATAAAATTGAACAGCAGATGCAAGTTGTGCTAATAATTATAGTATAATAAAAGACAGTATTTACTACTGGTTATAATGTGCTAGGTGCCAGGCTAAGCACCTTACTTATACTATCTTATTTAGGTCTAACAACTTTTAATGTAGTGACTACCAGAATTATTGTATCTATTTTATGTATGAAATACTGATTTGCAAAAGATTAAGTTTACCCAAGATCACACATTTATTGAGCAGTAGAGCCAGGCTACCATTCAGAGAACTGTGAATATAAAGCTATCTTCTATAGTAATCTTATTATAATTCTGTGATATATATATATATGGCACATTTATATACTAGTACAACATTGTTCAATTGGCATCCTATAAAATACTACTGTAGGATAAATAGTACCTCACATCAAAAAGATTTCATAACCGAATAACCTTAAGAAGGCCTGCATATTAAATCCCTTTCTTACAGATTCATAATGCATATTATTATATAAAGGCTCAGAGAATATCTACAGTAAAGAAATCTGTTTAACCAGCATTTTCCAAGATGTATATGTGTGTGTGTGTGTGTGTGTGTGTGCGTGTGTGTGTGTGCTATATAATACTGCAAGAAATCCTGTGGGAAATATAATTGCAGAAAACACAGCACTAAGTATCTTTTTTACTAATATTCAGATACATTCATTCAGGATAAGAATTCAAATCTATGTGAGTGTAATTCAAAGCTTGCCATTAAAAAACAAACAAAAAAAAAGCTTCAGAAAACTTTCAACTGTTTTTTACCACAGCTCTTGTTCCTATGTCACCCACTTCTCACTCACCGGCATGCATGTGAATGTGTAATATTCTACAGGGTGTCTGCAAAATTGGGAAAAATGGGACAAGCTTATTGCTAAGTAATTTTAGTTTAATTTTCAAATCATGTGCTTATATATTTTCAGGCGATATATTCTTGCAAAGAAATGAGAAAGACCATTTAGGATTTGCGTAACAGCTAGCTGATTATAAGGCACTCAAGTATCTAAGGAGGCAGAGCAGAGAGATTGGGCAGATAGGCTGAAAACAAATTTTGCTGTTCCTCATATATAATACTAACATATTTGGATTTTATCCTGTAGTATATACCAGAGGTAGGCAAATCATTTGTAAATAATAAGATAGTGAATATGTTAGACTTTGTGGGCCATAAGGTCTCTGTGACAATACGTAATGCTGTCATCATAATACAAAAGTAGTTATAGACGATAGGTGAACAAAGCGATGTCACTGTGTTCCAACAAAACTTCAAAAACATGTGGCAGGCTAGATTTGTCTCATAAGCTGCAGTTTGCCCCAGTCCTCAGTCCTAGTGCACATCTTTGTCTTTCAAAGTTTCACCTGAGGTCCAGCAGCAGCAGCAGCAAACTTAGAAATTTGGAATATCAGACTCCGCTGCAGACCCACTAAATCTGAATCTGCAATTAACAAGGTCATCAGTTTAATTGTATGTATGCATTCAAGTTTGAGAAGCACAACTAAAAAACATGAAAGAGTTTTAAGCATGAGAATAACATAGACAGCTTTGTTCCATATGCAGTGCGAATTTTTCTGAATATTCCCCATCCCATGTTTTCCGTATCTGCAAACTGTCTAAAGTATTCAAGCCTCAGCTTGAATCTAACTCACCCATGAAACCACTTGCCACCAATCTGAAATAATTACTTCCTTATCTGACCACTTGGAACACAAACGCATGTTTTATCGTGTAATTGTTTCTCTGACTTTTCATAGGTAATAATCTGTTCAAGCATAAGAATTATCTACATATTTTTCTGTATTTCCGTCAAAACCTACCAATGCAATATTGGGAGTAAATAATGTATTCCAAAAGGATCTGCCAGTTAAGTAATTGACCATTGTAATTTAGACTGGGGCTACAGAGTTGTTCATTGTGGCACTGGTATTGCCTTAGGAGAGCATAGTTTCATATCCCACAGAAGCCAATTACAAGATGAACGTGGTGAAAACCGCCTGTAGTCCCAGCTACTTAGGAGGCTGAGGCAGGACAATTGCTGAAGCCTAAGAGTTCAGACCAGCAACATGAGACCCCTGCATCATTTTTTTTTTAAAGCCAATTACATTTGGACTGGGTAATTCTCTAAAAAGTATACCTCTACGCCATGAGGTTTTTTTTTTTGGCTGCAAGAGGACTGGGTCAGAAAAACTGAATGGCTCAGAACAAACTGGTCTAAAGTTTGAAGGAAAAAAAAAAAAAAAAACCACTCAGCAAGGGCATCATCTTTAAATATTTCCTCAACTCTTCCAAGTCGGATCTTCAGAAATATCCATCAAAACTTTGTTTTACCACATGAAGAGACTTGTACAGTTCCAAACCAAGGCTCAAAAAAGTAGACTCAGGCTGGATCAACCTGCAACATTTGTGGTATTTGTAACATTCTCCTAACCTCAACCAGGAACGGCATCCAGCCTCCCCGGCTCAGCTCTACTTCATTCCTAGTTCAGAGCCTAAATTATCTCCGGAGACCCTATTTACATAACCTTGGGTCACTCTGCAGAAAAATGAACTTGAGCTTTTAGTTCTTCAGGACAATCTCTAGTCTGGGAACACCCAAGACTCAGGGTACTTATTGACTCCCTGTCTCCAGACAGGGACCTTAGGATGGAGTAGAACATCTCAAGGTCCCTGTCTGGAGGAACATAAAGCCAAAAAAGGAAAAACTGAAAGAGAGACTGTCTAAGGGTGAAACTAGAATTAAACTGAAAGACTGTCTGCTGCAAATGATCTGAATAGTTACAGAAGAGAGAAACCAGAACCATCAAAGCAGAGCAAGCACATACAATGGGAAGGTGGAAGGCACACCCAGGAGTGATTCACAGAGGTGTGGGAATGCTACTGCAGCTCTTCATGCTGTGCCAGAGACCTTGTTCTTACAAATACCCCACAAATTAAAAAGCAGAATAGGAATCTGTTCTAAGTTTCATATATTTTTCAACTTAGGACAGAGCCAAGTGCAGTGGCACATTCCTGTAATCCCTTGAGCTACTCAAGAAGCTGAGGTAGGAGTTTGAGACCTTGGGCTTGAGCCTAGGAGTTTGAGACCTGCCTGGGCAATATAGTGAGACCCCATCTTTAAACAAAACAAAATTTAAAACACACATACACAAAAGGAAGTTTGACAGTACAGAAAATGGAAAGATGGCAGTCTATTTACTTGATGGCTTCTTTTACACAATGGGCATCACAATATTGTTTCAAAATGTTTGCCTGAATGGTTTGGGGAAGGTTTAGATTTATTACCTTTGAAAAGGAAACAGCTTGAATGTTCCCTTCCCTGGCCATCTAAGCCCTTCCCCAACTTCATCTAGAATGAGGATAGGCACTAAAACATAGTGAAATCCCATTATGATTGAGGCCTGGTAGCCATAGTTCAATTTAATGCCTAAATATTATCAGGTTTTCTTGAAAGAAATCCCATTAAGGAGGCATTAGAAAAGCAATGGGTTAGCATTCCAGAAATTGCCTATGAAAATGATACCATGAATTATAGTAATGGAATAAAAGTTAAGTTTGAGCACTTATAACAGGGCCTGGGGACTCCATACAGATGATTTCATTGTTTCCTTACAAAACCCTTTTAAGATAAGTGTCAATGCATTCCCCATTTTATAGATGAGGAAATTGAGGTGCCAATCTGACCCTCTGTTTTTAACCACCACACAAGATGGCACTGCACCATGCTGTGTGTTCAGCAGCCTGTAGACTCCTATCTTCGCAAGTGAGCACTTGCCTGACATAAAAGACCATCGTTATCAGTACAAAAATGTTTGAGACACTCTTATTTTATGAATAATTTTACTAAGATAAAATACTTTAAATGTACAAACTTTTCAAATATCAATAAGAGCATTTTTTCTTACAAATTCAGCCTTATGACTCCAAGTTTTTCTATTTTTATAGTGCACATAGGCCTAAATGTTTCCCCAAATGTAACATGTCTTTCAATTATCTTTAGATAGCTTTCTGTAAAAAGGAAACTAAAAGATTCCAATAATACTGAACTTAATTAGCATACAGAGATTTACGGTACATTTCAGCATTTTGGCCCACACAGAACCTATGTGAATGTTTCAGACTGGAGTATGACAAAACCTCAATGAAAAATAAAGATGAATGTTCTGAAATACAGCAGTTAACTGACTTAAACATGGTAAATGATAACTAAAGAACTTCTTCAGAATGAAAAAGTTTATGCTTGCTTTAAGAAATCCTCAGAAAAAAACAGTTCACTAAAATATATGTAAGTCATGACCATTTTTAAGAGCATATGTGTCTTTACCATTTATTTAATTTATCCTCCAGAAATGTGGAAACTATGAAATTCTCTATTTATATTTATATTTATTTATTTATATATTTTTATTTACACATCTAGTTGCCAGAATTTAAAAAAATATTTTAAAATGATTCATTGTCTAATTCCTTTCAAATCAAACTCCCTTTAATTTTGTAATCCGTCTTTTACAACCTGTTTTGCTGTTTTCATAAACTCTAAATGCAAAAGGAATATAGACAACTTCAGAATTTTGATGATAAGTGTGTTATCAATAAATGTTAACCATTATTACTATCATTGAATGCCTTTAAGAATAAGCTAACCACAAATAATAATAATAACAAGATGTCCTTTTAGTAGGCGTAAGAAACCATTTTAACAAACGTTTATTGAGGGCAATATGTCAGATGATATTCTGAAAAGGAAGATTACAAAGATAAATGGAACATGGTTACCTACCTTTCATGGAGCTCATAGTTGAATGGGGAAGAAAAACAAGCCCTCAAAAATGCCTTTTGGTGTAATGGAAACAGGTATAAGATTCAATAGGGAAATAAAGCAAAGAGCAAATGGTTATCTTAAGGACAAAGTGATGTTTGAGCTAAGTCTTAAAAACTAAACAGGTGTTCACAAGATGAGAAGGAGAATTGCAAACTGAAAGAAAAGTGTGGATAAGAATAAAGAAGGAGCAAAAGAACATGACATATTTAGGGAACAACTGGTCAGTCAGGATGGCTAGAGAATAACAGTAGTCTACAAAGAAGATATAGATTTCTAGATTTAAAACATAGTTATTATGGTTTAGCTTTGAATTTGAATATGAAGACTTAGAAGTGGGACATCTAGGTATGAAAGCCTAGGAGGCAGTTGCATACAGGTTTCTAGCTGAAGGGAAATATGTGATTAGGAGATACAGATTTCTCAATCATCAGCAATCAGTTGTCAACTGACATTCTGAAAATAGGTTAAGTCACCTGGAGAAAGTATATAGGATAGTTGAAAAAGAGGACTACGTTAGAAACCTTGGAAACTAATATTTAAGGGGCAAGATAAAAGCACAAGAAGGGGAAAGAACAGTCAAAGTAGCAGTAAAATAATCAGGGAAGTGCACTATTTTAGAAGCGAAGACAGTTAAAAAAACAGGAACACTGGCACATGCCAAAAGTCCCACCTGCTCAGAAGGCTGAGGCAGGAGGATCACTTGAGCCCAGGAGTTTGAGGCCAGGCTGGGCAACATAACAAGACTCCATCTCTAAAATAATAATAATAACAACAATAATCATTAAATTGTTTTAGAAAGAAGCTAAAGCAATAAAGAGCTCAAGAAGAAGAGAATGGTCATTCATGCCAAATTGCACAGAGATATCAACTCAGTGACCATGTAGAATATGGATGGTCGAAAGAAACTCATTTTAGTAGGCAAGAGGGTCAATAATCAATTAATACCAAAATTCCTATGTCCATCAACTCTTGGTCAGTATAGCTTCCAAATATACACAATATACTTGCCAAATATCACAGAGCTAATGAGTGGTTGAGCAAGCATTTTATTCTGCAGCTTCCAGACCCCAAAGCCCATTCATAAACATTGAGTATGTGTAGTGGATTGAAGACATTTCTATTTTCTAACTCTTAGAACCTGTGGATAGGATCTTATTTAAAGAAAAGGTCTTCGCAGATGTGATTAAGAATCTCAAGATGAGATCATGCTGGATTATCCAGGTGAGCCTTAAATTCAATGGCCACTGTCCTTATAGGCAACACACAGGCGATAGACCCAGGGAGAAAGGGAGAAGGTCTTATGAAGGGAGAGGTAGAGACTGGAGTGAGACAACCACAAGTCATTCTTTGGAACCATCAGAAGCTGTAAGAGGCAAGGAAGAATTCTCCCCTGGAGACTGGAGAGAATACAGCCAGTCCTACACCTTCTTTCATACTTCAAGTGTCCAGAACGGTAAGAATATATTTCTGTTATTTTAAACCACCAAGTTTGTGGTAATGTGTTATGGTGGTCCTAGGAAATGAATACGGAGGGTAAAGCTCCCCTTAGCCAAAAACCGACACTCATATTTTACATAAAGAAACAATTCTAAGAAAAAGGAATTAGATTAATCACATAAAAAACTGTGAAATAAAAACTTCCTGATTATCGCTATTTAAAGGACTATTACTATGCATATATTTTACAGAATCAAAGGCATTTGTTTCATTTGAACTTAATATCTATCACTGATGTAGCAAAATCTCATAATAAACCATCAAAACATGGCTTTCAATTAAAACTTTTGATTACAACTTATAACAGAATGTTTTCTTCTAATATTTCAGTACCTTACAAAAGTAATCAACTGCATCTTTTCTAGCAGATCTAATCAAGATTTTTCCAAAAAAAAAAAAATCATTGCATTCAACAACATTGAGATATTCTAGCATCACATAAAACTGACTTTAGTTGACTACTGGAAAATATGTTGATGATCCAAATTAAGAAGTATTATGTGGTGATCCTCAACTAGTATTTTCCCAGTGAGTCAAATTCAAGATTTTTAGCTTACAAAGGAAAGAAATTTCATTTTTAATTTTTAAACATCAATATGTACGATTTTATCAATGAGTCACCAAAGATAATATAAATTTTTCTCCAAAAACATTTTATGGACTTCACGTACTCATTTCTCAGATTAATAACGGATAAATGATTTTTGCATTGTATATGTGGCTTCATTTTCTTTTCTTATTTGACATTTTGACAGATCCTGCTTTTAGATACTATAATTCATTCAATATAATTGTGCTCTATTTTACAGCTTGCTACATTGTGTTTGAAAAGTACATTAAGTATTGTGATCTGAAAACATTATGGAATAAATGTGAATGTATTAATTTAGTTAACAATGGTTCATGCAAAGTGCAGATAGTATTAAAATTGATGTTTTCTTTGCTCATGACACATATATTATGGCAAATATAAAAGTAATTACTTACTTTGAAGGTTAGTCATGTTATACTAGTATAAAACAACTAAGATAAATATCAGAAATGAGATTTTATTTTAATGCAAAGTACAGTAAAGAGGAATAGGAAATGAGGTTAGGGCATAAGAAATAAGTACCTTTTTAGGCTCTTAATGCAATTTTGAGATAATGTTGTGTTAATGGAAATATTATGAACTTTCTACTCAAGCAAACATGATTCTCAGTTTCTGTTCCACCACTAACAGACTGAGTGATACAGCATGTAGTAATTAACTTCTCTGAGATGTTACCCTGATCTGCATAACAGGAGAATATCTACTACCTCTGGACCATTGTGAAGATTAAATCCAGTAAGTGACTAAGACATCTAATAGCAAATTACAGATAGTAAATGATCTTTCCATGATTGACATTGCTATTTTTGCATCTTTATTTAGAATGTGAAGTTTTAAAAGGACATTTGTATGATTTGAGAGTCTTCCTAGACATGAAATCATTTCTTTTCTCAGTCACTCTTCTCAGACTCTGCTACCATTTCTTGAGAAATTTGCCTTGTTACTTAAAGATTCTCTTATGGGAAATACATCATGATTTTTAAACCTGTCTTAACTGGCTCTGTCATTATTATGTGACTTCATAATATTTTTCTAGGCAACTAAGCTCTAGCTCATCAGAGACATGCTATCCATGATGAATGAAGAGATAATATACTTAGGAAAATATTTGACCCATGTTTTACTTTTACCTGATGTAAGACGATGATAAAATTTTCTGTCCCTCCTTGGATACAGACAGGAATGTAACAAAACACTGGAGTATGATAATAGCCACAGTAGAATTAGACAGATTGAGCATCTCTCCTTTAAAACTGGTAACTAAGTTGAAAGATTTTAATTTAAAAGATTTCTTTTTTATGTGTTAAGAGTCATTCTTTAGAAATATCTGGGACCAGGAACAGTGGCTCACATCCGTATTGCCTACACTCTGGGAGGCTGAGGCAGGAGGATCACTTGAGCCCAGGAGTTCAAGACCAGCCTAGGCAACATAGTCAGAACTTGTCTCTACAAAACTTCAAAAAAAATTAACCAGGTATGGTGACATGCACCTGTATTCCCAACTAACTTGGGAGACTGAGGTGGTAGGATCACCTAAGCCCAGAAGATGGAGGCTGCAGTGAGCTGTGATCATGCCACTACACTCTGGTCTGGGTAAGAGGGTACCACTCTGTCTCAAAAAAAAAAAAAAAGAAAAAAAAATATATATATATACACAATCATATGTTATTAGTCCAAAGGTGGTATCTTTCTCCTCTCACAAAAACCTAGGGGAAATCTTCATGATATCATCTTTTCAGACGTATTACTGATTGTGAATTACACTATTGAGAAAATGTCAAACTCTTCTTTAAGAATAAGAAAGGACAAAGTTCTGCCTTGGGTGGGGCCTTGGGAGACTCTTTGGAGGGGAGTGAAGTGGGGTCAGCCCACCCAGTGCAGCAAGAAGCCTAGGCAGAGGGGAAGGATAACATTCATGGAAGAGGGCAGCTCAATGCCAAATAAACTAGTCACAGACAGAATGAAGCTCAAAGGGGTCAGGAAGAAAGATGAGAAATTGTTCCAAGGCACTATATCTGTACATAGAACTAAACATGTAAGGAGGATAGATGAGACTGAAAAGCCTCCAGTAAGAAGAGCCAGGGACCACGTGTGACATTATCTCGGAGATGAACGGAGCCAATGAACGTAATTCAGTCCAAAGATTACAATTAGTAGAGGTCATCACCACTCAATAGCTCACTTCCCAAATGCTGGTTTAAAATAGAATCCCCAGTAATATATTTCTTCTCCAAATATTTTTTGGCCACTTGTGTTGCAGGACTATCTATTATGTGACTTTATCAGTCACATTAAGCTGACCCTGAAACTTACCTTGACTAAAAAATAATTCACTGACAGTTTGGGTGTAGCAAACATGTAAAATGGGCCTAGAATATTACTTCTTACCACACCAAAGAGAGAGAAGGCAATTAAAGAATACAAATCCAGTCTAGATAATTGTTTTTATAAGAACTTGTTAGTATTTTTATGTTTCATGGTATGATTTTAACAAGCAATGTTTATCTTTGAAAAAGACAGTACATTCTAAAATATTTCCAGATGAAAAGCCATGGTATCTGGAATTTGCTTTAAAATAATCTAGAAGGAAGTGGTGGAGCACAGATGAAACAAGTCTGACCATGAGCTAAGAATTGTTGAAGTTGGGTAATGGGGGTTCGTTATCCTCTTCTCTCTACTTTTAAATGTATATAATTTTTCATAATGAAAACTGTTTTATTAAAAATCCTTGACCTTGACCTTATTGTCATTTAGTTGGGTTGACTTTTTATGGTTAGAATCACAATTCAAAGCTCATTAGAAGGTTATTACAAGGAAAGAATATTTCTATGACCACTGCCTCACAGAATAGACATGAGGTTATAAATAATAAACATAAAAAAAATCCTAGTCATTTCCTTACACATCAAAGATGTCCAATAAATAGTGGTTATTTTTATCATCTGTTTGACTAATATATTCCAAAATGAGTACATCTGAAAATACAAACTGGAAACTTCCTAGAAATGTGGTAAATTGAAGTTATGCTAGAAGCTTCTCTCTCCAGCCCTTGCCTCTGCCTTAGCTAGTAAAATTTGTTGACATGTATTGAGAGCTCACAATGTACCAGGCACTGTTCTAATAGTCCTCACAATAGCCATATGGAATTGCTACAGAGTTAGAAAAACTGAGGTACTGCTGACAGAGTAAGAATATGAAGAAATGGCTTGTGTTCCTAACCTTGGGTTAGATTGCCTCTCCTATATGAACATAACTGAAGAAACTAGAATATAGCTAAATAAAAGTAAAATTATTTCACAGTATGCTGAATTTGGATATTTTCCCAAAAACAACAACAAAAAGTAGACAACACTGAGGCTACCTTAGAATCATGTGTTTTCAGACAGTCAATCATAGTAATCCCATTTGCCTTGTCATGATTGGTTTAGGAATGAACCTACAAGGCGATTTTGGCCAATAATACATGACAGAAAACCTAGCGGTAAGATTTTGTAAATGGTGTTCTTTGATACTACAAAGGAAAATTAACTTTTCTACATTTAGACATTGTCTTGTGACATCTGGATGCATGGCAGCCATCTTGAGACCATGAGGTGAACCTAGCTCTTAGCTAAGTCTACACACTGCAGAAACTAGATGTCCAATAAAACAAGGTAAACCCTAGTTCTTTGATGGCATGTTGCACCACTGATTAACCAACCCTCAGCACTGTCATTTAGATCAGTTGGCTTCAACCATCTTCTTCCTCATTTCCTCAGGTTTCAAAATTACAGGAGGGACCAGCCAATGGGCTTAGCTTGGGCCACATGTCCACCCCTTAGGTCATGGAGAGTGGAACACCTTGAATGATATTATCATCACAATGCTGGCGTGCTTTACCACAGGTGGGAGAGCTGATTTTATCCTATGGAGAAAATAGGAAGCTTCTGCTTTTAGCCCAGTATGTGATTTTTATATGACGATTCAGTATTTATACAGTAACACTGGCCTTTAATAAATTTAAGTTCATCCTAAATCCAAACTAAATTTATATGCAAATATTTAGATAATACATAATGGTGATTAACATTACAATCAGACCTTAAAATTTATTTAGGGTTTCAAATTGAGTTCTTTTAAAACTACATTACTATCTTCTTTACAATTTCAATTTGAGAATCTGTCTCCTCCCCACAATTTATGTAAATGGAGTAAAATGTCACCATCAAAGTTACAGAATAATGTTTTGAATGGTATGTCTATTACTGTCATAAATACACCTCATTAATGTAGGATCACAACGTAGTCTGCTATACCATTACAAAAAGTACCCGACTGTGACAAAAATCAAACCCTAAGCATTTTAAATTATGTTTGCATAATAGCTTATAATATTTTGTTGTGGAAGAAATATTGACATTTTTAGATAGTTAAGATTTCAAAGCTCTTACTTTCTTTCAAAAAGCAGTCTGGGATGGGGCGCAGTGGCTCAAACCTGTCATCCCAGCACTTTGAGAGGCTGAGGCAGGCAGATCACCCGAGGTCAGGGGTTCAAGGCCAGCCTGACCAACATCCTGAAAACTCATCTCTACTAAAATACAAAAATTAGCTGGGCATGATGGTGGGCACCTGTAATCCCAGCTACTCAGGAAGCTGAGATGGAAGAATCACTCGAACCTGGGAGACAGTGGTTGTAGTGAGCCAAGATCACGCCACTGCATACCAGCCTGGGTGGCTGAGAAAGACTGTCTCAAAAAAAAAAAATGCAGTCTGAGTGAAAAAGTACCACTACAGTGCCACTGTACTTTAGCCTGGGTGACAGAAGCAAGAAAGACTCTGTCTCAAAAAAAAAGAAAAAGAAAAAAAAGAGCTGGAGGAACTTGGAGTAAATAACTTTAAAAATGCAACCCACTCACTCGGCAGATATTTACTGGACTCTTCCTTGTTCCAAGTACCACAATAAATCCGTGGTATATAATGATCAGCAAGATACATTACCTTACCTCCCTCCACAGTGCAGAAAAGAATACTCCTGTCTAAATAACCACTGTAATAAATGCTATGTCAGAATTCTACACTCAATTCTGTGCAAGATGGAGGAGTGCCAAGGTTCCCTTGGGCACCAAGAAAGAATGAGCTGGAGGTGGGAACAATATGGATTAAGTAGTAGCAATGTAGTTTGACTGTAAAATTCATGGAATTTCACACTTCAAATTAATAATTCAAACCTGTAGAGCCACGGTTATATAATATACATATTTTTAGAAAGATAACTCTGGCAGCAATGTGGAAATGAATTAGTGTGGGGGTAAGACTGGAAACAAGAACACAGGGAGAAAGAAGTTTCAAGAGGGGAGATTTAGGACAGAGGCAAGTAACTGAAGAGGAGACTTGCATATGAGGATATTTAGAAGTTAGGATTCAGGACATTTTGTGAGTGACTAGAAAGCAGAGGAATGGAGTAAGAAAGGAGGTTAGAACAGTGATTCTTAAATGGTACCTGAGACAGCAGCATCAGTATCACCTGGGAACATGTTTGAAACAAAAACTTCTCAGGCCCCACCCTAGACTGTCTGAATCACAAACTACTGGTTTTCAAATATATATGCACCTTGGAATGACCTGGGCAGCTTAGAAAAAGAGTATACTCATCCTAGAGATTCTGATTTAATTGGGCAGACTCTCTAATTGGGCAGAAAGGGGCTGGGATGTGGGAGACCTAAAACCTCAGAAAATCATTATTGAAACACTTTGATTGCCAAGCAGAAGAGTAAGGAAACTTCATCACCTCAAAAACACTGCCAGAAAACGAAAGCATTATCTGAGGCTTAGTGGGCTTGGAATCAAGGCCAACTCTGCCATTAGCTAGCTCCTGAGCTTGTGTGAGTCACTTAGCCTCTCTGAGCCTCAGTTTCCTCCTCTCCAAAATAAAGCACTGACTAATAATCTGAAAGGTTATTTGCAGCTCTTTGATTCTAACAGCAGATTGAAATTTTAAGCTCTTTCAAGGACAAATCAAATACTTTATTTTAAATTCATTGAGCTATTGCAGGGACTCTAGATCTCATTTGTGTGTAATAATACTGTCTACTCTTAAAATTCACTATGTGTTTAAGACTTTTATTTATAATAATAGAGACTGATACCTAGTTTAGGATAATTACCAACAAATTCAGCTAATGCACTAGATCAATTTATTTTTAACCTTGAGCCACCCAACTCAATTTTATAATAGCAAAACACTATGAAAATCCTAATGGTCACTAAAGGGTCGTTGTAAAAACTAGCCTGAAAATATTATAATGCCTATTTAGTTCTTGAACAATTTATTAGGAAAATTTTAAAGATTGCATCCATTATCTGAGTTGTGATTATTCTCTAGCCTACAAAAAAACTCAGCTACTAACTCTGAGGTGGGTAGATAAGAATAATGAGTCACAAGTCTATGATTTTTATGTTTAGATGCAATTGCACATATCACATTTAGGGATTTGTGTCAAACTTGGGTTTAGATGGTGACAACTTATTTCTCTATTTTGAATTGATTCACAAAATGTCAGAGCCCTCAAAAATAAATCTCTTTGCAAAAAGACATCAAGTTATTTGAGATTTTTACTACAAAATCTACTATGCCTCAGATATGCTATCTCCAACTGTTCTTAAATGAAATCTTAGTTGGCATAAACCTTCATCATACCAGGACTCTTGATAGCTTCAGAGAAACACTTTATTAGATTCTAAAGCATTCAAGTCAAAACTCCAAAGAACAGGCTAACCTACAGAGTCTCCATGAATTACTCATAGCCCAGCTACTACTGGGGCCATAAAAGACAGCCTCAGGCTTGGCACAGTGGCTCACGCCTGTAATCCCAGGATTTTGGGAGGCCGAGGTGGGAGGATCACGAGGTCAGGAGATCGAGACCATCCTGGAGAACACGGTGAAATCCCGTCTCTACTAAAAATACAAAAAATTAGCTGGGTGTAGTCCCAGCTACTCGGGAGGCTGAGGCAGGAGAATGACGTGAACCCGGGAGGCGGAGCTTGCAGTGAGCCGAGATCGCGCCACTGCACTTCAGCCTGGGCGACAGAGCGAGACTCCGTCTCAAAACAACAAAAAAAAAAAGACATAGCCTCAGAACCACAGAATTAAGACAGAAATTATTTATTCTGCTACCTTTAAAAGGATTATTTTTCATGTTATTAAGATCTCTAAAGCACTGTAAAATATCATGTTCCTATCAATATTGACTTTAGATAAACATTCTCAACGTGAAATTAGTTCCCAGCGACTTAAAGTCAGTTCTTTATTTGGCATATAGGTAGGGCTTACCATTCCCAATGAAACATTCTTCACATTGAATATTTCTAACCAATATAGAAGGTTCATGCTATCCATTAATTTATCAATATTTTTGCCTATTTACATGACAAATCTTTTGCACAGAAGTGAGAAATTTAACTATTAAGTGAATCTAGCTGAACACACATCTTTTTTTTTTTTTTTTGCCTTCCTAATCTCAGTCTTCTTTTATTAACTGTTTTTAGTTCTATTGAGGTATAACAGACAAATACAATTTTTATGGATTAATAGTATACAATGCAATGTTTTGATATACTACATAGACATTGTGAAAAAATTGACACAGTCAAGCTAATGACACATTCATTGATGCACATGGTTTCCATTTGTTTCTGTCATTAGAACATTTAAGATCTACTTTCTGAGCAAACTTCAAGTACATAATACTTTTTTTTTTATTTTTAATTTTCTAATTTCAATGGGTTTTAGGGGAAGAAGTGGTGTTTAGTCACATGAATAATTTCTTTAGTGGTGGCTTGTGAGATTTTGGCACACCAATCACCCGAGCAGTGTACCCTGTATCCAGTGTGTAGTCTTTTACCCTTTGCCAGTCCCCACCCTTCCCCCCAGCTCTCCGAAGTTCGGTATATCATTCTTATGCCTTTGTGTCTCATAGCTTAGCTCCCACATATGAGTGAGAACATACAGTGTTTGGTTTTCCATTCCTGAGTTACTTCACTTAGAATAAGTGCAGTCTCCAATTTCATCCAGGTTGCTGCAAATGCCATTGTTTTGTTCCTTATTATTGCTGAGTAGTATTCCATCGTGTATATATATATACGACAATTTCTTTATCCACTCATTGATTGATGGGCATTTGGACTGGTTCCATATTTTTGCAATTGCAAATTGTGCTGCTATAAACATGCGTGTGAACATGCAGCATCTTAAAAAATGTTTTTTTAAATCTACTTGAAATTCTCGTGAAGTCCTAAGAAAATTTTTTTATAAAAATGGCCTCTGAAAGAGAGTCAAATGCCTATGATGGTAATTAAAATGCAGAAAAGTCGTAGGCTGCCCAAAAACAGATAGTTCTTGACTGGAAAAAAATTCTATGGGGGAAATTATATACCATAGGAAGTTATTGTATTGTACATTTTGAACATTTTGGAATATAGCTATTGCAAATGTTAAAGGTTTGTTGTCATATAAAAAAGACAAATAATAAAGAATCCTAAGTATTTGTTAAATCAACTACACTGTAGTAAGAGTAAACAAGACTCGAGAGGCAAAGGCTGAGGCAGGAGAATGTGGTAAACCCAGGAGGCGGAGCCTGCAGTGAGCGGAGATCTGGCCGCTGCACTCCAGCCTGGGCGACAGAGCGAAACTCCGTCTCAAAAAAAAAAAAAAAAAAAAGAGTAAACAAGATCACAAGGTGAAATTACATAGTAAACTGTATCACTTTACAGATATTAAAAACGGTAGGAGCTACATAGATATAGATAAAAATAGTAAGATGCACCATGATTTTAAAATGCTAGAGTGTAATAAAAGACAGAGACCATTTTTGTAGTCCTGAGAAAACAAAAAATTCTAGGTACATTTTGCCTCTAGGCATTTATGTTTCCACAGGTTTCTAAAAGGGAATTCTGTTTGGAAGAACTAAATGGGAAACAAAATTAGAAGCATTAGGGGAGATGGAGAAAGAGAGAAAGAGAGAAAGAAAGAAAGAGAGAGAAATCAATCTAAACTAGAGAACTAGAAGATTTGTGTATTGCATGTGTTTAATTGTGGATAAGTGGAACTACAAAAAGAATATTTTGTAGTCTTGTGTTGTTCTTGTCTTTTAAATAAACTGGTGGGAGTCGTACATTGGGTATTGGCTATGTCAGCGGAAGAGTAAAACTCTTCTGGGGATATGTTTAAGAGACAAGTGTCTTTTGTTGGTTTTATTAATCAAATATTAACTAGCCTACAATTTTATTACTTTAATATGTGTCTCAAAGTCTGGTGGAATAATTTAAATCTAGGAATAACTGCAATATCTCATTATTAAAAGCCTATATTTTTATTCCTAAAGGTGCATTACCTTCTTTAATGAGATTCAAGAAATGGATTCTAGAATCACAGAGTTTCAGAATTGGAAGAGGCCTTCAATGTCACTCAGTCTAACCTTCAACTGAAATCATGAATCATTTCTAAAACTTCCCAAGCCAATAAGAATCTAGGTGCTCTTTGGACACTTCCAATCATAGGAAATCTCACTACTTCAGGGGATTCTCATTTGAATTTCAGTGAGTTCTGGTCTTTTTTTTTTTTTTTTTTCATTCATGTATTCACTTTAAATCTATCCCTTTCTAATTTCCCTTAGTTCTAATTTTCTCATTTGGAGAATCAAAGAATAGATCTAAGTTCTCTATTCTGTTCCATAAGCCATAAGCCATTATCCTCAGCAAACGAATGCAAGAAAGAACAGAAAACCAAACACTGCATGTTCTCACTTATAAGTGGGAGCTGAACAATGAGAACACAGGGACATAGGGAGGGGAACAACACTCACTGGGGCCTGTCAGGGGAGGGCAGTGGGGAAGAACATTTGGGAAAAGAACTAATGCATGCTAGGCTTAATACCTAGGTGATGGCTTGTTAGGTGCAGCAAACCACCACGGCACACACTTACCGATGTAACAAACATGCACATCCTGCCTGAAACCTTTAAAAAATAAAATTAATTAATAAAAAAACATAAAAAAGAAATAAATCTAATATCATTTCTCTAATAAAAACTCCATAAATGTTCAGAGATAACTATCACAAGTAGAACCCTTGAAAGAGACTCTAGTATGAAGTAACCACTCAATCAATGCAAGCTATTATTATTTTTATCACGAAAATCCCAATTTTTTTATTTCTCTGGCCTCTATAACTACTTTATTCAAAACCCCCTTATTTAGAATGTCTTAAGGACCTCTCTCTCTCTACCTCAACCTGACACCATGTTCAGGACACTCAAATTATTCGCAGAGAGTTTGAGAACCTGACATGAGGTGACAAGATGCTACGTTTTCATCTTTTATTTTTTGCTCCCCCCTCCTTTTTTTTTTTTTTTTTTTTTTTTTACAAAGGCAGCTTAACTCAAAAAACAAATATTTGTTGAAAAAGTTATACTCTGTTTGTGACACTATACAGTCTAGTCTTCTTCCTACGTGGCTGTAAAAAGAGAAAATTATAATGTAGATTTTCCTTTACTCTTTTACAATCATTATTTACAGAAGTTTGATCCATTATCAATATACATTAAAATCCATTTTCATTCTTTATATTGTCATCAATTGATACTATTCATCATCTTTAATGTCACTATAATATGTATATTATATTATATTGTAAATATTTATAACATATAAGTGCTCCTTATTTTTATAGGACAAATCCCATTACATCCAAAGCCTATAAAAAAAATTATTTCAGGATTCATTTTAGAATCCTCTAGGAAGATCCTAAAGATCTTCAGAACAATAAAATCCAATACAAAGAGAAGATTGGAGGAATCCTATGAAGAATTATGAACAATTTTTATTATAAAACTTGCCTAGTCAGGTCACAACCTAGGCTCTTTGTTTTGACTTAAAGTAAATACATTCTTACGTTCAAAATGGTTAACTTGGACATTATAATCATTATCATCAAATTGTATTTTAAAATAGTTATTAAAGGGACTTCCAATCAAAGATTGTGAAAACATAATTTTACTCAATTCTTCTCTACAAAATCAGCCATCCTTCCTTCCAAAAATAGAATTAAAAATAGAGACAACCTGTAATCCCAGCACTTCGGAAGGCCAAGGCGGGTGGATCATGAAGTCAGGAGATCGAGACCACCCTGGCTAACACTGTGAAACCCCGTCTCTACTAAAAATACAAAAAATTAGCCAGGCACGGTGGCGGGCACCTGTAGTCCCAGCTACTGGGGAGGCTGAGGCAGGAGAATGGCGTGAACCCGGGAGGCGGAGCTTGCAGTGAGCCAAGATTGCACCACTGCACTCCAGCCTGGGCAACAGAGCGAGACTCCGTCTCAAGAAAAAAAAAAAAAAAAAATAGAGACAAAAAAACTCCATCTTTGATGACTAGTGCAGAGAATTTTTTGGTGAATGTGATGGGAAGATGACAAGAGCAAGCATGTCTCTGTAGTTGTCCAGAAACAGACTTATTCAAAATTCAGTGCCAAATGCTCTATCAAGAGGATATATCTTCTTTTCAAGCGCCTGTGAAGATTTCATAAAAACAAATCAAATATTACACTATCAAGAAAACCTAAATTCATTCCAAAACTTAAAATAATAGGTCACCTTCTCTCATCCAATATAATAAAACCAGTAATTATGTTTAAAAAATATGAAAACATATCCTCCCGCCTAGAAATCAGAATAAAAACTCTCTCAGATAATTTTAGGGCCAAGTGAAAAGCAGTCTAAATTGCACATAACTTTTGAAATAGAGATTATGCAAGCAATATGACACCTCTACTTTCTCCTTCATCTGCCTCCTCCTGTGCTGCTCAGTCTGTGCAAATCTGATGCATGTTTTATGAGGAGGCACCTTAAAGAGACGTTGATGTTCACCATACCCAGGGAAAAGGCGAAGGAAACAATCAAAGCTAACAACAGAAAATTATCCAGTTTTTAAGCAGAAAAAAATCTTATTGTGAGTGGAAAATTATGTCGTTGAGGTCAGAATGTAATTCCAGATTGACGTTCAGTGATTCCATGAAATAAATACATTCACACAGTTAGAAATAAAAGAGCAATAATCATTTGAGCTCAAAAGAAAAGAGGCTAGTTTACTCAATAACTGTTTTTCCATAGGCAACAATAGAATCACGATTGGAAAGTTACCATTTGGTTTCAGCACATACAGACTAACACTTCCGTTCTCACTTCAAATCAGAACCCAGGGGATTCAGCTATAATGGAGTTCAGCTAAAATAAACAAATAAATAACCTCAAGCATCCACATTACCTCACAAGAACAAATGAGAATAACTAATGAAATATGCAATCCAAGTTAAAAAAAAAAAAGAATAATTTGACTTGTCAATATAAAGAGTTTTAAAAAATGAAAACTGAATTAGTAAATAATCCAGAAGCTGGTACTTTGAATAAAACAATAAAATAGACTACCCACTACAATCTAATCCAGAAAGAAAAGTGCCAAAACACAAATATTCAAAAAGGAATTTAGAAGGAGAAAAATAGCTAAGATACAAAAAAATTGTAAGAATTGTTACAAAAAGCTTTTCTCAACTGTATGCACATATATTTGAAAACCCAGAAGAAATGGATGATTTTCCCCCTTTCTCCTTTATTTCTATCCCTCATTGCTATTTCCCTTACACCTTAGGCATCTAATCTATTTTGTTTAATATATACACTGTTGTTCGCATGTGTACTTACAAAATATGAGTTAAGGCTTTAGTGTATTTCTGACATCTGTAAATAATACTATGTCATACATTTTCCTTTTCTTTCTTAAATTTTTCTTTTAAACAACCAGCTTTCTAAGATCCATCTATATTGCTCTGTGTACAAATCACCAATGTAGTTTTTTTTTATTTTGTTTTTCCTTTTTTTTTTTTAATTTTGCTAACACCAGTGCTTTTGACTGCTGTATGTTATCTGTCGCATTTTATGTATCCTCTCTTCCAGTTATGGACACCCAGGTCACCTCCAGTTCACCACCCACATAACTAAGGTATAATGAATATCCTGTTACGTGTCCACTTATTAATTCATAAAAAAATTCACGTTCCTACCAGGTTATAGGTATGGAATTAAGGAATTAATTTCCCTAAGGAGTGCTTTCCTAGAATACATCACTCTATACTTCCGCCAGCAATGAAAAATGTTCCCATGTCTTCATAACCCTGTCAAATCTTGGCATTATTCACCTTTCCTATTCTCGTTGGTCTAATAAGTGTAAAATGATATCTCATAATTGTTTTAATGTTTAGTTCTCTATTTTTAACACCTCTTCACATACTTCTTGGCTTTTAGTATATCTTCTTTCATAAATTGCCTGTTGGTACACTTTTCTCATTTTTCCATCAGGACAGTTGTCCTCCTACTATTGATTTGGAGCTATTCCTTTCAATAGATGCTAATCATTTGTTTTTCTTCAGTTCTAGCAACTACAAAAATATTCTTTCCTTTTTTCACCTCTCCATAAACCTTAGGCATGGTATTTGTTTTATAGCAAAAATTCTAAATTTTGATGTAAAAAGCTTCATCAATATTATTGCTTTGTAGTTGGTGTTTTAAGGTTTAATGAAAAAGATCTTCACTGTACCAAATTGCAAACAACTTTTTTTTTAAGTTTTCATTTCTATATTTAGGTATTTAATCCATCTAAAATTACACTTCCTTGTGTTACAACATCAGGAGCCATTTTTATTTTTCTCCATAAAGTAAGTCAGTTTTCCCATTATCACCTACCCTACAGCCTGTACTTCATGCGTTCATGCTTGAAATACAATAAGTTGTCATATACATTCAGCCTGTCCCTGAACTGTCTTCTGTTGTATTGGTACTTCATATGTTCTTGTATTAATACCATACAACCTTTACAACAATAGCTTTGTTGTATGTATTGTGGCTTTTTTATAAAACTGACTTAGCTTTTCATGGACCTCTATTTGTTCCAAGTAATTTAAGCTTATTGAACTTCTCAAGAAATTCAACTTGAATTTTTATGTGGATTATATTTAATATGTAGATATTTTTAGAAATAATTATATCATTTTAATACTAAGTCACTTTATCCAGAATCATGGAATCTCTCTATCTATTTAGATCATCTTCTATGCCTTTTTGATTAAAGCTTTCAAGTTTTCTCTAAGTAGAGTTTGAGTGTTACTGGTTAAACTAATTCCTCAAATACTTCATAACTTTTAGTGTTTCAAGGAATGAAATTATGAAAATAAGTATTTTATTAGATTTTTTAAGTTGTTTGTTCCTGCTACTGATTTTTTAAAATTGATCTTATACCCGACAATTGAATTCCCTTTGTAGCAGTTATAATGTATCTGTAAATTCTCTGGGTAGTTTTATGCTTACGATAATTTCATCTGCACATTATGGTAATTTTTTATTTACATATATCCTTTTCAAACTCTGTTCGTATTTTTCCTCATAGCACTGGTAATATTATTAATGATACATTAAATAGTAATGCCAGTAGTGGATAGCCTTGTCCTATTCCTGTGGGGAGACAATTCTCCATGGGTCTCTCATGTTTCTGCATGTTTTGCAAGAAACCAACTACCCTTTTTTCTACACTCTCTTTTCAGTGCAGTTTGTATACTAAACAGCTTGGGAAGAAAAATAAACTATCTCCTTCCAAAATAAAGGGCAAATTTGTTTACAGCCTTGGAAGAAAGGGATAGTGTCTCCAGCGTAAGGGGCAGGCAGGTATTCTCATTATAAACTGCAATCAGGTGTCACTTAATGATAGGGATATGTTCTAAGAAATGTGTCCTCAGGCGATTTTGCCACTGGATTATGCTAGTATCATAGAGTGTGTTTACACAAACCTAGATAGTATAGCCCACTGCACATCTAGGCTAGATGGTTCAGCCTATTGCTCCTAGACTGCCAACCTGTACAGCATGTGACTATACATGTTACTGTATTGAATTCTGTAGGCAATTGTTAACACAATATTTGCCTAAATATTTGTGTATCCAAACATATCTAAACATTAAAAAGATACAGTAAAATAGTGGTATAAAAGATAAAATGCTGTACTTCTACAGGGCATTTACCATGAAAGAAGCTTGCAGGACTAAAAGTTGCTCTGGACGAGTTAGTGAATGAATGATGAGTGAATGTGAAGGCCTGGAACTTCACGATACACCATTGTAGACTTCATATACACTGTATACCTAGGCTATACTAGATTTATTTTTTAAAATTATTTATTCAATAATAAATTAACCTTAGCTTTCTGTAAGTTTATAAACTTAAAATGTTTTTCACTCTGACTTTTTGTGATAACACTTAGCTTAAAATGCAAACACATTATGCAGTTAAACAAAAATATCTTCTCTCTTTATATAGTTATTCTACAAACTTTTTATATTTTTAATTTTAAATTTTTTTTACTTCTTAAATATTTTTTTTTAAACTAAGACGCTTCACATTAGCCTAGGCCTGCACAGGGTCACAGAGTCAGGATCATCAATATCACAGCCTTCCATGTCCACATCTTGACCCACTGGAAGTTCTTCAGGAGAAACAACATGCATGGAATTGTGATCTCTTATGATGACAACGCCTTCTTCTGGATTACCTCCTGAAGGACCTGCCTGAGGCTATTTTACAGTTAACTTCTTTTTTGTAAGTATAAGATGCAAAATCTAAAATAACAATTAAAAGCATAGTACAGTATATATGTAAACTAGTAACAGTCATTTATCATTATTATCAAGTATTACGTCCTGCATGTAATTGTATGCACTAGACTTGTATAGGACTAGCAGCACAATAGGTTTGTTTACACTAGCTATTTATTAAAGAGACTTCCAAACAAAGATGGTGAAAACATAATTTTACCCAACTCTTCTCTACAAAATCAGCCATCCTTCCTTCCAAAAATAGAATTAAAAATAGAGACAAAAACTCTAGCATCACCACAAACATGTGACTAATGCTACAGACATGTGACTAATGTGCTACAATGTTATGACAGCTACAGTGTCACTAGGCAACAGGAATTGTTCCACTCATATGGGGCCACCTTTCTATATACAGTCTGTCATTGACTGAAACTTCATTATGACCAAAATGTCATTATGTGGCGCATGACTGTATTTGCATTCTCTAAACTCAGGGTTCCTCTTCTCTAACAACTCTTAAGGTATGCATGGATGTTACCTGACCCTCTGCACCTGTTCCTCTAGGAATTTGGGGTTGGGAAACTGGCAAAAGAAAATGATAGTATTTTGAGTACTGCTGTTGCAGTCTTTTATTTCTCAACCAAGAATTCTATGTCTTTTGCCAAGAAACTGTAGCAAGCTTGGCAAGTTAGCTTGCAAAGGTAAACTGTACCAACATTTCTTTGAAATATCCCCCAACTGGCAAAAACACATATGTTCATCTGTGTTGGAATTAATAAATAAATTGTGGAAGGTTCATAAACTTAAATACTATACATCAAAGAGAAAGAACAAACCACTATATTCCAAAACATGAATACATTTTACAAACATTATGTTGAACAAATGAAGCTAGACATACAAAATTACATTATCATTCCAAGGAAACCTAATCAATAATACAGATTAAAAATCAGCATAGTGGTTGTGGGAGGAAAGGTAGTAACTAGAAGGAGAACAACACAGCTTCTTACACTCTGCTAATGTGTTTTTCTTCAAGGTTAGTTCACTCTCTGAAAACTTATTGATTTGCACACTTACCATTTGCACACTTTTCTGTATTCATGCTATACTTCAATGGAATTCATTGAAAAATATTACTTCTTTGGATGAATCAACAGAAAATAATCTCTAGAACAGAAAAGAAAGTCGTAAATAGACGTAATTCATATGGGAAATTATTATACCTGTATATTAAAGGTGTCATATCAAATCCAGCGGGAAAAGATAGAATACATAAGATTATGTTGGTGCAACTGAATAGCTTCTTGGGAAATAAAAATAAAATAATGTTCTTTTCTAAGTTCTTATGCCAAAATAAATTCAACAGGTAAAAATTTAAATGAAAAAGTGATAGCAAAGACTACTATCAATAGAAGAAAATAGCAAGTGTTGACAAGGATGCAGAGAAATTTAAACCCTTATGTATTGTTAGTAGGACTATAAAACGGTGCAAACACTATGAATAACAATATGATGATTCCTTTAAAAAATAAAAATAGAACTACCACGTGACCCAACAATTTCACTTCTGGGTATATATACAAAGAATTTAAAGCGGAATCTCAAAGAGATATCTGCACATGAATTTTTATAGCATCGCTATTTACAATATCCAAGAGATGGAAGCAACCCAAATGTCCATCAACAGATAAAATGATAAACAAAATGTGATGCATACATACAATGGAACATTATTCAGCCTTGAGTATTTTCTTTTTTTTATTTTGATGAGGCTGAGTCTCTCTCTGTCGCCCAGGCTGGAGTGCAGTGGCACGATCTCAGCTCACTGCAACCTCAGCCTCTAGGTTCAAGCAATTCTCCTGCCTCAGTCTCCTAAGTAGCTAGGATTACAGTCACGCGCCACTACGCCCGGCTACTTTTTGTATTTTCAGTAGAGATGGGGTTTCGCCATGTTGTCCAGGCTGGTCCTGAACTCCTGACCTCAGGTGATCCACCCGCCTCGGCCTCCCAAAGTGCTGGGATTACAGGTATGAGCCACTGTGCCCGGCCCAGTTTTGTATATTTTGATGATCTGATATTAGATACATAAATGTTTTTTATTGTTATGTATTCTTGTTATATTGATACTTTTATTAACATACGATGTCTTTTTTTGTCTCTTGTAAGCATTTTTTTGTTTAGTCTCTAATGTCTGGTATTACAATAATCTGCTCTCTTTTTTCTTACTATTTGCATGAAATATCTTTTTCTATCCTTTCACTTTTACCTATTGTGTCTTTGGCTCTAAAGTGAGTCTCTTGTAGACAGCGTTTGGGATTGTTTTGTAAAGCAAAATAATAGGAAAAAAACTAATACGTACTTCAATGAGAAAATAATTAAATAAATTATAGTTTATCCATAAAATAAAATACAAAATAGTAATATAAAAATAATTAAGTGATGATATGATGCGGTCTCCAATGAAATTTGATTCATGAAAGAACAAGATATTGAGATATATGTAAGTGTAGATTTCATTTGTATGTACACGTGAAACTGCCAATAGTCATAACTGCTGCACGAGGAGAAGGTAGTGTTTTTTGTACTTTTGTGACTGTTGTTTGCTATATCTTTAGTTACATTTAGCCCATTTTCAAGTCTGACTTAATGGCATTCATCTCAAATCTTTTTTAAAACAAATAAACTTTAAAATGTGTAATCTTTGTCTATTAACTTGTCTATATCCCTAACCTTTCTGGGCTGGCCATATTTCTTTAAATTCCAATGCCTTGACACAAGCACCAGAATACATCTGCTCGGACACCTCAAATTCAAGTCCACTATGTATTATCTTTCTTCCTTCCCTTTTCTCTTCTCTCTCTTCTCTCTCTCTCTCTCTGGCTTCCACTTCCCTTTCTCTCCTCTCTTTTCATTGCAAAGCTTATTAATCTGAGCATCAAATGGAGAATTTAATTGTGTATACAGTGACTTTTGTTATTCTGATCTGCTTTTCATCTAAGCTTTAAAAGTTCTTCAAGATAGATATTACTATGTTTATGAAGATAGTGGAATTCAGCCATAGATTAAGTGACTTGTTGAAGGATTCAAGGAAATCCACAACGAGACATTTGGGTTATCAGATTCTAACTTCTCCACTACAGTAACTAGAGAAATGATATCAATTTTCACCTTTGCAGGATTCTTATTTTTAAGCCCTTGCCATGTTTTTCTTTCATTCAAAAATTTTAAAAGTCCTTCATAAATGCTTAACTTCGAATGCACCTAAAGTTTGGGCATGGTGGCTCGTGCCCGTAATCCCAGAACTTTGGAGGCCAAGGCAGACAGATCACTTTAGCCCAGGAGTTCAAGACCAGCCTGGGCAAGAGAGTGAGACCGCGTCTCTACACAAAAATCAAAAAACAAGGTGGGAGTATGGTTTGAGCTTGGGAGGTCGACGCCGCATTGAGCCGTAATTGCACCACTGCACTCCTGAATACACCAAACTAGGGGTATTTCTCACTACAGATCTTAAAGACACTTCCACCTTTGTGAGTAGACAAGGCATGAGGAAAATGAGGGAGATCAATTTAATTTCTAATTGTTACTGAATTGCAGTGAACAAATGATTTTGTTTGCGTGCTTTAACATCTCAAGTGCAGAGTTTGGACAAAACCTAACTTTTTTAGGAAACTAAAAGCTACTGAGGTAATTTTTGTAAGACCTTGGAGCTCAATGATACTAAATGAAAAGAAATAACAGGAGGCCATCTGCTGATTTAGGAACTGTAAAATGTGTATTGCCTCAAGAAGTTCTCTTCGCTAGCAATCACTCTGATTTATTGAGGCTCACAGTATGCTTGGAAAGGCAAGAAATCCAGAGAATAGGGCAGAAAAATAAAGCACTTACCATCCTGTCCCTATAAGCCAGGGTTCCGTCTCTGAATAATCAGGTTCAATCCTAACCCCTTCGATTACCAGCAGTGTGGCTATAGTTTGGTCATTTAACCTCTGCTTCAGTTCCTCTGTCTGGAAAATGGGGCTAAACCTAATACCCATATCATGAGGTTGTGAAATTAAATTAGTCAATATATGTAAATAGCTTAGAAGAATGTCTAGCACATTATAAGAACTAAAATATTAGCCATTGATATTGTTCCCATTAATGTTATTATTAATAATTATACATAATGTATGTATAAATATAACATTTTATTACATACTATAGCATATTATTATGTATTTTAGAATAGACAGGGTATATGGACATGTCTAAATCTCACAAATGACCCAAACACTCTACCAATAAGAGATAATTTTACATTGAAATGTTCCTCCTTCATATAAACCAAGAATCAACAAAATGTTTTTTGAAAAGGGCTTTCTTGTTCACATAGCACCTTTCAGAGCTACTCAGAGTTCAACTCTGTTGTTGTAGCTTGAATGCAACCATTTAAGAAAAAGTAAATGAATGGGTGTGACTGTGTTCTGATAAAACTTTATGTACAAAAACAGGTCATAGTTTGCCAACCCCTAAAATAAACCAAGAAATCTTTCAAAGTCCTTGTTTTAACTTAGTGAGGAAAGCTTAGACTCAATAACACAGTTGGTTTTCGCTGAAAGACATAAGATAAAACATATTTCCCATTACATGCTCCAGATATCACCTCAAGACAAGATAATGATGCTTAAAGGGTGCACAGAGTGCTCAGGTTAAAAAGTAAAGCTATAGCACTTAGCAAAATTACTTCCAGGGCCATGTATGTCATTCATTTTGCAAAGGATTGGAAAGAGCAACCATCTTTGAGAACATGGTTGATTAACTTTTGGTACTTAAAGCAAATGTTGAGCAATTGTACGTGTAAAGAATGAGATATTTCTGAAAATGCTAAGAAAGACATTATTTTAAAAGGAGCAATACCCCAATACATCCCGGTATGGGACAGAAATAATGAGGGTGCAGGGGGTGGCACATAATCATCATGGATTAGCATAACATAAACCATGCAAGATGAAGAGAAAGGGACCATATCAGAACCAAAAACTATTCTCATAACTACATAACGGTTTTCACCAGCTAGCTAATGAAAAAGAAACTAAAAATTAATGGCAGAACTGCCTTGCATATCATTTATAGTGACAGTAATTAACTCAGGGTAATATTCTATTTTTGAAATACTGAGATGTTAAAAGAATTTCTTTGAAATCTTGTAACTTAAGTGGACCTCATAATAAGGCACAAGGGTTCGCCTTGCATTACCTCATTACTAACTTAAGGCTTAGTCAAATTTTTTTTTTTTTTTGCATCAGAGCATTCTCATCCCAGGCATTAATTATTTAGTATATTGAGTCCCTTGGGATGAGAGGTTATTTTCAAAAAGAGGAATTTAAGGAAAGTGATAATATGAAAAATGATTAAACTGTAAGATTCACAAGAACAGGAACTACAATGTTCTGTCTACCACTAATGTACATTGTCTGATTGCTAAACACTCAAATAGTTGTTGAATAAATGAATGAATGAATGTTTCTAGTATATTATTATGCTTAGGATGGCAGTACGTTATTTATATTTTTATTCTGTGGGATGGGTTGAGTCATTCCCAATCCATTTAACGGCTTCACACAGCTCTATATAAAAGCTCTCCTCCAGATATATTTATTGTATGGCTAGGTAGAAGTTACATAACTACTGTGGTTAAGATCCATGTCCAGAATGAGTATTATTAAAATTGAATAAACAACATCCACTAATGAGAAAGCTTTTTCTCTCTAGCTGGTCTACTTTTATACATAAACACACATCTCTTTAACATTTTTGTGTCTTATCCATGGAATCGGTTTAAAAAATATATAATTTCCCATTTGAGAGACCTTTAAAACAATCCCCACAAATGTCAAGTACTGTCTTTGAACTGACAGCATATTAATCAGGTTTCTAAAGATTATATTCACAAAAAAAGTCTCTCTGACTTGGAGTCATGTGAAATTGTGTCCTTAACTCATAGTTATTAGATAGTACTAAGATACTGTAGGTTTTTAATGATACATTGATAAAGAAGAAAATAAATCACAGCATTTGGGTTCTCCTATGATGCCAAACTGCTAGCCACTTTCTTGGAAAACTATCAGCTGAAGCAGAATATGCATGTATTTTATATAATACAGATATATATACAATTATATAAATTATAAATTTATATACTCATATCTATTTGCATTGATAAGATATGACTTTTATGTTTTATGCATGAAATTGAATAATTTATGGATATTTCACTTGAGATTTGTTGATAAGTTTGTAAGCATCTTATGCTAAGCCAGTACTCTTAATGTTTTGGGTGCATAGCACGCTATTTCTAAAAACAGAAAAAAAAATACCTTCATGATTAACTTTATCTATGATGCTTTATTTATTTTTATAAAACAAACTAAACCATTTCATTTGGTCCTGTGGTAACTTTTTTATTGTTAAAGCCCCACATTGCTAAGAATGTTATTTTATAATATTCAACTATAACTTTTTACACTATTTCCTAGTCTTTGAGGATTTTCAGATGTGATGCTCTGAGAATTTTTAGATGTAGTGTGGACTTTTAGAGAAATAAATTGCCTGTAGTGCTTTGCAAAGATATAATTACATCAGGGCTTCATAAACTATGAGCTTAATGGAATTATTGCCATGTAATTTTCTGCAGGTTGTTTAAATTGTCTGTAATTTATTCCTGTAAAATTTCTGTAATTTAGCACTCTGTAGGTTGTTTAACAGTTTATAATGCTATATTACATATGGTACATGTTTTAAAGTAGCCAAAGCAGCAGTGGGATAAAAATAAATGTCTTCACCTAAGCCGTTCTGGCAGAACAGTAATTTTTATTTAAATTAATGTAAATTTGCATTAACAAATTTAAAGACAGAATTTACAATCATTGAAGATATAAATTTCTGTTACACATGAGAGAGATGAACAAAGCTCACTCACGGGAACTGAGTAAGATTTTTTAAGGCACAAAGAAGCTTCTTAGAAATCTTTCTTCATGGTCTCCTAAAAGTTATTTTGGTTATTTAAAATGCATTGAGAGTGATTTTTTTTCCCTCAGGAGGATATCTTAAAGAAAATGAAATTATGGCTCAAGAGAGGGTTTATAATTTTCAAGAAACTCTTCACTGATCCATAATAATGTTCATTAACTCAATTTACAAACCATCTTTTACCAACCTTTATGTTTTATAATATATATAATGCATTATAAATACATATATACATTTATAATACATATAACGCATTATAAAACATATATTTATATATGTTGTAGATACATATATAATACATTATAAAATATAAAACCTGGTAAAATATTGCAGATTAAAATTTTATAAAACGAGACATTTCAAACATCTTTGAAAGAAAGAAAAGCAGAAATAAAACTTTATGATTATCAACATCCATTGGAAGTGTTCCCAAGGATGGAGAACTAAAAGGGAGTTACTAGCAAATATGTATCTGTTGTGATTAAGAATACAGAACTAAACTACAATTTTAAAATCTGACTCCACCACTTAATAAATGTGTGACTTTGGACAAATCAATTAATCTCTCATGCCTCTGTTTTCTCACCTATGAAAGGGGAGCAATAATACATCTAACAATATTGGGATGAACTAGGATATTATCCAGTATCGGTCAACTTCCCAAATTCAGTGATTTACACAATAAATTTTACCTCTCATTCATGCAAAACTTGCTTTAGGTTCATACAGATCTCCAGAGCAAGCCTTAATCTCTCAGTTGGCTCGAGATTTCAGGCTGCTTGAATCTTATACTACCTTTATATAGACAGTTGCCTCCATGCTATCACTGAGAAGGAGAAATCAGGCAGACCCAAGCATTAGTTCTTGCTGGCTTCCACCTCTTATTAGATGACAATGATGATTATTGTAAAGTAGGCAGGAAATAAAATAGAGATAAGGTTAACTGAACTTAAAAATTATATCTTTTTTTTTTTTTTTTTTTTTGAGACGGAGTCTCGATCTGTCGCCCAGGCTGGAGTGCAGTGGCGCGATCTCGGCTCACTGCAAGCTCCGCCTCCCGGGCCGACGCCATTCTCCTGCCTCAGCCTCCCGAGTAGCTGGGACCACAGGCGCCCGCCTCCGCGCCCGGCTAATTTTTTGTATTTTTAGTAGAGACGGGGTTTCACCGTTTTAGCCAGGATGGTCTCGATCTCCTGACCTTGTGATCCACCCGCCTCAGCCTCCCAAAGTGCTGGGATTACAGACGTGAGCCACTGCGCCCGGCCAAAATTATATCATTTAATTTTAGAACAGGAAAGGTCTCTAAAAATAATCCAGTCAAACCCCTCACTGTGCTTTGAATGTGTCCCCCAAAGCTCATGTGTTGAAAAGTTAATACAAGTGCAAGAGTCTTGGAAAGTGGGGCCTAAAAAGAGACGATTCGATCACGAGGGTTCTGCTCTCATGAGTGAATTACTGCCATTACCTCAGAAGTGGGTTAGTTACAGAAGGTGGGCTTATTATAAAAGTGAGACCATGTGCAGAGGCTCACGCTTACAATCCCAACACCTTAGGAGGCTGAGGTGGGTGAATCACTTGAGGCCAGGAGTTTGACCCCAGCCTGGGCAACATAGTGAGGACCTTGCCTCTAAAAAATACAAAAACAAAAACAAAAACAAAAAACAAAAAACTGTGCGTGGTTGCTTAAACCTGTAGTTCCAACTACTTGGAAGGCTGAGGCAGGAGAATCACTTGAGCCCAGGAGTTGGATGATGGTGCCACTGCACACCAACCTGGGTGACAGAGCAAGACCCTGGATCTTTATTAAAAAAAAAAAAAAAGAAGTGAGTTCAGCCCCCTCTTTCTCTCTTTCTTTCTCTCATTCTCTCTTGCCCTTCTACCTTTTACCATGGGATGATGCAGCAAGAAGGCCCTTACAAGATGCTAGCACCTTGATATTGAATTTCCCAGCCTTCAGAACTATGAGAAATAGTTTTTTTCTTTATAAATTTCACAGTTTGTGGTGTTCTGTTTTGGCAACCCAAAACTGACTAAGACGACTCTTTATTTTACAGATGCAGAAACAGACACTCAGAGAAAGTACTAGAATTTTTGTCCTAGGTTACCTATCCTGCAATAGCAGAGTCTAAAGTTAAATTCAGATTTCTCTACTAGCTCTCTCCTGGCTGCAGTTCTACTACCAACCTTTGGAAGTGTGCTAAACATTCTTGTTTCTTCTGTAATATCCTAAAGAACAGTACAATATGGTGATTAAGTATCTCTTTTCCTAATTTATATTTAACGATTTAATGGAAAACCCAGAAATGATAGTAATAATAGAGGAAATGTTCTCAGACCTGAAATGGTACTACAGTAGCTATTATTAATTTCTATTCATTGCATATTAACAATCTGAGACTTACTGCCCAAACTAACTGAAAATGCAGGATTCAGTACCATATTGAAGAATAATATTTTTGCCATAGCAAGGAAGAATAAGGTTTGTGAGAAGAGGCAGAATGGCATGTCAAACTTTGAAGTCTTCAAAAATAAGATTTGTTTTTCATCATGCTTTCTGAAACAATGTTATTTTTAAATGAATGTATGCCCAACCTTTCTTACTCACACAGCCCTACACAGTCTATACTATCAGTAGGGAGAGCTAGAGTGCTGACCTAGCTGTTACATGTGGTTTTTGTTTCCATTTGCTGAGTGAGGGGGAAAATCAAACAATCAACATATCAAGATAAGTGAAATACCTGCTGTGTTTATTGAAGGGTGTGACTGGCAATGACTAATGCAATCATTTTCTACTTGAACAGATTCAGGTTCAAAATGATACTTCAGTTATTTCTAAAATGAAAAGAATGATTGCAGTTCTATTACTACTTCCAGTTATTAAATCATTGTCATATCAACTGTTTCCTTTCCCTTCCCCTGTTTCCATTTAGACCTCCAGCACTATGTGGGAGAATGCAACCATTTGGTCATGAGGCTGAGCTGAGAAGAATGCTACCCTACTGGGAAATGCTGGACCAGAAGTACTTCTGTTAGTTACTTCTTTGCTAAATCACTCATCTTGCAAAATTGACCATTCAGAGATACAAACTATTGCATGTCCCAAATACTCTGGTTAAAAATGTAGGGTGCTCTTCCTTTTAGGCCCTGTATAATATCATCGGACTTTATGGAAAGTTAGACATATCATTTATTCGAATGACAGCCTGCTTACTTGATGCCATTGACAGAAAATAAATAGCTATAAATAAATGTCTAAAGCTAGTGTGACTCTATCCAAAGATTCTGCATAATCCCATTTAGAGTAATGAGGACTATAACGATAATCTTAAGTACACTAATTTTTTAAAAGAAATCTCCTTCATCTTATTCTTATACATGGCATTGATTATATTCTTCCTCCACTGGATTAAGAAGCAGGAAGTCTAGATAAGAATAAAAGCAGTCCCTTAGTTACTGGAGTAGCTTAGACCTCTCACAGGTGATATTTGTAGTTCACATCAAGCCTGAGCAAGTATTTGGACTAGTTTTACATGTTGAAACCAAAGGGGAAGCTTAGCAAGGACATTGTTTCTTGCTTTGAAAGAGGCAGGCTAAGATATATGTGTATCATTTTGTTCACACACTGAACTCCCCTCCCTTTTTTTCCTGCTTCTCTCCTGCTTGGAGCTGACTCCTCCTTCCTGCAGCTCTGAGGATCACAGGCTGATTGAAGAACACAGCAGTTCAGATGGAATTCTGTGCACAAGCTCCCTCTGACTGGCTCACGCTCGCCCTCTCTCTCTCTCTCTCTTTCTTTCTCTCTACCTTCAAAGCTGAAACCTACCTGACAATCTCCTGCCTTTGAATCCAGCTCTGCAACCAAATGCATCATTTTACTGCTCTTAAAAGTGAACAGAGTTTGGTTATCTCAAGCTACAAGCTGCTTTGCTCCGTAAGAAGAACCCCAAAGGATCCAGACATCATTGGTTTTCAATGTACCTGAAGAGTTGGTTTTTTGTTGTTGTTGTTTTTTTTTCTTTATTCCCTGAAACTTGACGGTGGGAAGGAGTTTTCGCTTTGTTTTTAGTTGGAATGTTGAAAAGTTGTTTGCTCGGGTTTTTTTTTTTTTTATGCTTGAAATGGAACCTAATTTTTAAATATAGCTTGAGTCAGATCTAAAGGAGACATGCCTGACCATTTCCTGCAGGACTGACCGGGAGAACATCTAGAGGGGAACTTGGTAGGAGAAATGAAATCTGATTTGCAGCAGCCAGTCTTTCTTTTGAGAAAACTATCAGACTCATTGATAAGAGAAATTAAATATTGACCAAGGACAATGTCTTTATTTCTCAGTAACTTATCAACAAATGACTCTAGCCTGTGGAAAGAGAATCATAATTCTACGGACCTTTTAAATCCGCCAGGAACTCTGAATATCTATCTTTTTTGCTTGACATGTCTCCTGACTTTTGCAGCCTTGGTGGGCAGCATTTATTCACTAATTTCACTGCTGAAGATGCAGAACAGAACTGTTGTGTCCATGCTTGTGGCTTCCTGGTCTGTGGATGATCTCATGAGCGTCCTGTCGGTGACCATCTTCATGTTTTTGCAGTGGCCAAACGAGGTCCCCGGTTACTTCCAATTTCTATGCACCACATCTGCCTTATTGTATTTATGCCAGGGCCTCTCTAGCAACTTGAAGGCGACTCTCCTAGTCTCTTACAACTTTTACACGATGCACAGGGCTGTGGGGAGCCAGATAGCCTCCAGAAGATCGGGCCAGGTGCTTGGCGTGGCGCTGACCGTGTGGACAGCCAGTCTGCTGCTCTCGGCGCTCCCGCTGTGCGGCTGGGGCGCCTTCGTGCGCACGCCCTGGGGATGCCTGGTGGACTGCTCCAGTTCCTACGTGCTGCTCCTCTCCACCGTGTACGCTTTGGCCTTCGGACTCCTCGTGGGCCTCTCGGTCCCACTTACATACCGATTGCTGTGTTCTGAGGAGCCGCCGAGACTCCACGCCAACTACCAGGAAATTTCCCGTGGAGCTTCAACTCCTGGAACCCCTCCTACTGCGGGGAGAGTGGTTTCCCTGTCCCCAGAGGATGCTCCCGGCCCGAGTCTGCGGCGCTCTAGGGGATGCTCCCCGAGCTCAGACACCGTGTTTGGACCGGGTGCGCCCGCTGCCGCTGGGGCTGGAGCCTGCAGGAGTGAGAAACGGGGGACTCTCTACGGCACCAGGAGCTTCATCGTGAGCGTAGCGCAGAAGCGCTTCGCTTTGATCCTAGCACTTACAAAAGTCGTCCTTTGGCTGCCCATGATGGTAAAAGTGCAGTTGCTCACAAGGCGCGAGTGTGGGTGCCAGACAGTGTAAATGAGTGTCGGGACCGGTGTTGCTGGTTTGGGGAGTCACCAAGAGACACACAGTGAAGTCCACTTGCAAGTGTCTCTCGCTGGGTTTTAGAGATGCACTTAGATAGAGGAAGGCAGTCCGGGATAGGGCTAGTTGGCCGCAAAACCTTTGCTACTAAATGCTTCTCCTTTCAAAAGTCAGGGGCGTGGAGATCGCTTTCCGTCGCGAGCGACTTAGTTTTCCATATTGGTGGTGGCCAAGGATATTGTCTTACACAGCAAAACCTGAGAGTATTCAAAAAAGGAGAAAGGGAATTAAAAGGTTTTTTCCCTTCAACCTTCTGTCATCCCTTTCTCGCCGTTCCATTCCCGCCTAGTAAGGACGACGCCCATCCTCAGCAGGGAGGCATAGAGGGGAGGAGAGATCAGTTGTGGAGGGAGAAGACAGGGGACAAAACAGGCTTTTGTTCCTCCTTCTAGGAGGAAGCCGATTAAAAGGTGGCAGAGTGGCGCCCCGCTGTGACGAGCGCGCATGGGCGGAGGTGAGGGTCTAGGGAGGCGACAAAGACCGTTCGGAGAACCAGATGCAGGTTTCCCGAACGCCTGTTTCCCAGCTAGCGTCCTCCACGTTGTAGACTGTGCCTTACTGGTGGAGTCTTAAATAGGCAGCGGGCGCAGACACGGCACTCAAAAGCAGAAACTCCTCCCAATCCTGTGCTGTCTGGCGTAGCGGGGTGCGTCCCGCCGTTCCCAACAGCCCACCACCAAGGACAGGGCGCCAGCTGCGTAGCAGAGCTCCCCTCTCGCTGTCAATCAGGAGAAGGAACTGGAAAGGGAACTGAGGCAGCGTGCGTGGAGAAAAGGCTTGGGAAGTACAAAGTATAATTTTAGGTTAGATCTGAAGTTCTCTTGCCCTTGCAGCTGCACATGGTGGTCCAGAACGTCGTGGGGTTTCAGAGCCTTCCCTTGGAGACATTCAGCTTTCTACTTACCCTGCTGGCCACCACTGTAACCCCAGTGTTTGTCTTGTCCAAACGCTGGACCCACTTGCCCTGTGGCTGCATCATCAACTGCAGGCAGAACGCATACGCAGTGGCATCCGATGGGAAAAAAAGTAAGTCCTCAACACCGCGGTGATTGGCAGCAATACTCGTTCAGTGACTTTCAGAAAAGTAGTCTACTAACAAAGCTGCCTCAGTAGGGAATGGAGAGTCCAAGGATAAATGTAAGTGGTAAATAGTGAGAGGAAATTATGAAACAATCACTACCACAGTTTGGGGGTAGATTTTAAATGAGGCTGGTTTTGAAAAACCCCATGAAGTGCTGTGGCACTGAATAATTATTTTAAGTAGGAAAAAAAAAAAAAAAAAGGAAAGACTAGAATTCATTTAACACATCATGTCAACAAAGGCACTTAGATGATGTATTCACCGTAGTTGTTAGTCCAGAATAGAAAACAAACTCCTCTCCCAAGTCTAGAATGAGATGCAGCATTGCCGTAACAAGCTTGAATTCGAAAAAGGATAATTAACCCTCTGAAAGGAGTTGAAAACTCATTACACTATAACCCATTATTATGCAATCGAACAGTAAAGAAAGACATTTTTGTTGTTTTACTGCTTGTATTCTTCCAGGGTTTTGGAAAGTTTTCAGAGTAAGGAATCAGTGTGCTTGAAAACAGTTCCAAAACAAATTGCAAGTGTAGGCCTTTCTCTCTCTCTCTCTCTCTCTCTCTCTGTCTCACATAGGCACACACACACGCGTGCGCGCGGGTGCCCTGGGCCAAACACAAAAACAAACAAAACCCTCAGTTTAAAAAAAAAAAGACACAAGTGACAGTTTGTTACTGTGTGTTCATGTATGAATCTAGCCAAGTTATTTACTTAAAGAAGATTCTGTGTTCTGAAGAGTACACCTAGAATAAGAGTGGAAAGTAGGGTCCATTCCAGAACTCCGTACAGTGTAATTGTTCCCATATTCTAAGACAGGAAAAGTGTTGAGGAGTGAGCTGTATATTTTGACTCTGCCAGGAAGAAAAAGGATATTATTGTATTTTTTCCAGACAGAATATAGGATGTTTTATCACTCAATAAATCTGAGAATGCATTAGTGTATGCTGCATTAACTGTCCTGTTAATTGTCCTTTGCTCAGATCATGCAAGTATATTATTATTTAACAGAGATGAAGGATAAATAAAAACAGTCCATCTCAGGCTATTTTAGGGTTGCAAAATCTAGAGAATAGGATGTTTTATCACTTAATTAATCTGAGAATGCATTAGTGTATGCTGCATTAACTGTCCTATTAATTGTCCTTTGCTCAGATCATGCAAGTATATTATTATTTAACAGAGATGAAGGATAAATAAAAACAGTCCATCTCAGGCTTAGGGTTGCAAAATCTAGAGAATATCAAAGTATACTCTGCAATCCATTAAACAACAAAGTTATTTGATGTAATTAGCCATGAACTGGCCATTTTTCTTATGTCATAATGATGGCATTTAAAATTTAGAATGTCTAGATATTTTTCAAATGACCAGAAAATTTTTTATTGTTAAGAATGTCATTAAGTTTTATTAGTAGTAGATGACAGATGCATTTGTCTTTAAAATAACCTTAGAACTTATAATAATGATGTGTCTCTAAAGATTAATATCCAGAGCAACAGTGACAGGGAAAATTAATAATAAACCCTTATGGGCCACTTATAAAGACATGTAACATAAAGGAAACAATTCACAAGCCTCAAAACTCTAACATTCTAATAAATCTTAGCATTTTGCCACTAAACTAGTAAACCAGCCCAGTTTTGCGACATCTAAAATTGTGAGAGGGATGAGTCTAGTGTCAGTGAAAATGAAAAGTCTTAGTGAATTGGTTGAAGGCAGTCATTTTTAAGAAGTGGGGACCATCCATCTCAGAGCTGAAAACAAAGCAGACAACAGACTTATTCTTGTAAATGACCTATGAAATATTCTACTTTCTGTACTGCACAGACAGAAGAGTCTTATGGCAGGCTAGCAGAATCAACAGTCACACTCATATCACAGGTTTGAAATTAAAAATATGTCTTTTGAGATCAAAATAATATTTTTTTCTAAAATTACCATTGCTTTTATTTGTGTTTATTTTAAAATTCCAAAGAAGGACTTATATGAAGGCTTATAAAAAAAGAAGCATGGCTTCACAAATAAAACATTGTGATAAACTTTAAGATACTTATACTTCAAACGACTCCATTCCCCCCATGATCCAGGCTGTGATATCAGAACTTTCTGATAATAACAGTGATATGTTTCTACTGTCTGAGAAGCCACCATCAATTTTGCTATTGCTAGTATAACACAACAAAATTTTAAAACCCCAAACATAGCACATGCTTAGGTGGACCAGGTGGTTGATCAGCTAGAGTATCTTAATTCTTCGATGATTCGAGTTTTATGTTTAAACTTTTTGTCCGTAACAAACTAAGATTCCCTCTCTTTATATCCTTTATCAGTCAGCGAACTTCAGAAGCAAGGGAGATAAAATATATTTTTTTCTAACATATTTATCATAGGTTAATTTTGAAGATGTAAATATAATTATAAATCTCAACTTCACTAAATGGGAACTGAGAGATGTGCAACCAGAAAATGAATGTGAGCAGTGGAAAAATAATTTGCAGAAATAATAATCTTCTCCTGTTTCCAACAAGAATCCGTACTACTAGTGTCTCAAAGTGTTTTTTTTTTTTTTCAAATGATTTTAACATAGAGGTCTCAGGCAGTAGACATATTGGTTGGATATAGCTATCAGACCCATTTTGTTTGCCTGACATGATGTTTTTTAAACAGTTAAATGTCAAATACATTATATAAAAAATAGATTTTTGATCTTTATTTTTTTTGACAAAATGATAGTATCTGGTAAGTGATATTACTCTGAAGAATGATTTTTTTTTACAAGTTGACGTAATTACTCACATCTAAAATTGTAATTGGCAAGATGTGATTAAAAGCAGAAGACTAGAGCTAATTCATGTTTTATCGAGGATTTTGGAAGAATAAAGATTTTGCTTTTAAGAACAAAAAATTATATTTATTTTTAAGATGTTTAGTATAAATTTCAAAGGATTCTGGACAATATTCTGATGGCTTTTAAGTTTCTTGAAAATTATTAATCAATGAAAGATATCTGACTTTCACAGACAGAAATACAAAATACAAAAAATACAAAAAAAAATACAAAACACAAAATACACAAAATACAAAAAAAGTTTTTAAAAAATCTCAACTATGTAATTTTTTAGTGATATAAAACTGTAGCACTGTCAAGGCCTTCCTCCTATAAACAAATCAATATTATAAAGATATCACTTTTTCAAAATCATATTTTATTCAGCTAGCATCATCGAGTCAAGGCTAACCTAACAAACCTTTCCTATCACATCAAGCATGATTCCTACAGGTTGCTCCATTTCATTCATTCATTCACTCACTCAATAAATACATATTTATTAGGGAAAACATCACTATGTGTCTAGCACTGTGCCGCATGTTCAATAAGGAACAGAAATTCCCAACCCATGACCCATTCGCTGAATTTGGTTCAAAGAGCTGGTTTTTAACCAATGTTTATAGTTACTTATAACTAATTTTAATTATGGACCGAAATTTTAAGATCAGGATATTTTATATCAAGTCTATGAACCTGGTTTGTCTGAAAAATTAGGATTCTTGACAACCCAACCCCTAATCTCCCCACAAATTGCTGGAGCTGAGAATCCTGCTTTAGGTGGAGAAAGAGCTTTCCCATTTGTCTTTGTTAATAATTAATGTTAGCTAACTGGCCCCATAGACACTTTTTATTTTCTGCTTTTGGTTCATTTAAAAAAAAATACCCAGTCTTTATCCTCAAAGAACTTAGAAATGATTAGTTTTGACTCTGATTCTCACATTTTCTTCAACATAATTTTGATTATTAACTATATTAATGTATTTTTATAGGGATTCACCCCCTTACAACCAGCCTCTCATCTTACATTGTCAACTTTGTGATATTGTTATAACCTATTATCTCAACTTAAGTATCTCAGGTACATTAGTTACTTCAGGCAGAATTTGCCATTTAAGTGATAAGTCACTAACAAGAAATGTTTCATTGATTATACTGCACAATTACTGTATTTCCTCTGACACAGCACATTGTGTAACTCTGCTTCCATTAACATAATTCTTTCATGGGTATGATTAGCAATAAAGCAATTTCAAATAAAGGCAAATAACTCCAATTCTGAAAACAGCTAGCTTTAAATTCAGATCATTTTACCTGTAAGTAATCTTCAGTAGCTTTTGTCTGTCATCCCCAGTTTTCTCCAGCGTAAAATAGAATCAGTAAGTTTTTTACTAAGTAGGATTGTTGGTGTATTAAATGAGATATTCGATGTGCAAAACGACCTCAGAATGTTCTATCACATCATGGTCTCTTGATGATCCTCCTTTCTTTTCATAACCTACCTCACACAGCCCTTTGTCCCTTGTGATATGGAGGTGAAGTCCGCATTAACACATTCTGCACACTCCTTCACAAACATTACTCATTTTTGCTTTATATATTTGAGATTACAATGTGCAACTCATAAAATTATAGTCATAGACATCAATTTTATCATTTTATATCACAAAATTGGGATTTTATGATAGCATTTGTTTTCTTAATGGCCTTGAATTGACAATTTGTCATTTTATATCTTTTTTGGAGAAAAATAGAAACCCATCAATAATTTAAACATCCTTTTAGTTCCTTCACCTTTCACATTCTTAAAGCAAGTTAAACAGCATAACTTGATTTTACTTGACTACATTACTAGAAGAGGTCAATAAAAATATAAATGAGACAGTATATAAAATATGAACATCTATTTCTACTTTTATTTTTTCTTTGAATCAAAATTTTTCTTGCTTGTATTCTGGCTCAAACAACAATGAATGATACAGATAAATTCTATTTTTCAGTCAACAGAATTGGTTTACAAATCTTAGATTCTGAGAAACATCTCAGTAATAGAATCAGCATATGAATGACACTAGGGTATGTTGCAAAATGAATCAAATTTTACTTATTTTTGTAGAAAGTTTAAATCTTTTCATACATTTTTTTCTACCAAAGACAGCTAAATGTCTCACTATAAAACACAGAGCTATCAAAGTAGAAAATTTGTTTGACACAAACCATGTTTTGACAGATGAAAGCAAAAACATTAAATTATATCTTGTCTACCACCTTAATATAACTTGATTCTTAATATATAAAACTTACCTAGCATTTAATGACATTCAAAATAAAAATTGTATCACTTTCTGTTACTTTCTTGCTTTTAATTCTAAGACTTTGCATCACTCCACCAACTAATAGTACTATAATTAGTATATCATCATATTTCACCTGATTTAAATCATAAAAATTTTATGCATTCCTGCTAAACTCTTAGAATAATCAGCTTTATAGACATTATAAAGTGCTTCAATTTGCAAAAAATATTAATCCATCTAATTTTTTACTGTTCATTTCACATTTACTTGTATCAGAAATGTACATGTTTTTTTTTTTAATTTAGAAGCTATTTAGCAGCATGGTCTAATTTTAAATGTATGCATTTATAGACATACAAATGACAAAAATTATACACCAAAATATTTAAAGAAGTTATATTTATTGGTGGTATTCTTAGCTGAATAACTCATGTAATATTAAGACTACTTAATTAATTTCTAGCAAAATAAAATTTATAAATAATATATCTTATCCCAAAATATAAGGAAATGTGCAAAATAATTGGTTAGACTAAGATAAGCTAAAACAATGTATTTGAGAATTTCCTAATGTATGGCTAAGTTTTTGTTATATAAGGCTTCTTTAGTGACCAAAAGAGTTTTTAAGATTGTATGTATTTCAAGACCCTCACTGTGTAAATGAGAAAAATTAGGCACAGGGTAATAAGATAATTTTGTGAGGCATAATTTCTTTGCATAATTAACAAAAAGTAAATGAAGATAATTTTAAAACTTATAATAATCAAGTTGAATGCACTTTCTATTTTTATTTGCTATATATAGCCAATGTGGTTTATATCTACCTTACTAGCCATAAACTGTTGTTTTTATTTTTACTCAGTCAAGAGAAAAGGCTTTGAATTCAATCTATCATTCAAAAAAAGTTATGGAATTTATAAAATAGCACATGAAGATTACTATGATGATGATGAAAATTCCATATTCTATCACAACCTGATGAACTATGAGTGTGAAACTACAAAAGACCCTCAGAGAGACAACCGTAACGTCTTCAATGCTATAAAAGTAGAGATCAGCACCACGCCCTCTCTGGACAGCTCCACACATGGCGGCATCAATAAATGCACAAATACTGATATTACAGAAGCTAAACAGGATTCCAACAACAAAAAGGGTGCGTTTTTTGACAAAACAGGAGGGGATATTCACTATGAAGAAACTACCTTTTCTGAAGGGCCAGAAAGAAGACTGTCTCATGAAGAGAGTCAGAAACCAGATATTTCAGACTGGGAGTGGTGTAGGAGTAAATCAGAAAGAACCCCGCGTCAGGTACAGTAAAGATTGTTCTTGCTGTTAAATTAAAGGTGATACTAAATGTGATAGTCATGAAAAACATTATCAGTTGTTTATTTTATTCAATCTAGTCCAACATTAACTTCACTTGCCTCAATTAATTTCCATGATATTTAATTTTATTTCAAGGTGTCTTTTGAAGGACTTTTTAATTCTTTTAATCGGTTTAAAATCTACACATTTTATAACAGGAAGAGTTAAACAGGCTCTAGGGCATTCTTTTTTAACCTCAAGTAACCTGCATAAATTCAGATTAGATTATCAGAACTCACGGTTCAAATTAATTTAGTTTGTAGATTTTATTTTTCCCTCCTCCATTCCAAAGGTATCTCTTAAGTCTCCAAGGGAAGTTTTTTTTTTCCATGTAAAAGCAAATAGTTATACAACTTGCAGTGAGAAGTGCTGTTCTGTTGAAAGTATATTAGGCAGCTTGCCTATCAGTCTTACTAGAACTAATCCCTCCAGTACCCAGCAGAAAAAAAATTAATCCAGAGTACATTCAGGTGAGCATTTGCAAGCCCTTATGAATGTTCCATCTCCTTAAATATGGAAGAATGGTTTTCTAGTATTTTATAAAGCTAAAAGAATTTGCATTTGAATTTCTCGTCCTTTCCTAGATTTCAGCCTTCCGAAAATGGTGAGGGATCCTTCTTATTTATTGAAATGGCAGTGTGACATTGATATGAGATTTTTTTCTTTCTCCAAGCTTTCATATGTGATAATTAAGTTGCCCTTGCTTTCCACACTATTGATTTCCTAGGAAAAAGGGGTCTTTTTTCTACATGAGTTAATGGAAATCAGAATCTACATGCACCTAATCTCTGGAATCAAAAGCATTATTTTAGAAATACACTGATAGGAATAATGTATTCATTGATCAAAAGTATGATCATATAACACAAACTATAAATATGAGCAGAATAATTTGAGATTTTCTTTATTCTCATTAAGTAAAACTACTAGTCTCCTGATATCATTGTTTTTAAAGTGAGTTGAATAGTAAAAGAAGGTGTATGAAATATATTATAAAAAGAGATAATTGTGCATATTGTTTAGAGATTAGAAATCAAAGGAAAATATCACTAAATATTTGTCATAAATTAAATAATACAGTAAAAGGTGGAGGCCAAAGAACACAACGCACCATATGTTTAGAAAAAATGTTTTTTCCCAACTAAGAGGGGAATTCCGACACTTTCATCATCAATTTGCTCCTGAATAATCTAAACCTCTTAGTCTTGCACTTAGAAATTGTTTTAAGTTATGTTCATAATGAAGCGAGTGTGTGTGTGTGTGTCCATCCCAATAACTTGTAACTACCTTCCGTGCTAGTCACCTATATCATCCGCGTGATTAACCCTTACGGATTACAGCTATCTTGAATCTTACTCGTATTTTTGTTACATTCTTTTATCACAAATGTATGTACTTCTAACATAATACATTGTTTAGCTTTGCTAAGTTTGAGCCTTCTAAAGATGGTATCATGCTGTATATAGTCTTCTGGGGCCTGCTTTTGTTCACTTAACATTGCTGAGTAGCTCAATTTTCTTATTTATTTCATCAAAACAGTTGGAATTATTATCTAAAATACCACAACTAAATGCCTTCATTTAAAAGCCTTGGTTATAGTTTGGAAAGTGGAGTCAAATAACTATAACTAGAACATGAATAACTGTAACTAGAATGTGAAAAAATCAGACACTGTTTGCACATAAGAATGATGAAGAACAACTTACCCATAATCTTCTTTAAATCAAAAATTAAAATGATTTATGTAAAATATAAAACTTTGATCAATCCAGATATCTTTCAGCTATAAATATTGGCTTGTTAAATGTAGATATTTAAGCAACTGTAATGATCAAGTCTTTCAGGAAACTTCTCTGAAATGGTCACCATGAAAAAAATGATTAGAGGTAAGATGGATAATACAATATTCTGGAAAGGTAAAACTTTTTATTTCTAGGAACTAATTAAAATTAAATAAAATGCTATCATAAATTTTAAAACAACAGGAAGAAATCCTAAACCACAGATTGACATTTTTTGTATAACCTTCCCTTAGTAAAAGTACCTGTGGTCTTTAAGGTTAGCCTCAAATACAAATACAGAATTTTAAATTAAAAAAGTGTTACAAAATTATATGAAACATTTTAAAGCACAAAGTTAAAAATGTTCACATTGTAATTTAAAGTGTTAGCAAAAAACACATTTAGGACTGAAAATCTTATGAGAACTTTTCCTAAGACCACAGCTTTTAATTCTTACCCTTTTCTTCAGCAGCAAATATTACATGGAAGTGAATGATGACTTAGAAAGGACTTTCATTTTTATCTTTTTCTTCCCAGTGCCGTTTGTTGCTCTCAGCTATGTTAACATATGTATCTTATATAGTGATGCATTAAACTGTGTGGTAGACACTGCAGTTACTCTATAAAAACTCCACTTCTTTTGATTGTTTTATGGTTGTACTTTCAAACATTTAGGCTCAATTTATCAATTTGTGTCTAATGGTACTACATTTAATAGTATGTGTTCTTGGGATTTTTTAAAAAGCAGATTTGATTTTAAACATATTTAGTGAGCTCTCCTTTATTTGCACAATAGACTTTGTTTAATGTTTTATTAAAGTTTATGTTAACAATTCTCAGTATATTTTCTTGGAAGTCCTGGTAGGAGTTAGACTATCATCACATCAAGGTTAAGGTGTAGAAATGATGGTAATAGAATGGCTTCAGTAGATTTAAATGTGATCCAATAAAATTTACAAGAATTGAAGGTATTCATAAGACTGAAATTCAATTTTAACCTGGTCACATAATTGCTTCTTTTTTAACACCTAATAAGTAGAAATCTAAGCAGTTTACCATTTTGAAAGTTCAGAAGGAATAGTCAGAAGTGTCAGAGATTTTTAGTTAGAAAGTCTTAATGCGATAGCCACTGGTATGACTCTTTCTGAAATGAAATGATAATTTTCTAGAACCCCAAATTTTGTCATCTATGAATAAAGAAAATTAGACTTATAAAATAATTGACTGGCCTGTGGGTGATCACTCTATTTTCTCTTTTAATACTAAGTTCATAAAGTTACCCTGGATTCCATTTTCTTTCCTTTTAATGTTCAGTTTTAGAGTTCCAGAAACTCACTCATTTATTTTTGTGAATCAAAAACATAGATATCCTGAAACTTTTAATCTATTTACAATCCTATCATTATAGGACTTGTAAGGCACAAGGTCCTCCATTTTGCCAGTAGGATGTTTTAAAAACAGATTCTGAAACATTCCCTCTCAAGTCGCCTGAGAATCAAGGAAATTTTATTTTCATTTTAAGGAAAATGTTTTAGCTGTCTAAAAATAGTTTTCTAAAGTTACGTTGTATCAGTTGTTAACAGAGTTTAGTAGCAGTATTGGTTTCTATAGTATTTTTTAAATATTATTGTTTATTTAAGTAATTTTCATAGGAAACTACAGGATCCAAAAGCTAGCTAGACTATTTTGAGTTCTTTAGATCAGAGCCTCTCAGGCTTTAATGTGCATACTAGTCAAATGGGTATCTTATTAAAATGTGGATTTTGATTGATTAGGTATGAGATGGGATCCAAGATTCTCCATTCCTAATAAGCTTCCAGATGATTTCTGTACAAAACCAAGATCCCACCTCAGACCTACAGAATCAAAATCCCGCAGTAGGTTAATATACACATTAAAAATTTAAAAGCACTGCTTTAGATTCTAATTGCTAGAGAATGGGCATGAGTTTGAAGTGCAGGGCAAAATTAATTCTTTCTGTTTAAGATATGACCCATTAAGTATAAAGCTGGAAAAAAATACTCAATACACATATCTCTTCCCTCTTCCTAAAAACTGTGCATCTTTTCTTTTCACTTTAAAAAACAAACTATTTTAAAAATGAGGACAGCATATTGCTGTTTTCTGTGACACTATTAGCTTAAAATGAAGATGCCTAAACTTGTCTGAGTAATTTCTGACATTTTAACTGAAATGACCATACTAGAAAAAATTCACTTAAAACCTATTTATAGCCTCCACCTGGTCATCTTAACAAAAATGACCATCTGGAATATACTTTAATTTTGACTACATTCATTTGTTTGAAGTGCTTAGTTTCTTGCTCGCTGCTCATAAACTTGAAAATTTGCTACACTGCCTAGTTTTTATAAAAGTATAAACTTTATTGTTTTTATAATTATTAAACTAACTTATAAATATTGTAGAAAATCTAGAAATTGCCGATAAGCAAAGGAAAAAACTCATTTCCACCTACTCAGAGTTAACCACTGTTTACATTTTGTTGTATAAAATATCACGCTCTTTTCTATGCATATATTTTTACTTTTGACAAAAACAAACAAACAAACAAACACAGTCCTGCTGTATGTACTGCATGCGCTCTGCTTTTCTCCACTTAACAGCGTAACTTTAACCTCAATTTAATTGTTTCATCCCTTTGTGTCATTATCTGGTGTAGTTTACAGTGGCTATTTGAAGTGTGGCTGAAAACTCATCCATGAATATAAATTTGTTCTCAAGTATATAAAATCTTGGAAGTTGAACCTAAGGGAATTTTATTCTAAACTACTTCAGATATTTCATAGTACATTTTGTGATCCTCACAGCATGCATCATTTTGCCGCAATGAGTAAAAATAGCTCTAACTGCTCACATTCTACAAATTCAAGGGAATTATCATTGGATCAAAGCTTGCATTGAATCATATATTTACCTGTTAGCTAAGAATTCTGTTAACATTCTCATAAAAGTCTCCTGGCTTATGAAACCTAAAAGATTGTGTACTGAAATGACCCAGCTGTGGCTTAAATCTCTTCTTGGTTACTCTCTACTTGAACTCAAGTAACTAGGAACTCACTGTATTTTTAAAACTTTTTATTGTGAACTAATACATGACCTACAAAACAGTTGCAAAAAATAGTACAGAGTTTTAACATATCTTAATTCAGTTTCCACTAACGTAAACATGTTACACTGTACAGTGCAATTATCAAGAAATTAATAACTAATCTCTAAATTTTATTTCAGTTTTACCAATTGTCCTCTTTCTGGTTCTGGATCTAATCCCTGATGATATATTGCACTTGTTTTTATGACTCCTTACCTCCAATTTGTAACAGCTTCTCACTCTTTCTTTGTCTTGCATGATGTTTACTCTTTTGAAGACTACTGGCCAATTTTGTTTTTGTTTTTGGAATACCCCTCATTAGTAATTGTCTTATTTTTCAGTTGATAGAATTAAAGACAAGAATATCACCAAAGTGATGTTTGTCTTTTCTAGTTCGTCATATCAAAAGGTACATGATGTTGATGCACCTTATGAAGGTGATGTTCCCTTCATAAAATTGGTGTCTGCCAGATTTCTCCATGTAAAGCTTCTATTTTTCCCCCTTGTGATTTTTAAGTGTCTTTGTGGAGAGATATTTTGAGGTTATGTGTAGTCTTTTATCCCTAGCTAACCCCACCCTTTCCCCTGAGTCTCCAAAGTCCAATGTGTCATTCTTACACTTTTGCATCCTCATGGCTTAACTCACACATATGAATGAGAATATATGATGTTTGATTTTTGATTCCTGAGTTGCTTCACTTAGAATAATAGTCTCTAATTGTGTGCAGGTTGCTGTGAATGCCAATATTTTGTTCCTTTTTATGGCTGAGTAGTATTCCATGTATATATACACCACAATTTCTTTATCAACTCGTTGATTGATAGGGTTTTGGGCTGATTCCATATTTTTGTGATTACAAATTCTGCTGTGATAAACATGCATGCGCAGGTATCTTTTTCGTATAATGACTTTTTTCCCTCTGGGTAGATACCTACTAGTGGGATTGCTGGATCAAATGGTATATCACTTTTAGTTCTTCAAGGAATCTCCACGCTGTTTTCTATAGTGATTGTTCTAGTTTACATTACCACCAACAGTGTAAAAGTGTTCCCGTTTTACCACATCCCTGTCAATATCTATTTTTTTTCATTTTATAATTATGGCCATTCTTGCAAATGTGAGGTGGTATCACATTGTGATTTTGATTTGCATTTCCCTGATCATTAGTGATGTTGAGCATTTTTCTGTGTGCTTCTGGCCATTTGTATATCTTCTTTTGAGAATTGTCTATTCATATCCTTTGCCCACTTTTTGGTGGGATTGTTTATTCCTTGATGACCTATTTGAGTTCTTTGTAGATTCTAGATATCACCCTTTTGTCAGATGTATAGACTGTGAAGATTTTTTTCCCATACTATGGCTTGTCTGTTAACTCTGCTGATTATTGCTTTCACTGTGCAGAAGCTTTTTAGTTTACTTAAATCCCATCTATTTATCTTCATTTTTGTTGCATTTGCTTTTGTGTTCTTGGTCATTCAGACTTTGACTAAGTCAATGTCTGGAAGGGTTTTGCCAATTTTATCCTATAGGATATTTATGACTTCAGGTCTTAGATTTAAGTCCTGATCCATCTTGAGTTGATTTTTGCATAAGGTGAAAGATGAGGATCAGTTTCTTTCTTTTACATGTGACTTGCCAATTAGCCCAGCACCATTTGTTGAATAGGGTGTCCTTTCCCCCTCTTTATGTTTTTGTTTGCTTTGTCAAAGATGAGTTAACTGTAAGTATTTGGCTTTATTTCTGGGTCCTCTATTCTGTTTCATTGGTCTATGTGTCTGTTTTTATGCCAGTACCATAATATTTTGGTGACCATGGTCTTGTATTATAGTTTGAATTTGGGAAATGTAATGCCTCCAGATTTATTCTTTTTGCTTAGTCTTGCTTTGGCTATGTGGGCTCTTTTTTGGTTCCACGTGAATTTTAGGACTGTTTTTTCTAGTTCTGTGAAGGAATGATGGTGGTATTTTGATGGGAATTGCATTGAATTTGTAGATTTCCTTTGGCAATAAGGTCATTTTCAAAAAATTGATTATACCCATACTTGAGCATGGGATGTGTTTCCATTTGTTTGTGTCATCTATGATCTCTTTCAGCAGTGTTTGGTAGTTTTCCTTGTCTTTCACCTCCAAGTATTTTATTGTTTTTGCAGCTGTTGTGAAAGGGGTTGAGTTATTGGTTTGATTCTCAATTTGGTTGCTGTTGATGTATAGCAGATCTACTAATTTGTGTACATGAATTTGTATCCTGAAACTTTGCGCATTTATTTACCAGTTCTAGGAGCTTTTTGGATGAGTCGTTGGGTTTTCCAGGATCATCGCAAACAGCAACAATTTGACTTCCTCTGTGCCAATTTGCCCTTTATTCCTTTCTCTTGTCTGATTGCTTGGCTAAGACTTCTATGTTGAATAGAAGTGATGAAAGAGGGTATCCTTGTCTTGTTCCATGTCTCAGGGAGTATATTGTCTACTTTTCCCTGTTCAGTGTAATGTTGGCTGTGGATTTCTCATAGATGGCTTTTATTACCTTAAGATATGTCCCTTCTATGCTGATTTTGCTGAGGGTTTTAATCATAAAGAGATACTGGGTTTTGTCAAATGCTTTTTCTGCATCTATTGAGATGACTATGTGATTTTTGTTTGTAATTCGGTTTATGTGGTGTATTACATTTATGGACTTACATAGGTAAAACCATTCCTGCATCCCTGGTATGAAACCCACTTGATCATGGTGGATTCTCCTTTTGACATGGTGTTGGATTCAGTTAGCTAGTGTTTTGTTGAGGATTTTTGCATCTATGTTCATTAGGAATACTGGCCCATAGTTTTCTTTAGTTATTATGTCCTTCCCTGGTATTGATATTAGAGTGATACTGGCTTTGTAGAATGATTTTGGAAGAATTCTCTCTTTCTCTATCTTTTGGAATAGTGTCATTAGGATTGGTACCAATTTTTCTTTGGAAGCCTGATAGAATTCAGCTGTGAATTCGTCTGGTCCTGGACTTTTTTTGGTTGGCAAATTTTTAATTACATTTTAATCTTGCTGCTTGTTATTGGTCTGTTTAAAGATTCTATATCTTCCTGATTTAATCTAGAAGAGTTGTATAGTTCTGGGAATTTATTCATCTCCTCTAGGTTATCTAGTTTATGTGCATAAAGGCATTCATATTAGCCTTGAATAATCTTCTGTATGTGTGTTGTATCAGCTGTAATATTTCCCATTTCATTTGCAATTGAGCTTATTTGGATTTTCTCTCTTCTTTTCTTGATTATCTCGCTAATGGTCTAGAGATTTTATTTATCTTTTCAAAGAACCACCTTTTTGTTTAATTTATCTTTTGTATTTTTGTTTGTTTGTTTGTTTCAATTTCATTTACTTCTGCTCTGATATTTGTTATTTCTTTCCTTCTGCTGGGGTTGGGCTTGAATTGTTCTTGTTTCACCAGTTCCATGAGGAGTGACCTTATATTGTCTATTTGTGTTCTTTCAGAATTTTTGATGTAGGTATTTAATACTATGAACTTTGCTCTCAGCACCACTTTTGCTGTATCCCAGAGGTTTTGGTAAGTTTTGTCACTATTATCATTCAGTTCAAAGAATTTTTAAATTTCTATCTTGATTTCATTTTTGACCCAATAGTCATTCGGGAGCAGGTTATTTAATTTCCATGTATTTGCCTGGTTTTCAGGCTTCCTTTTGGAGTTGATTTCCAATTTTATTCCACTGTGGTCTGAGAGAATACTTAATATAATTTCAATTTTCTTACATTTACTGAGACATGTTTTGTGGCCTATCATATGGTCTATCTTGGAGAATGTTCCATGTGTTGATGAATAGAATGTATTTTCTATTGGGTAGAATCTACTGTAAATATCTGTTAAGTCCATTTGTTCTCGGATACAGTTTAAGTTCATTGTTTCTTTGTTGACTTTGCGTCTTGATGACCTGTCTAGTGCTGTCTTTGGAGTATTAAAGTCCTCCACTATTATTGTGCTGCCATCTGTCTCATTTCTTAGGTCTAGTGGTAATAGTTTTATAAATTTGGGAACTCCAGTGTTAGGTGCATGTATATTTAGAATTCTGATATTTTCCTGTTGCGCTAGTTCTTTTTTCATTGCACAATGTCCCTCTTTGTCTTTTTAAACTGCTGTTGCTTTACAGTTTGCTTTGTCTGATGTAAGAATAGCTACTCTTGCTCACTTTTTGTGTCCACGTGAATCCTTATGTGTTAGGTGAGTCTCCTGAAGGTGGCAGAAACTTGGTTAGTGAACTCTTATCCACTCTGCCATTCTGTATCTTGTAAGTGGAGCATTTAGACCATTTACATTCAATGTTAGTATTGAGATGTGAGAAACTATTCTATCCTTCATGGTATTTGTTGCCTGAATACCTTGGTTTTTTTTTCACTGTGTTATTGTTATACAGGTCCTATGAGATTTATGCTTTTAGGGGGTTCTGTTTTGGTGTATTTTGAGGATACGTTTCAATAGTTAGAGCTCATTTTAGCAGTTCTTGTAGTGCTAGCTTGGTAGTGGCAAATTCTGTCAGCATTTGTTTGTCTGAAAAAGACTGTGTCTTTCCTTCATTTATGAAGCTTAATTTCACTGGATACAAAATTCCTGGATGATTGTTTTGTTTAAGGAGGCTAAAAGTAGGGCCCCAATCCCTTCTAGGGTGTAGGATTTCTGCTGAGAAATCTGCTGTTAATCTGATAGGTTTTCCTTTGTAGGTTACCTGATGTTTTTGCTTCACAGTTCTTAAGACTATTTCCTTTGTCTTGACTTTTGGTAACTTGATGACTATGTTCCTAGGAGATGATCTTTTCGCAGTGAATTTCCCAGGTGTTCTTTGAGTTTCTTGTATTTGGATGTCTAGATGTCTAGCAACACCGGGGAGGTTATGCTGGATTATTCCCTCAAATATGCTTTTCAAACTTTCAGATTTCTCTTTTTCCTCAGGAATACAATTTGTTCTTAGATTTGGATGTTTAACATAGTCCCAAACTTCTTGTAGGCTTTGTACATTTTTAAAAATTCTTTTTTCTTTGTCTTTGGTGGATTTGGTTAATTCAAAAGTCTGTCTTTGAGCTCTGAAGTTTTTTCTTCTGCTTGTTCAATTCTATTGCTGAGACTTTCCAGTGCATTTTGCATTTCTCTGAGTGTGTACTTGATTTCCAGAAGCTGTGATTGTTTTTTCTTTACACTTTCTATTTCACTGAAGAATTTTCCTTTCATATCCTGTATCATGTTTTTGATTTCTTAAAGTTGGACTTCACCTTTCTCTGGTGCCTCCTTGATTTGCTTATTAATCGACCTTCTGGATTGTTTTTCTGGAAATTCAGAGATTTCATCTTGGTTTGGATCCACTGCTGGTGTCTGATATGATCTTTTCAGGGTGTTAAAGAAACTTGTTCTGTCATATTACCAGAATTGTTTTTCTGGTTCCTTCTCATTTGGGCAGACTATGTCAGAGGGAAGATCTGGAATTCAAGCACTGCTGTTCAGGTTCTTTTGTCCTATGGGGTGATTCCTTGATATGGTGTTCTCCTTCTTTCCCTAGGAATGGGGCTTCCAGAGAGCCAAACTGTAGTGATTGTTTTTGCTCTTCTGGGTCTAGCCACCCAGCGGAGCTACTGGACTCCAGTCTGGTATTGGGGAGTACCTGCAAAGAGTCCTGTGATGTGATCATCTTCAGATCTTGCAGACATGGATACCAGCACCTCCTCCGGTGGAAGTAGCAGGGGCGTGAAGTGGACTCTGTGAGGGTCTTTGGTTGTGTTTTTGTTTAGTGTGCTGGTTTTGTGTTTGTTGACCTTCAGCCAGGAAGTGACACTTTCAAGAGTGTATCAGCTGCAGTCCTATAGGGAGGATGCAAACTTGCCCTGGGGGCACCTGGTTAAGTATTCAGGCCTCTCAGGTGGTGGGCATGGCTATAGAGCTCCCAAGAGATTATTGTTTTTGCCTTGACTACCAAGGCAGGTGGAGAAAGACCACTAGGTGGTAGCAGGGATAGGCATGTCTGAGCTCAGCCTTTCCTTGGGCAGGGCTTGCTGCAGCTGCTGTGGGGGATGGGGGTGTGGTTCCCTGTTCAATGGAGTTATATTCCCAAGGAGAGGATTATGGCTACCAACGCTGAGTCACGCAGGTCACCAGGGAAGTGGAGGAAAGCCACCAGCCACAGGCCTCACTCCTCTCCCAAATGCAGCCCACAGTCCTAGAGGTCAGTCTCACTCCCACTGTGTCCCCCTAACAGCCTGGCATCTAATTTCCAGGCAGCCAGTGACCAGGCTGAGAACTTGCCTCAGACCACCAGCCTCCCTGCTAAGAATGCAAGCTGACTCAGGTTTTTGGAGTCCCAGGGAGCCTGCAGCGGTGATCCAATTCCTTCAAAGGATGTGTGAATTCTTTTGGCTTTCTTGGTATGTTCCTGCAGTAGTTCTTGGAACAAAAGGTCATGATGTGAGTCTCCACATGCTGCTCTGTCCGTCTGAGTGGGAGCTGCAAGCTAGTCCTGCCTCCTATCTGCCATCTTCACAGGGTCTTATTTCTACCATTCTTTCTATATTCAGTATGGGAATTCTACTATAAGGAAAAGCTATCTCTTCTCCTTCATTTACCTATTTATTTATTTATTAATGTCAGTATGGACTCATAGATGTTTATTTTAACTTATAGATCATAAACTATACTATCATTTATTTTGTTACCCCCAACTATCCTATATTTGGCCATTGGGAGCTCTTTCATGTTGGTATCTATCTATTCAACATGCCGTAATCATTTTTTAGCATTTTCTGACTTTCTGACAGCACGAGATATTCTGGCATCATTGTGTATTTTCCTTAACCTTGCCTCAGAATCAACAGTTTTTCCAAGGAGCCCTAATTCCTTTAACTGGAAAATAGTATTGAGAAGCCAAAATCTGGGTGCTAGATATACTTATTGCCACTGAGGTATCTTGCTGCTAGCCCCTATCCTACAGAGCTAGGAAATGTGTGTGTGTGTGTGTGTGTGTGTGTGTGTGTACATGTGAAATAAATACACATGAACATATATATACACATGCTGATGTGTTTATCTATATTTCTATATTAATTACTCCATATTAGTAATTTTAAAACGAGTTTATACTGATACCTCCAATTCCAATCAACTACTACAGGGTTCTTTCAAGTCTTTCTTTTTTCTTATATACTTCCTTTCCTGACAGTGAAAAAACAGGCTCTTATTCACAAATACGTTTACTTTTTTGCCCAGTTCTGATATACACATAAAGAAATTTAGAATTGCTAACCCACACCCTGTAGGAAAAAAATATTAAGAGTATAATAATTACAAATGGTTCTTACTTTTAGCTTATAGGTTACAGTCAAAACATTATCTTTCCAAGTTACTTAGATTAGTTATTTGCTTTTCCATTTTTCCATTCCCTTCATTTTATATTACATTTTTCATGATTTATATTTGACTATTGAAGCATGATCAGGTTTTCAAATGTCAGAACGATATAAAACATGATGTGGTTTGGCTGTGTCTCCACCCAAATCTCATTTTGAATTGTAGCTCCCATAATTCCCACACACTATGGGAGGAACCCAGTGGGAGATCATTGAATCATGGGGGTTAGTTTCCTCCATACTCTTCCTGTGGTAGTGAATAAGTCTCACAAGATCTGATGGTTTCATAAGGGGAAAATCCTTTCACTTGGTTTTCATTCTCTCTTGCCTGCCACCACCTAAGACATTCTTTTCCCTGTCTGTCATGATTGTGAGGCCTTCCCAGTCATGTGGAACTGTGAATCCATAAAACCTTGTTTTCTTTATAAATTACCCAGTCTCAGGTATGTCTTTATCAGCAACGTGAGAATGGACTAATACAAAAGACATATACGCTTCATTCATTTTTCTTCCCTGATTTTATTTTTCTCATTCTTTCCACCTTGTTCCTACATACCCTCTATAAGTAACCAATCATATAGTTTATGGTTTCCTAACATTCCTGTATTTCTTTTTGCACAACTGGGTAGATACATGTTTATCTTCTTATATCCCCTCTTCTCTTACATGTAGGTATGCTTCATGCTTTACTTTTTTCCTTAACAATAAATACTAGACATCACTACATATTAGTTCATAGACATCTTCCTCATGGCTGTGTAATAACCCAGTGTGAATATACCATAGTAAATTTAACTACTCTAGCTTGTTTCCAATATTTTGCAGTAAAATCAGTACTGCAATGAGTAACTAACCTTGTATGTATGTATTTGTACTTTGTTGGAGGTATAGCTTCAGGATAAATTCTTAGAATTAGAGTTTCTTGGTCAAATGATAAATGTAGTTTTGTTAGGAATCGCCGAATACCCCTCTAGAAGGATTACACCAGTTTCTACTCCTATCAGCAACGTATGGAGGAGGATCTTTTTCCCCATCACTTCAGTGACAGTGTATATTATCATACTTTTAAACTTTTTCCAGTGTGATAGGAGAGAAATGATATCTCAGAGTTTTTTAATTATAATTATCTAATTGTAAGTAAGCTTGAATAGTTTTTATATATTTAAGGGACTTCTATCTTTTTCTCTATTATAAATTGTTATTATTTTTTCTGACTTTTATATAGATTTCTTTTTGTTCTTCTAATTTTTAAGAGTTCTTTACATATTAGAAATATTAGTTCTTCATCCATTATATACTATGTTACAAATATTTTTCATCATTTATCAGATGCCTTTTGATTTTTGTTTATGGTATTTTTTACCATGCACAATTTTGTGTTTGTAATAAAAATTATCAATATTTTTATGAATTGCATTTGAATTTTTTTGTAATAGTTAGAACTCCAGTTTAAAATGGAATTCACCCATGCTTGTTTCTAAGTCCTTGTATGGCTTAATTATTTCTATTTTGATCCCAGGTCCATTTGGATTTTATTTTTGTGGTAGATAGAAGATATGGGTATAATTGTATGTTTTTTCCAAATGGTTGCTTATAATTATTTAAAAGTATTATTTATTTAAAGGTCAATCATTACCCACAATGAGTTATCATCTTTATCTTATGCATTTCTATATCTACTTGGATCTATTTCTGGACTTTCTACTCTTTTTTTTTTTTTTTTTTTTTTTTGAGATGGAGTCTTGCTCTGTCACCCAAGCTGGAGTGCAATGGTGCAGTCTCAGTTTACTGCAGCCTCTGCCTCCTGGGTTCAAGTGATTTTCCTGCTTCAGCTTCCTGAGTAGCTGGGACTACGGTGCAAGCCACCATGCCCAGCTAATTTTTTGTATTTTTAGGAGAGACGGGGTTTCACCATGTAAGCCAGGATGGTCTCAATCTCCGCACCTCATGATCCACCCACCTTGGCCTCCCAAAGTGCAGGGATTACCAGTGTGAGCCACCGTACCTGGCCATATTCAATCTTTTTTGTCTTCAGTATAAATGAGGTTTCCTCTGTCATTGTACCCTCTCATTGGCTATTGCTTGTGTGTGTATTGAAGGTATTGATTTATGCCTGTAAATTTTATATCTGCCACATTACTGAATTCTTTTATTGTTTAAACTTATTTTATCATTATCAAAAATTTCTAGCATAATATGATATCATCTGCAAATAGAAATTGCTTTACTACTTCTTTATTAATTTATGCCTCTGTTTAACTTCCCTTGTCTGATTATATTGGCTAACACTCCTAAAACATCGTTGAATAGTAGAGGAGGTGGTAAGCATTCTTGCCTTCTTCCTGATCTTAGTGGAAAGGTTTCTGATGTTTTCCTATTAAGAAAGATGACAACTCTCACTACTTTGTGAGACAGCTAATTTAAATTTCTGCTGCTGCTGCTGCTGCTGCTGCTGATGATAGCTAGCATTTATTGAACACTTGCTATGTTTCACATGAGGTTCTAAGTATTTTACATAAAAATTACTCACTTAGTAGTAACAGCAACTCTATGTGGTTGGTACTGTTACTCAATTTTACAGATGAAAAAACTGAAGCACAGAGAAGTTAAACCTAAAGTCTATCAGAGCCTGTGAACAGACTTAGGTTATCTGATTCCAGAGACAGTCCATATGTTCACTACCATACACTGTTTCAGAGAGATAATTTTGATAGTTAGCAATCCTTTCTTACACTAAGTTTAAATTTATTCCCCTCACAGAGGCAAATTAATATCACCTAGGGGATGTTTAAATATGTCACAATGTCACCCACAGAAGCTATGATTTAATTGGTCTGGAGTGAGATTTGGGTATTATTCTTTAAAACTCTGTGTGTGGATATTTGAAAAATAGACAACACAGAACTTATATTTAGAGTATATAACTTATAAAGAACACCAATAGCACAACAAGAAAACACCAGGCAACCCAATAGTATAAGCAAAAGATTTAAACTGATACTTCACGTAAAAGGAAATTCAAATAATCATGGCCGTGTGTAAAGGTATACCACGTCGTTAATAATCAAGATATCTCAATTAAAGTAACAGTGAGTGACCACCACACACCCACACAAATAACTCCAAGTAAGTAGTCTGAAAATTTCAAAAGTTAATGAGAATATGGAAAAACGTAAACGTATATAAACTGTTGGTAGGACAAATTGTTAAAACCACTTTGTAAAACAGGTTAGCAATATTTCCAAAAGTTAAATATATCCATGCCTTATACTTCAGCAATGACACTCTTAGTTACACATCCTAGAATTGCACTGTCCAATACACGAACCACTAGTCACATGTGGTTGTTTACATCTAAATAAATTAAACATTTTTTAAATTTAAAACTTAATTCCTCAGGTGCACTCACCAAAGCTCAAGTACTCAGTAATGAGATGTGGCTGGTGACTACTGTACTGAACAGCACCCAAATGGAAAGTGACCATCTTGCAGTTCTATTGGATAGTGCCACCTAAATCATATTTACATGCCGGCAGCCCTGTTTTTTCATAGAGTTAGCATTTAGGAATAGACCAAAAGTCCATCAACATTAGAATATATTGTTGAATTATTTTTACAATAGAATACCACATGCAGAATTGTATTTTTCATGAAGCCAGTGAAGCTAAAACTTTGGGCAACTTGCTTGTGCTGATTTCTTCCGAGGCTAGGAGGATCCCTGTCAATGTGTTCATGGGGAAATACGTTTTCATAAGGTTAAAAAAAGAAGATTTCTGTCCTTTTTTAAAGAACAAAGCTAGGTAAGCTTTCAAGTCCCTTGAAATCTGATTCTACCTCTATCTAAAAAAGAACAAAACAAAATAAGCTAACAAAACATGAATGAGTTTTGCAAACATGATGACAGCAATGTAGCATAAAAAGAGCTGACACCCTCAAGCCCTTTTTGCCCATGCTACTGCCTAGCATAAAGTGTCCCGTGTTGTACATTTGTCATCTGTTGTTTGGACCCAATTATGTCTTATCTCTGTTAAATTTCATCCTGCTTCCTTTAGTTTACTCTTCCTTAATTTCAATAGCCTTTTCAATGCTGTAAAAAATACTTTCAGATGCTGATCCTAAGATCTGGCTTCTATACTATGATTCCAAAATTTGTGTCACCCAAGTTATGCTTCATGTTTCTATCCAAACAGTAGATTGCAGATCAAGACAGGGCCAAAGACAGAGCCCTGCTATACTCTACTAGAAACAAGTCCTCTCATTCATTTTGATTTATTTAAAAACACTGTTAATATTGGCTGGGAGTGGTGGCTCACGCCTGTAATTCCAGCACTTTGGGAGGCCTAGGCGGGCAGATCACAAGGTCAGGAGATCGAGACCATCCCGGCTAACAAGATGAAACCCTGTCTCTACTAAAAAAAAAAAAAAAAAATACTAAAAAATTAGCCAGGTGTGGTGGCTGGCACCTGTAGTCCCAACTACTCAGGAGGCTGAGGCAGGAGAATGGCATGAACCCGGAAGGTGGAGCTTGCAGTGAGCCAAGATTGTACCACTGCACTCCAGCCTGGGCAACAGAGCGAGACTCCATCAAAAAAAAAAATCACTGTTAATATTGTGGGTTCCAATAGTCATAATTTCCTAGTTGCCCTTGCAGTCAATATATTTTTCCTCCTTCTTGTTCACAAGGATACCACTAGGAAATTACAAAATGCTTTAATGGAATACTAACATAAAATTTTCAAATGCATTTTTTTCATCTGCCATTAGTTTATTCAGTAAATATTTTTCAAAGAAGCACGGTGGATATAAAGCTATAAGCCTCCTGCTTTCAAGCTCCTCACAGGCGTGTATGTGAAGATTTTCAAACAATTAGCGGCACTCCATTGAGGAAAAAAGTGTACAGAATATAGACAATGCACTTAACAGACCACAGAACGTGGAGTGGTAAGTCCAGCAACATTGAGGAAGAAAGGAATTGATACACAAAGACTTAGTTGTAGAGAACTCATACTGTGGTTTGGTCTTACAGCTTTTTTTTCTTGGCTTTCAAACTCTGTCCTTTCATCTTAGAAAGATGGATCTTAGAAACTTTCATGGATCTTAGAAACTTTCTAGGAATTGATGTAAATATCACTTGTCTACTTTGTTGAATTCACTGCTTCCTATTTATTTATTTATTTATTTATTTATTTATTTATTTATTTGAGACAGGGTCTCACTCTGCCATCTAGGCTGGAATGCAGTGGTATGATCATAACTCGCCATAGCCTCCAACTCCTGGGTTCAAAAGATACCCTGCCTTAGCCTCCTAGATATTGAGATTACAGGTGTCAGCCATGGTGCCTGGCCTGCTTCCCATTTTAAAAATTGAAAATATTTGCACAGTTTTAGTGTTCCCATTTGCTTTAAGGACATCAGCAACAACCATATTCATATAGCAACTTTTCATGGTAACTTTGAGTATAATTATTTTGAGAGAGAAATAATTCTACAATATGCTTCATACTGTATGAAGCTACATAATGCTACAGAAATGCTTCTACAGTAGAAGGATCTCTCATTTTTATTTTAAATTTGTCTTTCTTAATGTTCACAAATACTTTCTTAGTGCTTTAAGATTCATTTACAAAGGATACAGAAACAAATTAGGAGCTGAGGATATCAGCTTCTTCTTTGCCATCCCTTAACTTGATGGCATTAGCTGCAAGAAGTGAGAACTATTCCTTTTTTTGACCTTTTGATTTAAACATAGGTTTCCAAAGACCTACTTTGTTGTTTTAGTATTTTTGCAAGCCACAGGTTATTATGTTTATTTAGACTTCCTAACATCAACCTTCCCATCTTTTGCAATGAGTAATTTACTGTATAAGTCTCCTTCAGGCCTGACCTGATCTGCATTAATTTTAAAGATGAAATTTTCCTTTATTCCTTAACTGGATCACTCACGATTATACAGCCAAAACAGCAGTCTTGACACTCATATGTGGGATTTTCTTTCCTGTTTTCCCCCCAAATTTGCCTTCTGAAAGTTTAAATGTATCTAGCCAAGTAAGTTCAGCATTTTTCTTCTGGATATCACATACTCTAGGAATTAATAGTTGTTTTTCTCCTTAGGTGTCCAACTCTTCTACTTTCACTAATTATTTCTCTCTTATTGATAAAAATTATATTCTAAGAAATTGTTCCTTCTTGCTTCCTGTACTCTCTGTGAGATGAAACTGTCAGCAAGGCAAGGCAAAAATATGCCATCTGATTTGCTTTATAGTTTAATAGATCTCAGCGAATCATTTGAAAACATTGCCTTGCTACTGGGCAAACACAGATCCTATTCCCTCTACCTTCATAAATAATCTCTGTTCAAGAGCCACCTTTTCTATACCTTAAGCTGTGATTTAGAAATCTTTATTCAGTTCAGTGGCACTATCTGCAAGGCCAGAAAAGTGTCAACACAAAAAGCAAATTAATACCACTTACTTACAATTATTAGTAATTTATAAGAGTCACCAATTTTAAGCAGTTACAGGAATTAAAAGATAAAAATTTCAGAAATCAGCTCATAGTTTTTTGCATTTCATAGCTTGAACCAGCTTTCTTCTCTCATGAATCATACATTAAGTGGTAAAACCAGGACTCAAACACATTTGTCATCCTGTGATACAACAAAAAATTCTATAATATTTTAGTATAAAAGTCTAGTGTGTGTCCATTCATTTTGGAACAAACATTACTCTAGATAAAATGATCTTTAATCTCCTTTGTTTTAATCACTAATTATCATGTGTTTTCACTTTAGTAATGGCTAGTCTTTTATGAAATGTTGCAGGTAGAGCACAGGCTTTGGAAACAGGCAGGCCTGAACTTTAAATCTCCTTCAAATATTTCAAGATTATCTATAACTCTTACCAACTGCATATAACTTAATTCTGTAACCTTAGGAGGGTGGTTTTACAACTTTTGATTCATTGCAATAAAAATGAAGCGGAAATTACTCAGAGATGATGTCATGTAATTCAATAGAACATAGTACAGTGATATCGGGGGGGCTCCAGGATTTCTACATAGAGAGAGCATCAGAATGACAATCTTATGGAAGGAGTGTCTAGATAAATTATCTTAAAGTGCTTTGCATATAAAGCTCCTTGATTTTCATTAGAGAACATGTTTATTGAAGTGGCTTTGAAACCACCAGTGAAGCATATTGAAAAGGATGCTAAGACCCTCTTCAAGGTTATCCATTGACACAACCACTACATATTATATGAAATATTACTTAAGGCAAAAAATATAATCTCTGATCCTTAGTAAGCTTATAAAACTATGAGGATTTAATATTGTGATAATTTGTACATAATTTCAAATATAATTATTGACACACGTACATGATAATAGTACAGAAGTACTAGTGACAGAACCTTCAGATATGCATGTATTTCATAGAGTAGGGGCTCTATAATATGCTGTGAACTGAATGAATAAATTTCAGTGAAAACAATTGACTATTTCAAGCTGGAGTGTGGAGGTGATTTAGGTGTTTTTAATAGAGTTGTTTCCTTGCTCTTTGGTAAAGAAACTCAAAGGATATCCAAGACTTCCTAATAATAGTGCACCAAAGATACTTCAGGCCATGCCTTCAAATATTTCTACAGTTTTAGATGACTAAATGGACCATCAATCTGTAGAGCAGAGGAAAGTTGCTAACAGCTCTGAAAATGCTGAGGGAATTTTGATTCCAATATGAAGACTTAAGTTCCACATTGAACTTAAAGTTCTATCTGGAACTCTAGGGTCAAAGTAGAATACAGAGTGATTAGAAAGAAGGATTACACGCTTAGACTAAGGATAAAGGTGATAGTTACGACACTAAGTGATGACTGACAATTTTTGAACATTTTAGGGGAAAGAAAGGTTATAACTGGCCATCTTTATGTGAAAAATATTAATTTATAATAGCATTTATTAGTTTTCTAATATTACATAAGTTTAAGTTTTATAGGAGAGTTGCAGTATTTTTTACAAAAGTATGAAGAAAAAATTATTGTAATCTGAATCTTTGACAAGATATTCACATTACAGGTATAAGCTCTGACTTGTCTTTAATGAGCCTGACCTCTGGAGAAGTACTTACTATAGGAAAATATCATAAATCCAGCCAGTGGTGCTCAACCTCCTCTAGACGTTAAAACTTAAAAAAAATACTAATACCAAGGCCCAACTTCTGAATAACCAAATGAGGATCCCAGCAGGTTGGTACTGGCATTTAGTGTTTCTTAAATTAATGATTCCAATGAACATCTTAGATTGAATAACACTAGTCTGCATTTTATAAATCTAAGTTATAACATAATGAGGGGAAAAGTGTTCCAATTTTAATTAGAGTCCTTTTCTTATGTTTATTGGAGTCACATTCAGCTCGATGAATAGGATGAGACATTATTTTGTACTTTAATTTGAGCAAATGGTGAAAATTAAGCAGAGTTGACTTGATCCAATCTTCCTGCTGTTTGCCAAGTCATCAAGCGGTAATAATCATGAGCATCCATGAACAAATGGTATTGGTTTCTCTGAGTCAGTTCCTACATTGATGAAATGAGTCACGGCCATTTTTAATTATTTAAGATCCAAGAGCACATATGGAAATAGTTGGGTTTTTGAACTTGTCATTTCAGCCAAATTTCAATTTTAGTAATTATTCTGCTTACCTCATTTCCCCATGATATTATAGGGTTGTTGTTGTTTCTTTCTTTTTAAATTGTACTCAAAGCTTCCTGTTCTCAGCTGTGTAAACTGAAAAACCACAATGGTTTCAATTCAGATGCAAATAGAAACAACCATTCTGAATGATCTATTTTATAGTTTAGGATAAAAGACCATTAAAATAAGCAAGAAAAATATCAGAGATAGAGAAAATTGACACAAGTTACTATAAGCAACTTTCTTCTCCAGTGAAATTTTTTGTTTCAGAAAGTCAAGATATTGTCATTGTGAAACCTTGAAGAAAGCCTGGACCAGAAGAGGAAAAGTGGTTTCCCTAATCATTACCTTAATTGTTATTTGTGTAGTACTTAGCAGTGTGTAACAAACTTTCACATGCATTGCCTAATTTCATCCTCTTTCTAGATAGTCAGGGAAGATGTTTTCTTCTGCTTTGACAGATAGTTGAACTGAGATTAATATCCCAATGGTGTGTTGATAAATATTTAACAACTGAAACTGGCATTGTGGGGAAAATGGGTGTGTATATAAGTGTGTATATATATGTAAGCTTATACGAGCTTTACTGATAACAAAGGATGTGTGGCACATAATTTACAAATAATATTAACATAGATATTACTTTGTATTGTAATTTCCATATAGCTACCTGATTCTCACAGAGTGCTTTGGTTGATTTTTACAAAAATCTTATAACCAGTGCCAACCTGTAGTTACAACTGACAATATAAATGTCGGTTAGCATTTATATGTACTAATGAGTTAGATAAAAATTAAAGAACTAAGGTATATGCTAAACTCACTTGCCAATGATATAAATGATTTCTTTATTGAATCACACAGTAGTTTTCAAATACACAATTTCCCATGCATCTCTTCCCAAGTCTGCATTCAATGATGTCACAGTGGTAGCTATAACTCAGCCATGGTGGGAGTATTTATAGCATGCAAGTCAGAAATTGCAACAAATTAGGACTTGTGATGTGCAGCAACACAATATTATATAGTATTTCCAACGTACAGATAGAATAGATGGAAATAATCTCAAGAATGTGAGTAATAACAAAATATATTAGAATAATTGGGAGTGATGAGTTTTGAGTATTTATTGCTTTTGTTTTTAGTAGAATTCAGTTTAATCTTTTATAATTTATTTTTAATAATCAGCTTGCATGATTTCTAAAAATTGCATGAGCCAGTCTGAGTCAACTCTAGCTCACTCCTGACACAATCCATTCTTTAAGAAAATACAGCATAAAATGCATTCAAAAACAGCCAAAGTCTGATCATATAAGCCATAGTCCCTCCAAGCTGGCTGTCCTGAACTGCTCTTTCCCTCTCTGCCATCTCTTAGAATGATCTTTTCTGACCCTTCTTAAAATCTGATTCTTGCTCTGTTTTTTTCATTTATGAGCCTGTCCTTTACCAGACACCTCACCTGAGAATTGGTTTAGGTATCTGGTCTTCTTAGTTTGATGCTCAACTTTCCCCCAAGTAATAGGGGTTGGATTTGCTTCCATTTCAAATTCAAGCTCTAATTCAGCAACACTTCTCTCCTTCCTCTCAGCATATCCAAAAGACAGAAAAATCAGTGGGAAAGACACAAACACCCAAGTTTCAAGGCAGCATTATTTTAAGTTTTAAACTCAAGGCCATATCTTCTGACTCAATGTTTAGTGCTCTTAAAAAAACAACAACAACAACAATGACAAAAAAAAAAAAAAGGAGATAACTAACACAAGAGACTACCTACTTTTTTTTAACCTCTATCTCCCTCACTACTCCAGTCTGATAGAAATGATTCATGAAGAGCTGAAGTGTTAAAAAAGACAAAGGGAAGAGCAAAAGGAACTCACACCTACCAAGTTCTTACATACATAATAAAGCCTGATCTTAATATTTATATTCCTAAAAATATTTTGTTTATATCAAACTTTATTTGTAATTGTGTTTTTTAGAATCATATTTTGTTTACATTTAGATATATTATAATTTAGATTTAAATTCCCTAAAAATGATACCCTACCAGATTATATAATGATTAAACTCTCTAAAAATGACAACCTACCAATGCTCTCATACTAAGCTACAACAAATTTAGATTTGTGGAGACTTTGAAGCAAAAGAAGAGTAACAAAGTCATCTACAGACGGAAACATTTTAAGCCTCCCATTGCTACAAGTTAAAAGTAATAAATCAAAAGAACATGTATTTTAAGCAGATATATTTGTAATCAAGAATACTGTTGCTTTAGTAATGTCTAAAACTAAAATGAAAATTTCTTAATAATGGAAATAAAAAACATGTGAACTCTACTATTGCTCAACAATTCATTAGTTGCTTGAATTTGTTTCTTAAGTGTCTGTTACCTGTCTTGTAAAATGAGAATAGTTATGTTGATCCCACACTAAACAAACATTTCCTAATTTTAAAAATCGGAGTTGATCCGAATGAAAAATTTACATAATTTTATATGATTTATAAGCTAAAATTCAGCTAGGCAACATTTACAAAAATTGCATAGAACAATATGTTCCAATGAAAATCTCAGAATTCAGACCACCTCCGTGCTTTTTAGACTTAGGTTCAAAACTAGACACACATTAGCATATTTATAATTCTTGATTGCTGTTTCCTCTATCTGAGCCTAAGGAATCAGGAAAAATATTGAATAGTCGAGAAATTATACACTTTCAAATATTAAATATTTTGAAGCCCCTGGGTGTGCTTTTTTAATAAGGGAATCACATTTGGTTTGTTTGTTTGTTTGTTTGTTTGTTTGTTTAGGAGAGACAGGGTCTCCCTCTGTCACCCAGGCTGGAGTACAGGAGTACAGTGGCACAGTCATAGCTCACTGAAGCCTCCAACTTTTGGGCTCGAGGATCCTCCTACCTCAGACTCCTGAGCAGCTGGGACTACAGGCACACACCACCATGCCTGGCTAATGTTTATTTTTTTTTTTTTTGTAGAAACAGGGTATTACTATGTTGCCCAAGCTGGGCTCCAACTCCTAGGCTCAAGCAATCCTCTTGCCCTGGCCTCCCAAAGTGCTAGGGTTACAGGCATGGGCTAAAGCCCAAAAAGTAACTTTTAAATGATTTCCTGCTTTCCTACTATTTTTAAAATTATATATACATATGTAATTATATATATTGTGCTTTTAGAATCATATTGTGTTTACATTTAGATATATATATATCAAGGTTTAGAAAACATTACCTTTAACTGGCAGAGTGTACATGTTTTTTAAGGTATTCATGGTTTTAGTCTTGCTCTAGAAATTATGATAAAACGTGATTTTAAATACACTTCCCAAAATCTGCCTTCTTAACTTGCTGCTCACCTAAGAATAAGTCGTTCTTCTTAGATGTATTGCTCTTTTTTGGTCAGTATCTCAATCTTCATATCTGTTCTGGTTTTCTAGCAAGTTAGTATCCCAGCGCTCACTATTCTTTCTAATATATTCTGATATTTAAAAATCCTTCCTCAATATAGTTTTTTACCTACATGAACTATAGACTTGTTCCATTGGTCTGTAGGTCTGTCTTTATGCCTGTACTATACTGTTTAAATTACTATAGCCTTGTAATATATTTTGAAAATCAGGAAATGTGCTGCCTCCAGCTTTGCTCTTCCTTCTTAAAATTGTTTTGGCTATTCGGTGTTTTTTGTGATTCCATATGAATCTTAGAACTATTTTTTCTCTTTCTGTGAAAGATGTGATTGGGTTTTTTGGTAGAGATTGCATTGAATCTCTACATTGCTTTGGGTAACATAGACATTTTAACAATATTAAGTCTTCCAACACATAAACATGGGATATCTTCTCATTTGTTTATATTCTTTAATTTTTTGTCAGTGGTTTATAGGGTTCAGTATATTAGTCTTTCACCTCCTTAGTTAAGTCTATTCCTAAGTATTTTATTATTTTTGATGCTATTGTAAACAGGATTGTTTTCCTAATTTCCTGTTCAGATAGCTCATTGTTAGTATATAGAAACACAGCTAATTTTTGTATGTTGATTTTGTATCCTGCTGTATTACTGACTTACTTATTAATTAAAATACTTCTTTGGTAGAGTCTGTAGGGTTTTCTATACATAAGATCATGCCATCTGGAGGCATGGATAACTTTAATTTTTTCTTTCTCACCTACATGCCTTTTTTTTTCTTGCCTAATTACTCTGGCCAGGATTTCTCTACTAGGCTGAATAAAAGTGGCGAGAGTGGGCATCCTTGCCTTGTTCCTGGTCTTAAAGAAAACACTCTAAAAAGCTCTTCACTATTGAGTATAATGTTAGCTGTGATAATCTCATGTATGGCCTTTTCATGTTAAGGTAATTTCTCTCTATTTCTAGCCTGTTGAGAGTTTTTAACATGAAAAGATGTTGAATTTTAACAAATGCTTTTTTGCATCTATTAAGATCATGTGATTCTTATCTTTTATTGTGTCATTATGGTGTATTACCTTAATTGATTTTCATATGTTGAACCATACTTGCCTTCCAGGGATAAATTGTGCTGGTCATGGGTGTCTGATCCTCTTAGTAAGTTGTTGAATTTGGTTTGTCAGTATTTTCTTGAGGATTTTCGCATCTATGTTCATCAAGGATATTGGCGGCAGTTTTCTTTTCTTCTGATATTTTTGTCTGGCTTTGGCATCAGGTAACACTGGCCTCATAAAATCAGATTGAAAGTGCTCCATCCTCCTCAATTCTTTAGAAGAGATTGAGAAAAACTGGCATTAATTCTTTTTGAATGTTTGGTAGAATTCACTATTGAAGCTATTTGGTTCTAGGCTTTTCTTTGCTAGGAAGGTTTTGATTACTGTTTCAATCCCGCCACTGGGTCTAGGTCTGTTCAGATTTTCTGTTTCTTCATAACTCAATCTTGATAGGTTGTATGTTTCTGACAATTTGTCTGTCTTTTCCAGGTAATCCAATTTATTGGTATATAGTTGCTCATAGTAGTATCTTACAATCTTTTCATTAATAGTTTGGTTCCATCCGTTGTAATGTCTCCTGTTTTATTTCTAATTTTATTTATTTGGGCCTTCCTTCTTTTTTTTTTTTTTAATCTACTAGTGGTTTGTCTATTTTGTTTATTCTTTCAAAAAATAAACTCTTACTTTTGTCCATTTTTCTGTCACTTTTTTTATTCTCTTATTTCATTTACTTTTGTTCTAATCTTTATTATTTCCTTCATTCTGCTTACTTTGGCCTTAGCTTGTCCTTCTTTTTCAGTTTCTTGAGACATAAAGTTAGGCTGATTATTTGAGAGTTTCCTGCTTTTTAAATATAGGCATTGATTGCTATAAACTTCTCTCTTAGTACCTCTTTTGCTGCATCCCCTAAGTTCAGGTATATTGTTTTTGTTTGTTTGTTTGTTTGTTTGTTTTCATTTGTCTTAAGAGACTTTCTAATTTTCCTTTTGATTTCTTCTTTGATCCATTAGTTGTTCAAGAATGTGTTTAATTGCCACATTTTGTAAATTTTCCAGTTTTTCTTCAGCTACTGATTTCTAGTTTTATCTATTGTGATTGGAAAGGAGGAGCATGTATATTCTGATGCTATTTGGTGAAATGTTTTGTATAGATCTGTTAGATTAATTTGATCTGTAGTGTTGTTCAGATCCTGTTTCCTTATTGATTTTTTTCAAATGTTATATTATTGAAAGTGAGATACTGAAGTCTCTCACAATCATCATATTATTTCTTTCTTTTATCAGTAATGTTAAATTTTGCATTGTATATTTAAGTGCTCTGATGTTGGATGTGTATACATTTATAGTTATTATATCTTTTTAGTGAGTTTACCATTTTATCTTTGTATAATATCCTTCTTTGTCTCATGACAGTTTTTGACTTAAAGTCTATTTTGTCCAATATAAGTATAGCCAGTCTTTCTTTTGGTTAAAATTTGCAGCATAATTTGTTCCATCCCTTCACTTTCAGGCTATATGTGTCCTTAAATCTAAAGTAAATGTTATGAAAACTTAATAAGTTGTCAGACTTAAGAAGTTTACATAAATTGATCCATCATAAGTTGCATCTTGGTCTTTTTCATCCATTCAGTTACTCTATGTCTTTTGATTGAGTTTAATCCCTTTATATTTAAAGTAATTAATGCACTTCCTTTTGATGGGCAAGTACTTACTATAGCCATGTTTTTTTACTACCTTGTAGTTCTTTCGTTCATCTTTTTTTCCTTGCTGTATTCTTTTGTATTTTGTTTTGTTTTGTACTTTTTGCTTTACTTTGATTTCCTTCTCTTTTTTTTTATGGCTTTTCTGTATGTATTTTCTTTGTGGTTACCAAGAAGCTTGCATAAAACAACTCACAGTCATAACAGTTTATTCTAAGATTTTGACAACTTCAGCTGCGTACAAAAGCTACAGTTGCTTCTCCCCCCACCCCTCCCACACACGTTATGTTCTTGACATCATGATTTATATCTTTTTATATTGTCTATCAATTAACATATTTTATGGTTATAATTATTTCAGTACTTTTGACTTTTTTATACTATGATTAAAAGTTTGCCCACTACCATTACAGTATCAGAGTATTTGTCTTTACATTTACCCTTACCAGCAAGTTTTATACTTTCATATATTTTACAATTGCTGTTTGGCTTCCTTTTGTTTCAACTTGAAGAATTTCCTTTAGCATTTCTTGTTAGGTCTAGTAGTGATGAACTCCCACAGATTTTATTTGTGAAGGAAAGTCTTTATCTCTCCTTTATTTTTGAAGGATCATTTTTATCAGGTATAGTATTCTTAGTATAGTATTCTTAGCAGGTATAGTATTCTTAGCAGGGGTCTTTTCTTTCAGCACCTTGAATTTATTCTCATCTGCCTCCTCTGACCTGCAATGTTTCTGCTGATAAATCTGTTGATAACCCCATGGAGACTTCCTTGTATGGAATGAGTCACTTTTCTCTTGCTGCTTTCAAATTGTCTCTTTGTCTTCAAATTTTGTCAATTTAATAATGTGTCTTACTGTGAATTTCTTTGGATTTACTGTATTTGAATTTGTGGAACATCCTTGATCTGGGTATTCATTTCCTTCCCCAGATTTGGGAAGTTTTCATTCATTATTTCTTTGAATAAGCTTTCTGCCTGTTTATCTGTATTTTGTCTTCTTCTTACACTCTCATAATGTATTAGTCCACTCAACGGCATCCTATAAGTCCCTTAAGCTTTCTTTGTAATTTTTTCTCTTTGCTTTTCTAACTGGATAATTTCCAGTAACCGTCTTGAATTTCACTGATCCTGTCTTCTGTTTGATCTAGTCTGCTGTTGAACTTCTCTAGTTAATTTTTCATTTCAGTTATTTACTCTTCATCCCTATGATCTGTTTGGCATTTTCTTATATTTTCTCTCTCTGTTGAAATTCTCCTTTTGTTTATATGCATTATTCTTCTGAACTCACTGAGTATCTTTATGAGCATCTATTTGAATTTTCTATCAGGTAAATCGTATCTCTGTTTTATTAGAGTTGGTTCCTGGAAGATTATCATGTTGCTTTGTTTGGAACGTATTTTCCTGTGTCTTTATTCTCGACTCTTTGTGTTTGTGTCCGCACATTAGACAAAATAGCCACCTCTCCCAGTCTTCATGGATTGATCTTGTACAGGAGAAGACTCTCACCAGTCAGAAGAGCCAGAGATTCCAGGGGCGCCTCAAATCCTCATGCTAGATAAAATTTTGGCCTTTGTTCTCACTGATCATCAGGCATCTAGAATATGCTAGGTCTCATCAGAGTTCTGAGACAGGTAAGACAGATGTCAATGCCTCTGGCAGCCCTCAGCACAATCAGACTTTTGGAAGTATGGTCCAGTTATTTTCTTCCCTCACAAGGGAAAAGCTGGAGCTAACGTTTTTTCCTACCCAGGCACTTTGCATTGAGCAAGGGAGTGGGGCTATGGCATGTGTTAACTTAACTATTTCAAACCATAGTCTCTGGTCTCAGCAGCTCCCAGGTAGCTATAATATGCCAGATTTCATTAGTCCTCTAAGGCAGGCAAGACAGGATTCAGTGCTTTCGGAACCTTACAAAAATATTAGAGCATTGGATTCATTGTCCTGTTATTCCTTACCCTTCCCATAGAGACACTGGGAGCTCTTTTGTTTGTTTCTGATTGCTTCCCTTGTGCTGAGCTAGGCTGCTTCATGTGTTAGCTTGCCATTTCAAAACACGGTCATTATTCTCAGTAGCCCCAGATGGCCATAGTGTTCCGGGTTTCATCAGCTCTCCAAGGCAAGTGGGACAGAAACCAGCATCTCAGGTGGCCTCCAAAAAAAAAAATTTAAATGCTGAATATATGGTCTTGTCCTTTTCTTCCCTCCTCAGAGAGAAGCTGGGAGCTAGGATCTCCCCCAGTTGTATGGCACCATGACCATGCCAGGGGTAGGGCCCTTGGCAAGAGGGTATCCCTGTCTCTCTTACTGGTTTTCATGTAGTTGGTTTTACACTTGCTCCAGGATGCAGGAGACTTGTGACTAGTTTCTGGATTTCTCACAAAATAAATTAGTTTGTGCTTTATTATAGAATCATTGTTTCCATTGAGGAGAGAAGGATCCAGGGCTTCTGTTCTACCATCCTGCTGACATTACTGAATGAATTTTCAAATCTTTGTATCTCCAAGATCCTAGTATGGTGCCTAGTGTGAAATGAATACTCCATAAGAATGAATGAATGAATGCTCTGGGGTTCAACCACTTTCTCCCATAGTTCCCTACAAGTGATTTACCTTTCTATTGAATTTTGAGGAAATCCATTTGTTCTTCCTCCTCACCTGGATTAACTCCCATTCCCATTCAGAGGGAAGTGCTTTTATGCAAGACACAGTGTTTCTTTGTGTGCGTGTGTGTGTGTGTGTGTGTGTGTGTGTTTTATATGTGTGAAATGTTTACCATAATCCTGGTTCTTCTAACAGTAGTCAATTTATCAGAAAGAATTCTGTTTTCTAGTGTCTGTGCCATGAATGATAAAGTTATGTGTTAGGATAGTCAACCTCTAAGACATACGGATAGACTGGAGTCAAGTTAAAGGCAATAGAGTCAGGTGGAATAGAGTTAGAGAATGTTGAGTAATGGATCATAGCCTGCCTGTCAGCTCCACAGGCCTTGCTGGGAAGGAGGCAAGGACTATGCTTTCTGAATGCTGTTTCTAAGGTGCCAGAAAATTACTCCTAAATTAGCCCTCAGGTAAAAGCACAATTGGAAGCTCAAGGATACAGAAACGGAGAAAAATTCAGAAATAGCAGCTTAGATAACAGTGGAAAGCTGGGGAGAAAGATAGACAGAGACAGAGGAAAAAAGATGTAGAGAAATTATTTGAATTCTCCTAACACACTTAGGAAAAGCAAAAGGAAAATTGGATTCCAAATTGGCACTTTTCCCACAAACAACAGTTCATAAGGGGGTGTGTGTGTATATATATACGCACATATGTATGTGTGCGTATATATATATATATATATATATGAATACTGCTGTTTACTCATCAATTTACAGTGTATTTTTCAAGACTAATTTTACAGATGAAAACACAGTAAATGTAAATGCACTATAAATGTAAGGTAACATAGATCAGTGGATTTTTCTAAATAACTCATTAACTAAAGCATACTTTTCCAAAATAACCTGAAAAACCAGTGTTTTTAAAAGTATTTTATTAGAAACTATATAGTTCACATATCAAAATGCTTTCCTGCAATTCAAAATAGGCAAATATGATTATTTCTTTATTTTAAATATATCTGCACATTGAGGCAAGTTATAAAAATCAATGTCCCCACACATAAAAAAAAAAAAAGCTATGCTTAGGCTTGTTTTTCTTGCTGTTTGTCTTACTATTTTTTTCAGTTTTTTTAAGGTCATGCCATAGAGGTTCATAAGACGTGTACTGTTTAATAATAGAAACAGCACAGGTAGAGTAAAAATGTTTCCAGTTTTGATTTGTTTTCCTTTTCCTGAAGGCAGATTTTTTAGCACTCTGGAGAATGCCCGGAGCTCGCTTGATATAATGATAATAATGTACTCTCTAATAAGAAATCCTGGTTCTTTAGATGTGATCTCATTGATTTTTCACCATTCCCATGAGATGGAAGAAGGCACAGATTTTTGAAGTTTAATAAGACACCCAGAGATAGTAGGTGATTGAACTAGGGAAATAATTTAGGCTCACTGACTCATACTCTACCAAAATTGAAGGAGACATGGGATCTGACCTATACTTGGCTCCAGACAGGTTTGAGCTTATGTCAGGTCACTGCATTTCAACCTCAGACACCTGAGAAGAATATGAGTATACTTGTGACACGGCCTATATTATTCACTCAACAAACATTCATTGAGCCCAAGGCTGGGTCTGAAACATTCAGAGCCAAATAAGACCAAGCCCTTGTTCTCAAGTAACTCAGAGATCAGAAGGAATGGGAGGGCACAGATAATGACAGTACCTCAAGAAAATTGAGTTCTACAGTTTGTGCAAAAGTGTTACAGGCACAGATAATCTTGCCAAAAGGAAAAGTGAAATCATTACAGCTTTCACTGTAAGCCTTAAAAGGAGTAATAGTTCACCCTGCAGAAAAGGTGGGAGGAAGAGAGTGTGTTCAACACCCAAAAGCATGAAATGTCCAGGAACTTTTCGCATTTCTTTTCAGTATAAAATGCATATTCAAAAATCGTCATGAGAGGTATTGTTTTATATATATTCAGTTAATGGTTTTAAATGTTAACATATGTTGTAGCATAATCCTAGATTCTCTCGGCTATTTCCCTTTATAGGGGAAAAAAAAAAAAAAGAAAAATATACTTTAGCTCCTTCTTCCAAAAAAGAAAGGCTGAATTTATCCCAGTTGAATAGGAGGGAAATACATACGTTATTATAAAATTTTTAAAATATTGGCTCTTCTATTCAGACATATTTAACCTTATTATTGGGAACGGTTTTGTAACAAAAAATATAACAATATTTTTTAGCTATCCAAATCTTAACATCAGCTCTATGAGAATTCAATCCGCAGTGGTTTTGCTTCTTTTTTGTCCCTAATCTTATGTTTTCTTCAGCAATGTCTTTTACAGGAATAGCTTGTCCATAGAACACACAGTCTCCCTAAGGCAGGTTCTAGGTGAAATCAAAGAGTGGGAGGTGGTGTCTCCTGAGGGGATGACACATGTTGCCTGAAGGAACTGGTTTGCACTGCAAAGGGCTTCCTGCGCAGTAAAGAGATGAATACAAGCTCAACCTTGGAACTCTGATCTTCTCTTTTTAAATGTCTGTACAAACAACATTTTCTTATGACTACAGAGTCACACTATGAGACAGTGCCACCCACATTCCTCAACAGAGTATATGCCCTTGATATCAGGTATGAATCTCTGGTAGGAACTCGTCAGGCTGAGTCTGTACTGTTGCAAACAAAGGTAGACAGACATTCTTGGGTCTTTACAAATGATGTGTAGCTCTTTGCAATTGTGTAAGTTTTAATTGCAGGTCTTTAGAGTCAGACCCAGGTACTTCAAAACTGGTATTGTCTAGTCCTGATTCACAACTATTGCTGACCTCTTTTTGACTCTCAATTCCCTTGACTAAAAAGTAGGATGAAAACACTCACTTCACCAGATACTAAGGTAAAACAAGATAAAAGTATGAAATATCCTTCAAATATTAGATATTTGTTGTTCATTAAATATGTATTTAATAATGTATTCATTCAACTAATATTTGTCACAAGTCATTAGTCATTTCCCTTACCTGTACCTGAAGAGACAGAGAGTTATAGAAATTCATGAAAGTTATTGCACTGGAGATCTTTGGATGTGTGACTGTCCCTTACATGGCTCCTAAGAATGAAGTTCTTGTGTAGATGTGATTGTATAATAAAAACAAACCAACCAAAAAGAGTTTCCTTAAAATCACACAGCTGGTAAAAAGCCTAATCAACATTCTACCCAGAGTGTCAGACTCCAGTATTCACTTTCAACTCTGTTTTTGCCCTACTCACACCCCAGGAGACAAGGCAGTAATTCACAAAGAGGACAATTATTGGTTTATTGGAATTTTACAAAGCATTTGTACCTAAGGGTGTTGTTTCTGTATTAAGAGTGCCTCTTCTGATTTTTAAGCTTCTTAGCGTTCACAACCATTACAAAAAGTATGAAAGCCTGCTCTGAATTTTCCATCTCCAAAGAATTTGTGGGGATTGGGGATGAAAGCCAGGTGAAATAAACTCCAATTCCATCATTCTGCCCTACAGCAAACATAGCATTAATTTCTTTTCAGCAAATTAGCTGAAAATCTAATCATCTCTAGTTAAAAATATCTAAACACCAAGTCCCCAGGCACAAACAGATCCAAGTACAACACATAAGCTCAGCTCTGCACTTCATACTTGTATCCTTTAGGAAACACACACATATCCTTTGAGAAACAGTATTTCTGAAGCACAGGCATGTACTCTACCACACACAAAAGATATTCATCAAAGGCTTTAGTTTATTTATATATTCATTTGGAGAAAGTCCATAGGAGAATTTGCCAGGAATGAAGATGAAGAAGAGGCAACAGTGATTCATATTTTGCCCTCTTCTGCCCAGGAGAAATATTGATAACTATTCTATAGTTGTTCCATAGCCAAAAACAGTGGTCATCCTGATGATAGAATTCCAATGACAAACCCTAAATTAGCTCTAACCTGGCACAGAGTAATTATACCTAAGGGCACATAAACCCCAGAACTTTGGATGGCTTCCTTGTTGCTGGGTAGATTTTGGACTCTTAGCTCTGGTTCTGGAACTGATTAATTTTGTAACAGTGAGCAGGCTCTTTGCCTGTGTTTTCTCATCTGAAAAATGAGGTATTTGAGAAAAACAGGAAGATTGAAACTAAATAGCCTCGGGTCTTTTTCAGCCCTAAAACGCTATTGTTTGTAATTCTTTCATACATTGCACAGTCCCCAAATTCCACTTTGAAAAGCTTCTGTCTCCAGAGTATTAGGGTTTTCCCCATCCCAGTCACATCAACACAACTTTTAGGCTTCCATGGTTACTATATAATTGTCTCAGTTGGTATTTCTCACTGATGTTGTTTAGAAGAGCTGTAGAGGTATGCACCTTGATTATTGGTGCAGTTATTGATGAGGCAAATAACCTTGGTCTGGAATAATTCTTTTTATGCTTGGGGTGTTCCTAATTGCTAAAGAGCCTGAACATATAGAAGCTATGAGAAAGTGTCTGTACTTTCACTTTATTAATAATAGCTATTTATAACTTTGCTTTTTGAGTTTAGTTTACTGAAAATAAGATCTTACCTGAGGCTTTATGTAAATGCCTGGGGTTTTTTAATCTTCACAGTTTTCTAAATCTCCTTTAACTTTCAGCACTCTAAGTGCAAAGTACATTGTTTCAACGCAGTATCTTGTATGTAAATTTCTCTCGTCTTAGTTGGCAAGGGCTGTTATAACAAAATACCATAAATAAGCTTATAAATAGCTTATTTCCTCCGAATAGCTTATAAACAACAAAAATGTATTTCTCACAGTTCTGGAGGCTGGAAAGTCCAAGATCAAGGCACTGGCAAAGTCGGTGTCTGGTAAGGGTCTGCTTTTTGGTTTGGAGACAGCCGTCTTCTCACTGTGTCTTCACATGGTGGAGAAAGGACAAACAAGCTCTCTTGGGCTGTTTTACAAGGGCACTAATCCCACTCATTAGGGCTCTACCCTCATGACCTAATCACCTCTTAAAATGTCCCCCAGTACCATAACTTGGGGAGTTAAAGATCAACATACAAATTTTGGGGGGACACAAACATCCAGACCATAGCATCTCCTCAAATATCAAGGAATGACTGTAGTACCTCTGTTTTCCAAGAATATGCCCATGAACTCTAAACACTGGAAAATTGGCCACACAAAGTATAAATGAGAACTCTGTCATGGAAGTGTCCATAAATGACTTGAAAAGAGTCTGCAAGTGTCCACATATGACTGTATCAAGTTAATGGGCGTTTTTTTTTTTTTAACTACTTCGATGTAGCCAGCAGTGTGCCCCATATTCACTGTGAAAGACTCACACAAAGTAATAAATAAAAATACTGCCTCCTTCTTAGGAAATTAATCTACAGATTCAGGTGCCCCCAATCTCAGCCAAACCTTCCTTGAATCATTTCCTATAACGGAACTGCCCATGATTTCAAAGAAGCAGAGATGATATGTTAACTCTGAGATAGCTTAAATTTGGCCTGCTCAGTGGAATGTCTCGCCCCCATTCCTGTTTCCCCAGCTTCTGCCTTCCCCAGTTCTCTCACAGCTGGGTCAACTCATTTAATCTTCTACAGATCCAGCCTCACTATTTATTTTCAGAGCAATTTGGGTTTTAGCAGGATATAAATAAGTAGCCTCAAGTCCAATGTCTCCATTTATCTAGGCTTATTATAGCACCCCTTTTCCTGCAGGCTGGCCCCAGCGATGGGCACAGGCACTATGTCCTAGGCTGCCCTCGCTTCATTCTCAATGAGAGCCATTCTGTATTGTTTCCAGATCTCACCACCCTCATCTCAGCCCTAATCCTGCCCCAGTAATTTCAGTCCACATTGAAAACAGACCAAGTCATCAAAAATCAGTTCCCTGAAGGAGCAATTTTTTGCATGACTAATTCACTGAATGTAATGACTTTTCCAATGTGCCAACAATTTTGTTGAAACATTTATTTTGAGTATATTAAATTAATTTGGATATATTCTTGTTGAGCCTATATTAAAGACACACTTTGTTTAGATATGATTAAGAATGTATTCTTCTTGAGTATATTAAATATGAATTTCTCATCAACCTATTCTTCAGGAACATACTCATAAGAAAACTGAATGATTCGTGATCTTCAGCATTTAATAAATTTGAACATTATTTAAAATACAGCTGAGTAAAATATATTAATTGAAGATATTCAAAAGGACTATTTTTCAGTATGAGATTTTGATAATTGAAAAATTTGATCAAGTGGTCATTTGACTTTTGACCCTTCAGTGAATTAGCTTTCTGCAAATTGACTTGTCAGTGTCATCTCGAGCCATCTGGGTGCTGTGTTCATACTTCTATACTTGTCAGCAGCCTTCCTTGATTTCTGAGTGTTTTCCACACCATCCACCTTGGTTGAGCTCTGCTATATCTGGCCCCTGGTGTTGACTGGAGAATGCCATTCCCTGAAGTAGCTGGGTCTTACTTATGTGACTGAAACACCATTGCTAGATAACTTGCCCTACCCAAATGGTGCCACATAGCTCTAAGACCCAACTCCTTCTCTTCCAATCTCCTGCTCAGCATCACTGGCGAACCTTGAGCTATGACAGAACCCATAGCCTGTGCTCTTCTACTTTCAAAACCCAGATTTTCAATGTCTTCTAGTCTCTCATAATCATGCAAACGGGATAAGAAAACTTGAAAACTCTCAGGGATATATGTTAAGATTGACTCACTATGTTGAAAAAAATCTTGTTTGGCTTTTAGCAGACTATCTCTATTAGAAAAAGCCTTATTATTTAGGGTATGATAGAAGTAGTTATGCAAGAAAGTGGATCATTTTTAGCATATATTTCATGCATCTGGGTTAAGAATAATATTTTCCCTTACTTCCTGATAAAGACAAATATGTATTCCTAAACAATTTATGCTAGGAAGTAATCACATATTTTTTTAATAGTGCACATCACCAAATTCAATTTTGGGTATTATGACTTATCAACAAGGCTTTCCTGGTCTTTCATAAACAGACTTCAAATAATTACCTTTATTTCTTCAAATAGACCTAGATAAGTTGTTAGAATAGTTCCACCAAACATCCTAAAGTCTCTTTTACCTTGCAGATCCTCATCCTCACCACGAATATAATGACTTTATATTAAATATCTTAAACCAATTAGACATTTCTGGTAAGGTATGAAACATTTCAAAATAATTATCAGTTATATATTAAAAAAAAATAAACCCTAACAACTTGGAGACTAACAGAGCTGTATTAATTTATAAATACAGCCATTAAAATAGTAAAACTTTATTTTTCTTGGCACACAAGAAAAATGCTAGTTTAAAAAGCTTGATTTCTCAGATAAAAGTATTGTAATAATTGTTGAACTGCCACATGTATAAGGTATAGTTATCAGAAAAGCAAATATATAAGGAGCAACAAGAACACATCAGTTCTTTGGGTTATTTTCTGTTAGATTGCGACAACGTGAATGTAACAGACGAGTTCATGTGAATAGCAACAGGTGTTGGGGTCCAGTGAATACACCATGATGGTCTACAGTGAGCTTCTCCAAGGGTATCCATGTTTTATTCAGTATAAGAATTTTAACCTGGAAAAAAATATTTCAATTGCATCTATCATGATGGCGCGCTTAACTGCCTTTTGGAGGCTTTATTTATAATAATGATTATCTCAAACTGACTACAAGTTAGAATTATCTAATGATGTCCAGTTTCACATAGACTAATTAAGTTAAAAAATTCTGTGTGTGGAAACCCGATCTTTGTATTTTTAAAATTTTCTCCAAGAGATTCTGATGAGTATCTAGAGTTGAAAAACACTAGAGTTGAAAATCTAGAGTTTTGAGCATAATATTTGCTGGATTCAAAAAGTAAAACAGCTATAGGAATTTTCCTTCAGCTGTTTCTGCTAATAGAGTCTGGTCATTGGTTTTAATGCTCCTCCTTTGAAAATCCCATATCTAACATTGGCTTAGCTCAGAAGATACTGAGCTTGAATTTGCTTGGGACTTATTTGGACACCTGGTCTAATAGCAAGTGATTAAGCTAGTAGGTTTTCATGTAAAAAAAAAAAATTCTATATGAATAATTTAATCCTCAAATGCTTTTATAGAGTTGGATATTGGCAGTTTGAATTTAATTGATTTAGGGACAAAAATTTGACCTTGAAATAATTTATGGGGCTGGGTACCATGACTCATGCCTCTAATCCCAATACTTTGGGAGGCTGAGGCAGAAAGATCCACATAAATAATTTAGTGGAATCATATAAATGTAAGAATAGTGTAGAGGCAGTTCTGTTGCAAAATATGGTTTGTGCCTTTCTTGTTAACTTTATTTTGTTATCTTCCTTATTTCTGTTAAATGACTGGGATAACAGTGGGGATTAGGAGAGATGGACATCAATTCAAATAGAGAAACCTTTACACCAAACAATAAGTTTTTGATTTTGAGGGTTTCTGCAGTGCAATATAATGCATGCAGTGAACTTCCTGGAAGCACAGTGAAAGCATCAAAGCTAGTTCCAGTCCACTGCACACCATTGATACTTGCAAGCTTAGCCAATGGGAGATTCTCAATCTCTCTCTCTCTTTCTCTCTCTCTCTCTCTCTCTCTCACACACACACACACACACACAAATTTTGTCAGAGGTGTTAATGAATAAGAGCTAGCAAATGTAAACTGTGTACCAAAACAAAATATATATGTATATATATTCACTTATCATATGAGCCTAATTATTCGATTCTCTAGACAATTAGAAGATTATTTTGGGTTTTGTTGGAGGAGTTGTTTATTTTTGTTTGCTTGCTTGCTTGTTTCCACTAAAAGATGAACAGAAAACATACATACATGTATATATCCCCAAACTTATCCTGTGTTTAAATCTTATATTTTAAGAAAAAAATACATAGAACTTATACTATCTGACTTCAAAACTTGCTATAAAGACATAGTAATTATGACAGTTCAGGACTGGCATAAAGATAGACATATAGATATTATAAATGAAACAGAATTAGAATCCAAAAATAAATTCTTACATTTATGGGCAATTGGTTTTTCACAAAGATGCCAAACAATTGAATAGGCAAAGTTTAGACTTTTCAACAAATAGTGCTGGGACACTTGGATATCATGCAAAAAACAAAAACAAAAACTTAGGCCCTTGCCTCATACCATACACAAAAATTAACTCAAAATGGGTGGAAGATTTAACTGCCAGAACTAACAAAACTTATAGAAGAAAATTTAGGAAAATATTACTGTGACCCTGCATTAGGAAAAGAGTTCTTAGATATGACACCAAAAGCACAATCCATAAAATAATAAATTGGTAAAGTTTAACATCAAAGTAAATAAATAAGTACATTTAATTTATAAAAGAAAGTAAACAAATAACTTTGTCCTCCAAAAGACATCATTAAGAAAGTGTATAGATAAGCCATAAACTGGAAAAAAAAAAAAACCTTTGCAAGTGATATATCTATCTGATAAAGGACTTTGATATCCAGAATATATAAAGAACTCTTACAAACAAGACAACCTAATTTAGCCAGTTTTTAAAATGGAGAAAAGATTTGAACAAATATTTGATCAAAGATATAAGAATGGCTAATAATCACATAAAAAGATCCTCAAAATCATTAGATAAACAGAAATTAAAACCACAATAGGATACCACTACACACCCAAAAAAATGGCTACAATCAAAAAGATATACAGCAATAAGTGTTGGTGAGGTTAAAAAATGAAACATGCATTGCTGGTGGGAATGTAAAATTCTAAATTTCTGTACAAACTATTGCACGACTTGTTTGGAAAACAAAGTTGTACAAACTAATTGGACAATAGTTGAGCAGTTTCCTTTAAAATTAAACATAAACTTATAACACAACCCAGCAATTCCACTCCTCTCATTCTACCAAAAAATATCAAAAACATGTGTCCCTACAAAGGCAGCTACATGAATAGTTACAGCAGCATTGTTCATAACAGCCAAAGATTGTAAATAATCCAAATGTTCCTCAAGTAGAGAATGGATTAAAAATGTGGTATATAGTTCAGGCATGGTGACTCACATCTGTACTCCCAGCACTTTGGGAGCCCGAGGTGGGCAGATCACTTGAGGCCAGGAGTTCAGTACCAGCCTGGCCAACATGGTGAAACCCCGTCTCTACTGAAAATGCAAAAAATAATAATAATAAGCCAGTTGTGGTTGTGCACACATGTAATCCCAGCTGCTCCAGTGGCTGACGCTCAAGGATCACTGGAATCTGGGAGGCAGAGGTTGCAGTGAGACAAAATCATGCCACTGTACTCAATCTGGGCAGCAGAGAGGACTCCATCTCAAAAAAAAAAAAAAAAAAAAAGAGGTGGTATATCAATAGAATGGGATCCCATTCAGCAATATAAAGAAATGAACTCCTGATACATCTTACCACATGAAAAACTTCAAAAACAGTATGCAAAGTAAGAGAAGCCAGACCCAAAAGACTACATATTGTGTGATTTCTTTTATATAAATGTCCATAAAATTTAAATCTATATAACCGAAAGCATGTCAGTGATTATCGGGGCTGGGAAGTTGGAATCAGGAATTAACTAAAAATGGGCATGAAGCAATTTCTGTGGGGTATAATGGAACTGTTCTAAAACTGGATTGTGGTGATGGTTTCACAACCTGTAAATTTACTAAATATAATTGAATTGTACTCTTTACAATGAGTTAGTTTAGTGGAATTCAAATTATATTACAAAGAAGTTGTTAGTAAAAATAATTGCAGAGTGGGCTGGGCATAGTGGCTCACACCTGTAATCCCAGTACTTTGGGAGGCTGAGGCAAAGGGATCACGTGAAGACAGGAGTTCAAGACTAGCCTGGCCAGATAGTGAAACACCGTCTCTACTAAAAATACAAAAATTAGCCAGACATGGTGGCGCACACCTGTAGTCCCAGCTACTCAGGTGTGCGCCACCTGAGTCCCAGCTACTTGCTTGAACCCCGGAGGTGGAGGTTGCTGTGAGCCAAGATCACACCACCGCACTCCAGCCTGGGTGACAAAATGAGACTCAATAATAATAACAATAATAATAATAATTGCAGAACAGATCAAGATCTTCTAGCGCAAAGTTCACTGTCCAATATTAGCTTACAAAGACATGCTTTATAAATTTAAAGACAAAACATCCTTTGCCTAAAATCCCTTTTATTTAATATTTTTGTTAAAAGGCCACACTATCAAATATTCACTAAGTCATAACACATTTCTATTCCATTTACTTTAAAATTATGTTCCACTGCCAATTCACGTCTTTTTACTTTATAAATGCCTGCTATGATTTTCTACTCCCCTCTACCCCGTGTATTTTATTGTTTGTTATCCTCTGTTTTTGTTTTTGTTTTTTTCTTTTTTAATTCAGGGCTACCAGTGCTAACACTAAAAGCTAACATTTTTGAAGTTTACACTCTTCTAAATACTTTACATGTTTGTTTTATTTCATTATTTCACCTTACTTTATTTAGTTCTCAAAATAATTCTATGATGTGGTCATTATTGTTATCTTTTTATTACGTAAAGGCAACTGAGGCACAAAGAAGTTGCCTTACCACACAGTGGTAAGGCCGAAATATGACTCCTCTACCCAACCTCTTAACCACTGAGCTGCACTGCCTCTCAGGAGCAGTGCAAGAAAGGGAGTGTTTTGCGTTTTATCTTCCCTATTATAATAGACATGTATATTTTTAGATAAAGCTCTCCAAAACAGGAATACCCTGTGAACTGTATTAATATACTGTTCCCTTCCTCCAGTTTCTCTCAGACAAAACATGAAATATGTGAACACATTATATGAATTTGTTTTCCATTCCTCCAAAATATTTGTTTGGTGCTGGTAACTGGAAAAAAATTATAAATTCACATACTATATAAATACACATACATGTACACACTTACAAATTTATTTGACTTCATTGTAGAACTTTGACATTAATCCCAATAACTAATCCCTTTATACAGTGTTTCATCCTGACATACATTTAAGGAAGAACAACCTGAACAGGGAAAATTGACTTATATAAGCACATAGCTACTATAGATGTCTTTTTAGAAACTGATTATTGATACAAAGCAGAGAAACTTAAAATATCTTTAACTAACTTGAAGTCCTGACCATATGACTTCTTTACAATGAGATGAGTACCGTGAGAGATGCTGCTTCCAGCAACTAAAGATTGAATTAAATAATTAACAAATACATGATAAAAACAGGAATACATTGTATATATTTTGTATTAACTAGGGTTTCCTAGAGAAACAGTAGATAAATGATAGATGATAGATAGATAGATAGATAGGTAGATAGATAGATAGATAGATAGATAGATAGATAGATAGATAGATAGATGATAGATAGATAGACTGATTAATAGATTCATTATAGAATTTGGCTCACATGATTATGGAGACTGAGAAGTCCCACAAATTTCTATTCAGAATATGAAGAAGCTGGAAAGCCAGTGTATAATTCAGTTCAAGTCAGAAGGCCTGAGAACCAGGGGAGCTGATGGTGTGAGTTCCAGTCCAAGGCCAAAGGCCCTAAAAGCAGGAGCATGGATGTTAGAGAACGGGGAAAGATGGATGTTTCAGGTAAAACAGGCAGCAAATTTGTGTTTTCTATGGCTTTTTGTTCTATTTAGGCCCTCTATGGATTGGATGATGCCCACCAGCATTGGTGAGAGCAATATTGTTTGCTGGGTCTACTGACTGAGATGCTCATCTCTTCTAGAAACACCCTCACAGAGCACCCTCACCCCCCAGAAAATAATGTGTTATCACCTATCTGAGGATCCCTTAGTCCAGTCAAGTTGACATATAAAATGATATACTTTCCATAATCAGGGACATGAACATTTGTCTATTTTCAACGTAATTCATCTATTAAAATGTTTGATAAGACTGACTGCAACTGGGGAATATGAGATATGAGAAAACATAATTTTATTTGTGATAAATTTCAGTATTAGGATTTATTCAGCATGTTAAAAGTTTACATTCTGGAATGTATAGTCCTCTGGTAAAAATAACGTTTTAGTTTCAATTTGACAAAATAGCCTACAGATACTTTGGACAGGAATTTATAGAGAGTTAATACCAACAAAAATGCCCTGTGGTAGGCTATGATAATGGTACTGAATAGAGTTCGATAGAGGAAATAGAGAGAAAAACTCTCTTAAAAAGATTACAGTCATTTGAATTAATACAACATGTACATAATGTAATGTTTTGACATGGAACTATTGAAGACAAAGTGTCCTCAAAACATTTGTTAAATTTTTTAAGGTAATGTTTCCTATTTAACCCAAATAAAATTGAATATTGACACAGTGTGCCTCTAGTAGGAAAAGGAGAGTAAAGGAAAAGAAAATGAAAGAAAAGGAAGCAAGTGATTTTAAAAAGTGGCTCTTGGGTAAACATTTTAATTAGAATTTCATATTGAATATTTCTTAAGGAGCATATGAAATGTGAATTTTCAGGAACAAACCTCTGCCAAAAGCTGCCATATAACTAATTCTAAATATTTATCTTTGCTCAAACTATACCACCTTATATAGCTTGGAAGGCTAGTCAGAGGAAACAAGGCTAAGTAACTGTAATAGCAGTCTGTTAGAAAGGATGGGTGTGTTATTGGAAATGCCAGTAGGTTTGCTTAGCCCATTTCAAATGTTTCTCTGGGGACCAAAGGCTGCCTCACTAATGATGGTATCAGAAAAGCACAAGGCAAGCCAGCAGTCAACTGCTTTTCAATCTTCCCTTGGTTCATAAGATTTGTCATGCTTTCTTCTAATATATATATATATGCCCTTTGGACCTATATCATGACCCAAATAAATTTGGCATGCCAGTGTTCCTCTTCTTTGCTTTTTAAAAATCAGGATATTAATTTTTATGCATTTTGACTAACCCTAGTTTGAGTCTAAAACATCCCTCTATTTCTGGATATTGTGAGGGACTAGAGAGCCCTCACCTCCACCTACCTACCATTTGGGGACCCTTGGGGAATATAAAGACTTTTGGACTGGGTGTGATCACTCATGCCTGTAATCACAGCACTTTGGGAGGCCAAGGTGGGTGGATCATTTGAGTCCAGGAGTTCGATACCAGTCTGGCCAACATGGCGAACCCCATCTCTACAAAAATACAAAAATGATCTGGGTGTCATGGAGCACACCTGTCATCTCAGCTACTCAGGAGGCTCAGGCACAAGAATCGCTTGAACCCGGGAGGCAGAAGTTGCAGTGAGCCAAGATTGTGCCACTGCACTCCAGCCTGGGCAACAGAAAGAGACTCTGTCTCAAAAAAAAAAAAGGAAGAAAATAGAAGGAAAAAAAAGACTTTTGTTGTTCATTTTAGATATATGATTGAGTTCTCAAACAGCTCATAAATTTCTTAAACTGGTCAGGAAAACAATAAGCACCCAAAAGATATCTTCTGCTTTTGTTGTTTTGTTTATTTTTGCCCTTTTTTGTTAGACACAAAAATTAAAATTTATTTTCCCATTTTTCTTTATTCATTAATTGAATGAACATTTATTAAGTGCCTACTATATGTCAGACCTGTGTCAGGCACTGTGAATACAGCAATGAACAATCATCTACTCTATTCATGGTATATTAGCTTTCCCTAAAATCTCACACATCATACTGGTGCAGAAGACTTGAGGTATAGAGGCCTGAATAAAGGAGTCCTGAGAGAAGTAGAAGACAGAGAATTCTAGATGCAACCCATGTATGTTCTTGTCTAAGCCATTTAAGTACAAGAAGGTAGAAAACAGGATGAGTTGTATCTCTTGTTCTAATCATGTCTATTCCTAAAATATACAAGCACCATATTTCCTTGAACAAAAACATCTGATGATTAGTTCTGACAAATACAAACAAATGTAACAAGAGAGGATTTTATAAAATTGAAACTGTCAGATAAAACACAGGCTATTTGATTAAAGTACTTGGCAATCAGTGACGAAAGCTCATGGTTTCCTTTTAAAACCTTCCAAGTGCTTTTCAATGTAGGTTTCATCAGCCACTGTCCCAGTATGGGCCCCTGGTAGTAAAGAATCTGTATGTTCATCTTTGCATCGATTCCATTGCAGTAGCCTGTTTGCTTATCTTTTATTCCCTGCTCTTTCAGGGATCAATGAGCTTTTCAGTTCTTATCCTACCTGATATCTAAGCAGCATTTGACACTGTTCTACTCTGTCCTTGACTTTTATGACGTAACACATTCCTAACAATCCTCCTACCTCTTTGGCTCACTTTTTCTCAGCCTCCTTTATTGTCTCCTTTATCTCTGCCCATTCTTTAAATGTCCATGTTCCTTAGTACCCTCTTCTCGTTTCACACAAACTCCTGATTCAGTTTTATTTCAAATATATACCCAAATATTTACTGAAATATATATTCCAGAAAAAGTATCTCCTGAGCCCCATGTCCCAAGCCCAGTCTCCTGCTACTGAATTTCTAAAATTGGACATTCAATTTCACCACAATTTTAGCTTGACAACACTGAATGTATTATCTTCTCCTGAACCCATTATCCCATCCTCCCAAACTTGCTTCTCTTCTGTGTTTCCTGTCTCTGAAAATAATACCCATCATCATTCAGTTGCCCAAGCCAGATACTTGGTCTACATTCTTAACTCCTCTTCCTCTGCCCCAACTCACATCAAAGCAGTGACCAAATCCTACAACCTAGATATGTCTTGATATACCAATATCTCACTATAGCCACTATTTCTCATCCATCCTCATCACCATTCTCTCTCCATGACCTCCATAGTGGTCCTCTGGCCTCTAGGTTTGAACCCCTTGCTCTGGTTTGAAAATAATGGTGTCCCCTTCAAAACTCATGTTGAAACTTAAACCCCAATACAACAACAGTAGTAACCTTTGGAAGGTGAATAAATCATGAAGGCTCTGCCCTTATGCAACTTTATAAAAGAACTCAGAGTTGAAAGGAGTGCCCTCTTGCCATTCCCTCCCTTCGGCCATGTAAGAAGATATTATTCACCCCACCGGAGGATGTAGCAACAAGGTGCCATCTTGGAAGTGTAACGCCAAAGGTTCTTGCCTTAGCGGCAGCCCGCAATAAGAGAAAGACATGGATCGGAACAAGAGAAAAAAAGCTGTAGATTTTATTGAGCAGAGTGACAGTACAAAGCTTCCGCAGCGTGGAAGGGGTCCAAAGCCGGTAGCCAGTGTTAGATTTTTCAATTACCTTTTAAACTCTTTAAGGCGGGAAATACTTGCATGTGGCAGGAAGATGTTACCAGAGGAGAAACAAAGACAATTAACATATCTCAGATCTTGAATTGTAACTTAAGTTTTATTTACTTTATAACCTTGCAGCGGCATGGCAAAGGAGACAGGATCTCACAGGACTTTACAAACTGTGTTTACAAGGAATTGGAATTGGGAGCATAGATAAGGTCTGCTGATCACAGAAAAACGGACTTTTAACATTTCTTTTAGTTTCAGGGGAGGGGGAAGGGAGAGAGGGAGAGGACACAGGGAAGCTTACAACAAAATGTTCTCTGTTTATAGCTTTCTTGGGGAAGAAAACAGAGGCACAAATTCTGATGTTAGGAATATTTTCAGCATATATCTTCAATATTATTCATCCAGGACCAAAGTAAGTCCTGATGCAGGAAAGGAGTAAGTTTCACAGCTTTCTGAGCCCCTACTCCACCCAGTAAGCCCAGCTGGAACTTCTCTCAGAAGCCTAGTGTAGCCTCCAGCAGACACCAATCCTGCCAGAGCCTTGATCTTGAACTTTCCAGCCTCCAGAACAGTGAGCAATACATTTCTGTTCTTTATCCAGTCTCAGGTATTTATTTTATTAAAGCAACACAAATAACTAAGATGGAAATTTGTTGACAATAAAACCAAGCTATGTAAAATATTTAAAGAGGTTTATTCTGAGCTAATATGAGTGACCATGTCCTAGGGAACAGTTTCAAGAAATCCTGAGAAAGTGTGCCCAAGGTGGTGAAGTTACAGTTCGGTTTTACAGATTTTAGAGAGACAGAAGTCACAGACAAAGATATAAATCAATACATGTAAGGTATTGATTTGGTTTGGCCCAGAAAGGCAGGACATCTCAGTGCCAGGGCTTACAGGTCATAGGTAGATTCAAGGATTTTCTGACTGGCAATTGGTTGAAAGGAGTAAAACTTTGTCTAAAAACTTGAAGTCAGTAGAAAGACATTCTCGAGTTAAGGTAAGGGGAGTTGTGGAGACCAAAGTTCTTGTTATACAGATGAAGCCTTATAGGTAACAGACATCAGATAGAACAGATGTAAATGTCTCTTTTGGACCTTAAAAGGTGTCAGACTCTTAGTTAATCTTTCCTAAATCAGGGAAAGGCCTGGCTGCATTAATGGAGATTGTCTGCTGGTGCAAATTTCCCCCACCAAAGGCAACTTTGCAGGGCCATTTTAAATTATGTCACAGAAATGTATTTTCGAGTAAAGTATTCTGATTTCCTTCAGGGTCTGCTATCTGTCATGTAATGCTGTACCAGGAATTTAATATCTTATTGCCTCAAAGAGACCAGGCTTATGATCTCTATTTTAATGTCAATGCTGGTCAGTTGTTCCTAAACTCCAACAGGAAGAGAGTATAACAAGGAGTGCCTGACCTCCCTTTTTGTCATGGCTGAGAATTTAGTTTTTCAGATTTCTCTGGGGGTCTCTTTGGCCCAAAGAGGGTCCAGTCATTTGGTTGAGGGCTAGGATTTTATTTTTGGCTTACAAGTTGGTACCATAAGTAAGATATTGTTATAACAAATACCCGAAAATATGGAAACAGCTTTGGAACTAGATAATGGGTAGAGGCTTGACCAGCTTTTAAGTGCATGCTAGAAAAAGCCTAGATTGCTGTGAATGGAGCATTAAGGGCAATTCTGGTGAGGGCTCAGAAGAGAAAAGCAGTATAAGAGCTTCAGTGTTAGATATTATCTAAGTGGTCATGAACAGACTGTGGGTAGAAATGTGGAGAGAAAAGAGCATTTTGAAGACATCTTAGATGGAAATAAGGCATATCTTATTGGAAACTGAAGGAAAGGTCATCTTTGTTACAGAGTGGCAAAAAACTGGCTGAATTATGTTCATGTCCTAATCCTTTGTGGAAGGCAAAATTTAAGGGCCATGAACTAAGACATTTGGTGGAAGAAATCTCTAGGCAAAGTGTTCAGGGTGGTGCATGGTTTTTCTTAACCACTTATAGTAAAGTGTGAGAAGAGAAAAAATAGCTCAAGCTCAAGATGGAATTTACAATCAAAACTAGAGCAGAAGGTAAAGATCTGGAAAACTTTCTTTTTTTTTTTTTTTTTTTTTTTTTGAGATGGAGTCTCGCTCTGCCGCCCAGGCTGGAGTGCAGTGGCCGGATCTCAGCTCACTGCAAGCTCCGCCTCCCGGGTTTACGCCATTCTCCTGCCTCAGCCTCCCCAGTAGCTGGGACTACAGGCGCCCGCCACCTCGCCCGGCTAGTTTTTTTGTATTTTTTTAGTAGAGACGGGGTTTCACCATGTTAGCCAGGATGGTCTCGATCTCCCGACCTCGTGATCCGCCCGTCTCGGCCTCCCAAAGTGCTGGGATTACAGGCTTGAGCCACCGAAGATCTGGAAAACTTTCAACTTGGTTATATAAAGAACGAAAGTATGGTTAAAGAGGGAAAACTGAGGGTGTGGCCAAGCTACTCATTGATAAAAATATTAGTATGAATAGAGGGAAGCCAGGTGCTGTTGATCAAAACAATGGAAGAATCATTCTGAAGGCATTTTGGAGATCTTTGAGACTGCCACTCCCATCATAGGCCAGGAATGACAGAGCCTTGAAGGCAGAAGTTTCAAAGGAGGGGCCCAGGGCACCTGTGGAACCTTAGGGCTTGCTGCCCAGGGCCACCTCAAGTCTCTCTTCCCCCATACTCTAGTGAACTGCTCCCAACTGTGGGATTAAAAGGTATCAACATTCATCATTGAAGTGGTGCTAAGACTGCAAGCATGCAAAGTACACAAGTTGTGGAGGCATTGCTACCTCCACCTAGATTTCAAAGGATGACTCAGAGAGTCTCAGGAGGCCAGGCAAAGAAATGCCACAGGAGCAGGGTGGCTGCAGAAAGTCTCCAGTAGAGCAATGCCTAGCAGAGTCATGGGGTGGGGCCACTGCAAAAAGTCCCCACCAGGGCAATGCCTAGCAGATCTGTGAAGGTGGGGTCACCACAGAGCCTCTACTCAGGCAATGTCTCATGAAGCTGTGGGAGTAAGGCTGTCCTGAAACTCCAGAACTCTAGAACTGCCAGAGTGCAATCCCAGCTTGCAGGCACCTGACTCCAACTTGTAAGAACTGCTACATGAGCAGCACCCAGCAAAGTCATGGGGGTGGGATCCAACAGGGCCTTTGGAGCCCAACTTCAGTCTCAGTATGTCTATAAGACAGGAGATAGAGCTGAAGAAGATTATTCTCAAGCCTTGATATTCAATGTTGTTTTCCCTTTTTGGTGTTGGACTTACTTGAAACGTATTACTTCTTTCTTCTTGCCTATTTCTCCCTTTTGAGATGAAAATGTCTGTGTCAGGCCTATCCCACCATTGTATTTGGGAAATAGATAATTTGTTTGATTTCACAGGCTCATAGCTAAAGAGTAATTTGCCTGAGATGACTCATACCTTGAGGCTCACTCATATCTGATTTACATGATATTTAGATAAGACTTTGGACTTAGACTTTAAAGTTGATTCTGAAACAAGTTAAGACTTTTAGGGGCTATTGAGATGGAATGATGTATTTTGTATGTGAGAAAAACATGAATTTTGAGGATCCAAGAGTGGAATGCTATGGTTTAAATCAGATGTCTTCTCCAAAACTCATGTTGTAACTTAATGCCCAATGCAATAGTATTAAGAAGTATGATTTGTGAAAGGTGATTAGACCTGTGGATTCTGCCCTCATGAATGGGACTGTTGCAGCTTTTTTACTCCCATAGTTCAGCAAGCAGGAGGGAGTGGCACCAGTGGCTTCGCCTCTTCACTCCCATACCTTGGTGAGTAGGAGGGAGTTTTGTGCCCAGCAGCTTCACTTCTTCTCTCCCATTGTTCATGAGAAGGAGAGAGAGTTATAGATTTTTTATTCCCACTGCCCACCGCTCAGCATGGTTTCCATTCCTGCATTTCAGTGAATTCCAGATTCTTGTCCCACAACCAAGAGGAATAAGGTACATGAACACTGGAGAGTGAGTAAGGCAGAGTAGACCTTTATTGAGCCACAGAAAGAAAGCTCTCAGTGGGAGGGAGACCCAAAAGTGGGTTGCTGTCTGTGAGGCTGAGTCTGGGGTTTTTATGGGCTTAAAATAGGGGAATGCATGCTGATTTGTCCATGAGTGGTCTTGGAAAAAGTACCTTTGGATTGAAAAGGCATCATTCAGAAGGAACCAATCGAGAGAGTGGGCAAGACAGGGATGGAAGTTCCCACTCCTGTCATGGACTCTATCCAGAATTAGCAGTTTGGTTTTCAGGTTTTAGACTGTCCTTGGCTTGAAGGTTGGGTTACAGTGGGGATTGTCCCTGTCTGCCTAAGGAATTTGTCTGTCTCCAGTCACTATCAGGATTAGCACCCTTATAAATGGGCTCAAGGTTGAAGAGAGCACCCTCTTGCCTGTCACTTTTGCTATGAAAGGACACAGTGTTTGTCCCTCGGGAGGCTGCAGCAATGGGACAGTATCTTGGAAGCAGAGAGCACCCCTCACCAGACACTAATGCTAGAACCTTGATCTTGAACTTCCTAGCCTCCAGAACCAGGAGACCAATTATTCAAGACTGAATAATTTGTAAATTATTCAGTTTGTAGTATTTTGTTACGGCAGCAAAAGTGGACTAAGATAACCCTCTGATCTACACATCACAGCCCAGAATAAATTTGCAAAAATATAATTTTTCTCCTGTCAACTTTGTGCTTAGAACACTTTGGTAGTTCCTTTCCCCTTAAGGACAAGGTTGAAACTCCTTAATGTGGCTTAAGTGGTTGACTCCTGTGGTTTCATCTCTCCTCAACCTCCCCTTGAACTATTTGCTTCAGTTTCTAACCTATTAATTTTATTTCCTTGAATATGTCATGCTCTTTCTTTCTACAAGACCTTTGCACCCTCTACCCAAATTCTTCTTAGAGGATTCTTCAAAGAATATCTGCTAATGTGTATTATCAAGTGATCTCACGTGTAATCTTTTCCCAGTGGAATATCTCTAAATAGCCCTGATATTTCTGCACTGAATCCTTAATACTGACCATTGATACATGGGTGGATCCAGGTTATATAGGACTTGAATAGTGTTTGTTTGGGAAAGACAACTGTAAGAAAAAGTATGCAAATCATGAATACAAAATTAGATAAAAAATGAATATTTATTTACAATAAAAACAATAATAAGTGCATTGGTGCCTTGGAGATTCAGACACATTTTGTCTGAGATCTCTTTAGGCCATTTCCCAGATACAGTTACAAAGAATGCATTCTGATTGCAACCTGGCTTCCAGTCTTCACTCAGGGCACTGCCACTTTCAACAATAATCAGCATTCAGAATTGCCCATGCATGTGATTGGTTGTGGAACTTAAACTTCTTTAGCTTCATGATAAATGTTTCTTTCCCCTGAAGTTTTGATATTTTAATAGTTTTTAAGTGTTTCAGCTAACACAAATGCTTATTGGCTTCTTTAGTTGTAATTCTGACTAAAACTTGGGAAACAGGAGAATATGGAAATCTAGCAAGATATTTCTCCATGTCCTTTTTTGGGGTGTCAGTAAATTAACCAAGGAAGTGCTTGCTTCCATGTGACATCACAGCTCTGTCATCATTTTTTAGGATATTCTAAGTCAAGTGGTTCTCAAATCTGGCTATATATGAAAATCATCTGGAGAACTCTTCACAAATATAAACTTTGGCTTCCAATTCTAAAATACTAAGTCAAAATCTCTCAAAGTAGAGACTATAAATGTATCTTTCTAATAAGCTCTGCTTGTATTTGTATGTGGTCAGTTCAGCACCAATCTAAGACTGGCATTTGGAAACAACACGTCTAAAGAATAAAGATTAGAGGTCTGGATCCTGGAAGAACAAATAGGCTCAATCAGTGCGTTTAATGTTCCTCGAATACTTTTATAATAAAGGGAATTATTGGTTCTAAGAAGCTGGATACCCAGATTCCTAGACTTCCACATTAGGAAGGCCAATTTATTCTGAAACCCTAACAAGTTTTGGTAGAGAAAAGAAAAAAAGCACCCTGTACTGGTCCAAAAGTTTTGAAAACAAAAGCTTTGGAGCATTACAAATTTTCACCCTATAAAATTAAAATATACATTAGTGCATATGATTGTCCTATCCATTATATGCACAGTGAATGTGAATTAAAACCAAAACTGAGAAAAATTTTAAATTCAAATATCTTAGTAATTCCATCAATTGAAAAAGCACTATCAATCATGTTACAAAGAAACATGTAGATTTTATTAGGACGCATACTTTTCTGTATTCCTGATGTTGTTAAAATGCGTATGCTATTCTCTCCCCAGGAATAAGAAGACTAGTTGAATATGCCATTTTCACTTTCACAGAACTCATTTCCTCTGAAGGCAAGTGTCTAATTTCTGAAAAGTGTGCATATGAGTGATGTTCTATGTATAACTTCATCATTAGCTTTCTTTTTATTTGAGATTCAATAATACCACTAGAATTTTCAGTTAATTTTTTCTAAAGAATCTTTGTAATAATGTATTTTAAAAAGAATTGCTTTAGTATCTTCTGTGTGGGATGGGAAGATTTTGGAGACTTTGTCTTCTAAATCAGTTTTAGAAAAGAATTTTCCACATACTATATTCTGTTGCTATGTAAGTAGTGGGGAGAAAGAATACTTAAAAGTGGAAGAAAGAACAGAGCAGTCTTTTCATACTCCTTTAAGTTTAAGACTTGAAATTTTACTTTGTATTTTCTTCAAAAGAGAAATCAGTTGTGTTCAGTTTTGTCTTAAGAATAACTACTTTATTGTTTTTAATAAAAATAGCATTTGCTCATTATTTGTAAAATTCAAGCAGTACAAAAGCTACCAAGAAGAGAGAGGCTTCTAACCTAAAATTATACTACCCAGAAATTACCATAGGTCTCTATGCACATACGCAGAGAGAATAATGAATGGATGTTTGGGTGGACAGATGGATAATTATTTTGTATCTCCAGTCCCTGGAGTAGAATCTGCCTCATATTAAGTACTCAATAAAAATACAGTGAATGAATAAATCGAATTGTCTGTCTATTTTTTTTCTAGTGCCATACTGCCCAGATTGGAATTCCAGTTCTACCACTTATTGGCTGTTTGACCTTGAAACAGATACTTAACATCTGTACATCTCAATTTTCTCATCTGTAAAATGGGGATAACCATAATACACACCTTCATCAAAGACATTCTTAAGTGAAATTGTTGGTTTATTTTTTACTCTATATGTGCGGTGATTAGATATACAGTGGCTACCAAGAAAATGTGGTGCCACTGCCTTGATTCTTGTTAAACTGCCAGCAGTTTTATCCACCATTGCTTTAGTACCTTTAGAAAAAATGTTAACATGGTGAAAATGACAAATAAAACCTTAATATAGTCATTAAAATAGTTTTGGCCATACAGACCCCCTGAAACTGTTTGTAAGATGGGTTTTGACCACAGATCCCCTGAAACTGCTTGCAGACTTCATTTTGAGAATCATTACTTTAAACCATCTCTTGGCAAAATGGAATCCATTCATAGCCAGAATTCTCAGGTTTTTTTCAACTCATCTTCTTTCTGGGCAACTGCTTACAGAAGTGGATGAATGTTTTGTTTCTGTTTGGTGGCCACCACTCTTAGAAGTTTTTGCATGAGACTGGACCCTTTCCTTATTTGGTTGTTGCTAGTGAATCTATGACTGTTCTCTTTCTTCATTTTACTGGATAAGAGAGATTCTGTGATTGGACTACCTTCCACCACTTTCATCCATAAATATTTCTGGGTTTTTGAATTAATTAAAATCTTCATATTTTTCTTCACTATTTTAGTTAGGTTTTCTCTTCCGTTGGTTAGGAATTTGTATCTATTAAGGTTTAGTCCAAGGAGCAAAAACACTATGGGTGTTGTGGGATAAGATATTTCATTTAGAATTGTGGAGACAGCTGGAGAAGAAGAGGACTTGAAGAGAAGTTTGAGGATCAGAGACAGAGTTACCACTCAGTCCCCTTGAGAAACGGAGGATGTCTAGCCAACAAAGTAGGACCACAAAGGGGAAATCTGTGGAGAGGTCTATGAAAAGCTGTTGCCTCTGAATAACCACGACCTCTGTGTGCCCATAGCCAAGCATCTGGGATGGATCAGAGGCTCTGTTGGTCAACAATAACAGTAGTCAGAAAAGCTAGATGTGGAGCAGAAAGGCGTGATGACAAGCTGGCCCCTGTCTGGTACCCTTCTTCTGTCTGTCTCTGATTCTGCCAATGAGAAGATTTTCAAATGGTTATGGCCATTGCTTTTTACACTTTCTAAATAGCATGTAACTTCCTTTCCTGGATGACTTCAATCTGAAAAGATACAAGAGAGAGACTTAGGGAAAATGTAATTAATTCCCAGCTTAGCTTCACTGACAAGAATACAAACTACCAGAGTATAATATGCCAGATGTTATGTTTTTAAGGCATAAATATTAAACTTATCAAATTATTTTCTAGATGAGAATTATCACAGAATTTTCTAAAGAATGTCCCTTATTTTGCATGAAAAAAACTGAGAAGAAAATTCCATTGATTTGAATAATGCTATCCATGTAGGCTCTATGGAGTTAAATGATTTCTTTCACAAGAGTTAAAATTACTAACATTATCGTCATGTAGAAGTCATCCTTAATTTTCTATAACCTAAGGCACTTCTTGGTCCATGTTCTTTAGATATATTTCAATAGCAAAATGAAGCAGTAATGTATTCTTTCTATCACCAGAAAAGAGTTAACACTGCATTATATATACAAACATGCACACGCAAATATATAAGACATGTACGTATCTGTATATACCCATATCTACAGGATATTACGTGGTCTCTTACCTGTATTCAAGCTTAATAACTGTTTCCTATTGAAAGAGGATATAAATTAGAAGTATATGCGCTTCATTAAATCATCCTTATAGGTTTCATTCTAGTTCACAAAGGTCTATGAAACACATAAACATTGGTTTAAAATCTGCTTTCTTTTCTTTCTTGTTATATCTTCCCACCTCAGACATTTTCATTATAGGCTGTGTAGTGGCTTAGATTTCATATGTTTTGGAAGGATACAAATATTCCCTCAACAACAATGCTTTATTGATAAATAAAGTTTCTTTTGAAGTGTCTTGGATCCACAATTTCTTTGGGGAAGTTTTTAAAGAAGGTTTTGTGATTTTAATTTTTTTCAGAAGAGATTTTATACTTAGATATTTTTCAAGGAAAAAAGTGCTTTCATTGAGGTTACTTTGCCAAAATAGTCACAGAATTTTGGAATAGGAAGAGATAAGAGATACATTGGGGTTTATTTAGCCCAATTCTTTATAGATAATGAAACAAAGATCTTTAATGAATACACTCCTTGTTTATACAGGGTCATACAGCTATTTAGTGGCAGAACAAGTGCTGTCTTTCATGGTCTCCTGAATGTCAGTAAAATGCTTTTTTTTTTTTTTTTTTTTTTTTGAGACAAAGTCTTGCTCTGTCACCCAGGCTGGAGTGCAGTGGTGCTCACTGCAACCTCAGCCTCCAGGGTTCAAACTATTCTCGTGCCTCAGCCTCCCAAATTGCTGGGATTAGATACCACCATACCCAGCTAATTTCTTTGTAATTTTTGTAGAGATGAGGTTTCTCCATATTGGCCAGGGTGGTTTCAAACTCCTGGCTTTAAGTGATCTGCCTGCCTCAACCTCCCAAAGTGCTGGGATTGAGACATGAGGTACCTTGCTTGGCCAAAATGCTCTTTTCTTAAGAATACTTCATTGAGGAATATGTTACATAGCCTTTGATATAGTTTGATTATGTGTCCCCACCCAAATCTCACCTTGAATTATAATCCCCATGTGTGAAGGGAGGGACCAGGTGGAGGTAATTGAATCATGGGGGTGGATTCCCCCATGTTGTTCTTATGATAATGAGTGAGTTCCCACAAGATCTAATAATTTTATAAGCATCTGGCATTTCCCTTGCTCTCACTCATTTCTCTTGCCTGTTGCCATGTAAGATGTTGCCTGTTTCACCTTCTGCCATGATTGTAAGTTTCCTGAGGCATCCTATGCCATGCAGAACTGTGAGTCAATTAAATCTCTTTTCTTTATAAATTACCCAGTCTCAAGCATGTCTTCACAGCAGTCTGAAAATGGACTAACACAGCCCATAAGTCATCCACTTCAAGGGAATAAGTCAATGATTTCTAGTAAGTTTACCAACGTGTACAAACATCACCATAAATCAGTTTTAAAACATTTTCATCACACCAGTAAGGTCCCAAGTGCCCATTTGCTCTTATTCCCTGTCACTAGCTTCCTCTACCCTAGGACACTGCCTAGTGTATTTGCCTCTGTAAATTTGCTTTTTAGTTTGATGCTCTTTGTACCACAATATGATGTTTGATAAAAGTATTCTTGCCTTCCCCACTTATATGAATATCATCAATGTAAACTTTAACACCTTTTCTGGAGTATAGCAATCTTACAAAAACATTATATTTATCCTTTTAAACGGTCTTACAAAGGAAAATATATCATTTCTGACCTAATTCTGATTAATTACGTATGAGAAATTTTTTTCTTGCAAATATTTTTGTGCGGTATTTCTAACATCCAGTCAAATGAGTGCTTATCATTAAGATATAAAAAATTATTTCATTTCTTAGGATTCATTTATTCTTGATGAAATTTTATTTTCTTGTAAACTGGAATCAGTGTATGCTTACTTTCAAGCTAGTTTATCCTCTTTTATTTTGTTAGAAAAACAGAAATAATGGATAAAATATGGAAATAAATTTGGATACACATCATATCTGATTTGAAATGCCATTTTAGGAGATAAAACTAGAGATTTCATTTCTATTAGAACTGAGAATGGAGAACCCTGTCTAATAATTTAAAGAGCAACAACACACTTAAATCCAAAATTCCCTAAGGATTTTTTGTAGCCTGTGATGATTGTACACACGGATTCACACAGGGCTAAAAAGTATGAATTCAAAATACGAGAATACAAATTCCCATAATAAGAAATAAAGTGGAGAGGCATGGTGTCTCACACCTGTAATTCCAGCACTTTGGGAGCCCAAGGCAGGCAGATCACAAGGTCAGTAGTGAGATCAGCCTGACCAGTGTGCTGAAACCCCATCTCTACTAAAAACACAAAAATTAACTCGGCCTGGTGGCACACACCTGTAATCCCAGCTACACAGGAGGCTGAGGCAGGAGAACCACCTGAACCCAGGAGGCAGAGATTGCAGTGAGCCAAGATCGCACCACTGCCCTCGAGCCTGGGTGACAGAGTAAGACTCCATCTCAAAATAAATAAATAAATAGTAAATAAATAAAGTAACTTAAGTATTATGATATATTCATTTCAGAAGCTTATGTTTTGGCCATAAAATCAATGTAAAATGAGGTTTCATGCAGAAACTTGATCATTTTTCATCAGAATAGTTCATCATTTTCAATATCGGTACCATTTGAATAAAGCATTAGGCCCGGCTTCCTTCCACGCTGTTGCTGACTGTAGGTGGTTGTGGCCCCTGTGCCCAGAGGGAGGCAGTGGTGGCCAGTAATGCCTGGGAAACTCCTTGGGGGGACATTATGGAGCTGGAAATACCCTTGGAGGAGTCTGAGAGCCAGAAGAAGGAGAGGCAAAAGGCATTTATTGACCTTAATTTGTACCATACTCTTTGCTGAGCATCAAGGAGCTTAAACCAAGTAAGAAATGGTCCCTGACCTCAAGGAGCCTGTAGAGGAGTTGTGGCATCTTTCCTCCTCCCACCCCCCTGCCCTCCAAAAATAAAAAGGGGGGCAAAGGGAAAAATTCCTGAAACACTCAGAGGATCACAAGATGCTGGAAAATGCACAGATAAAATTTTTACTGGAGACATTTGACCTGGAAAAAAGAAATCAGCTGAAGCGGCTAAGGTAGCAGTATTTGAAGGCTGACGTTCAACAAAAGAATGAGGCTTATTTTGTATAGCCTTAGGAAGCGGAATCTACCCCTCTGACCTTATCAATAAGAGCTCTATGGATATCACAATTTCGGATAAGGGATTATAGACCCGTACTTCCCTTATAGGGTTGTTATGAAGATTTAAACAAGATAAACTGAAAACACATTACACAGTGCTGGAGTGACAGAAGGAAGTCAAGGCACCATTATGACTCAGATGAGAAATCAAAAACAAGAGAAAATGGTGTTACAGATGACCTAGATGTTCCCAAGGCCAAAAAAGAAAAAAAAAAAAAAAAAAAAACTAAAATGAAAGAAAAGCTAAATGGAGACACTGAAGAAGGATTTTATAGACTTTCAGATGAATTCTCTAAATCTCATAAGAAGAAAAGATCTACCAAATGGAAATATTGATGAATATGAAAAAAAATCAAAGCGAATATCATCCTTAGATAGTTCTACTCATAAATCAAGTGATAATAAACTAGAGGAGACCTTAACACATGAATAGGAAGAAGGAGCCTTCTCTTATTTCTTTATTTCTGAAGAGACTATAAAGTTTCTGAAAGGTCGAGGGGTAACATATCTCTTTCCTATTCAAGTTAAGACCTTGTCCTGTATATGAAGGAAAAGATTTAATAGCTCGAGCATGGACAGGAACAGGAAAGACTTTTTTTTTTTTTTTTTTTTTTGCCATCCCTTTGATTGAAAGACTCCAAAGAAATTAAGAAACAATTTTTAAAAAGCTGCTCACCGAAGGTACTTGTTTTGGCTCCAACTAGGGAACTGGCAAACCAAGTAGCCAAAGACTTCAAAGATAAAACTAGGAAATTCAGCATGGCATGTTTTTATGGTGGAACACCATATCAAAGCCCAATTAATCATATGCAAAATGGTATTGACATCTCGGTTGGAACCCCTGGTCATATGAAGACCGTCTGCAGAGTGGCTGATTGGATCTTTCTACACTGCACCATGTTGTGCTTGATGAAGTGGATCAAATGTTAGATTTCGGTTTTGATGAGCAAGTTGAATATATGATTCACGAATCCTACAAAACTGATTCTGAAGACAATCCTCAGACTTTACTTTTTTCTGCAGCTTGCCCACAGTGGGTATACAAAGTTGCAAAAAAAATTACATGAAATCCAGATATGAACAGGTTGACCTTGTTGGAAAAATGACTCAAAAGGCTGCAACTACTGTGGAACACATTCAGTGTCATTGGTCTCAGAGGCCAGCAGTTACTGGAGATGTCCTTCAAGTCTACAGTGGGTCTGAAGGGAGGGCTATTATTTTCTGTGAGAACAAGAAGAATGTAACTGAAATGGCCATGAATCCACATATAAAACAGAATGCCCAGTGTTTACATGGGGACATTGCACAGTCACAAAGAGAAATTACACTAAAAGACTTCAGAGAAGATAGTTTTAAAGTTTTGGTGGCAACCAATGTGGCTGCCCATAGTTTGCACATTCCTGAAGTAGACCTGGTGATTCAACATTCTCCTCCTCAGGAAGTTGAGTCCTATATCCATCGCTCTGGATGCACAGGTAGAGCTGGACAGGGATTTGTATATGTTTTCATCAACCAAGAGAAAGAGGTCAACTAAGATATGTGGAACAAAAAGCAGCAATTACTTTTAAACGTGTAGGTGTTCCTTCTACAATGGATTTGGTTAAATCTAAAAGCATGGATATCATCAGGTTTCTGACTTCCGTTTCTTATGCTGCTGTTGATTTTTTCTGACCATCAGCTCAGGGACCGATAGAAGAGAAAGGGGCGCCGGGTGCGGTGGCTCACGCCTGTAATCCCAGCACTTTGGGAGGCCAAGGTGGGCGGATCACGAGGTCAGGAGATCACGAGGTCAGGCTAACACGGTGAAACCCCGTCTCTACCAAAAATACAAAAAATTAGCCAGGCGTGGTGGCGGGCGCCTGTAGTCCTGTACTCGGGAGGCTGAGGCAGGAGAATGGCGTGAACCCGGGAGGCGGAGCCGAGATCGGGCCACTGCACTCCAGCCTGGGCGACAGAGCGAGGGTCAGTGGATGCATTGGCTACAACTTTAGCCCACATTTCTGGTGCTTCAAGCTTTGAACCACGATCTTCGATCGCCCTTGAAGACCATGACTCTGGAAAGCCTAGAGGAAATACAGGATGTCACCTGTGCCTGGAAAGAATGCAGTGTCTCGGATTACCAGCATGTGTCTCCTGAAAGGAAATATAGGTGTTTGCTTTGATGTTTCTACAACTGAGTCAGAAAGGTTACAGGCAAAGTGGCATGATTCCAACTGGATACTCTCAGTGCCAGGCAAATTACCTGAAACTGAAGAATATTATGATGGAAACAACTCTAATCCCAGACAGAGGAGTGACTGGTCAAGTGGCTGGTCGGGCAGGTCAGGCGGGTCAGGTGGTCGATCTGGTGGCTGGTCAGGTAGACAGAGTCGACAAGGGAGTCACTCAGGAGGTTGAAAAGATGGTAGAAGACGAAGTGGGAATAGAAATCGATCAACAAGTGAGGGCCACAAATGGAGTTTTGATAGAGTATTTGATAGTTAATCTACCAATGTCAGCTTGCCTATTTCTGCCTAGTTATGTACATTATCCACCAAAAATTAGCCCGTGATAGTTGAGGTATGTGTCTGCTATTTTCAAAGAAGTTGGTCGTATTTTTTTTAAAAAAGTATTTCACAAGAATAGTTGTAAACAAATCTACTTATCCAGTTATACCTTTGAATTAAGAAACCTTTTATTGTCTCTTTTTAGAAAAAAAAAATTAGAATATTAGATAATTAAAGACATTTGAAAAGATAAGATTTTGTTTTTTATTTTATGCAGCTATAAAGTTGGGTTTTGAGGTGTTTCTATTATTCCTTCAACTGAAATTATCTCCTCTACTTCTCCAAATTGTGAACCCTATAAAATAACAAAATTTATTTATCCATTAAATTATTTGTCCCTATAATTTGAGGACTGTAAGAAGCCAGAGTGTCTGTCTTTTGCTATTCAGAGGGTGGTTCCTACACCAGCAGCTTCAGCATCATTTGAAAACTTTTAGTAAGTGCAGAATCTTAGGTTCAATCATAGACCCCCTGAATCAAAATTTGCATTTGCACAAAACAAGTTTTTAATTTAATGAAATCCAATTTATCAAATATCCTTTTACGGATCATACTTTTTGTGTCAAGTCTAATAACTCCTTCCTAGCCTTAGATCTCAAAGATTTGCTCCTATATTTTTCAAATAAAAATTTTAGTTTTACATTTTATATTTAAGTTTACGATTCATTTTGAGGTAATTTTTTAATAAACCATGAAACAGTTGTAGCTTATTTTATTTTATTTTATTTTTTGCATGTGGATGACTAATTGCCCTACCACTGTTAGTTGAAAAGGCTAACTTTCCTCCATTGAATTGTTTTTGTACCTTTGTAAAAAGTCAGTTGGGTATATTCGAGTGAGTCTACATTTGGATTCTCTATTCTGTTCCATTTTTTTACGTCTCTATCCCTCTAGCAACAACACAATTTTGATTATTGTAGCTATATTGAAATTAGATATCCTGATTCCTCCCATTATACAGTCAACTCTCCATATCTGTGGGTTCCTATATACGAATTCAGCCAACTAGGGATCAAAAATATTCAACTACAAAATTGTGCCTATACTAAACACATGCAGACCAGACATTTTTTCTTGTCAGTATTCCCTAAACAATACAGTAAACAGCTATTGACATAGCATTTACATGATATTAGGTATTATAAGTAATCTAGAGATGATTTCAAAGTATATGGGAGGAGGTGCACAGATTATATACAAATACTATGCCATTTTATATAACGGACTTGAGCATCTGAAGATTTTTGCTATCCACAGGAAGTCCTGGAACCAATCCCCCACAGATACTAAAGATCAACTGTATTTATTTTTTTGAAATAATTTTGGTTATTCTGGTTCATGTACCTTTTCATTTTAATTTTAGAATGATGTTGTCTATAACTGCAAAAATATATTGCTAGGATTTTGACAGGAATTATATTAAATGTATAGATCAGTTTCTACAGAACAGATATCTTTACTGTCAAATCTTCCAGTCCATGAACACAATATGTCTCTTCATTTATTCAGATTGTCAATTAAAGTGTCAAGTAGTTTCCAGTATATTAGTCCTATACATGTTTCATAAGATTTGCACCTAAATATTTAAGCTTTTTAGCAATTATAAATGGTACTGCATTTTCTATTTTAATATCCATGTGTTCATTGCTAGTACATAGAAGTACAGATGATTTTGTACATGTATCTTATATCCTGTGACCTTGCTTAGCTCAATCATTAGCTTAAGGATTTTTTGTCCATTCCTTGGGATTTTCTACATAAATCAATCATGTCATCCACAAGTTGCAACAGTTTCATTTCTTCCTTTCTGGTCTGTACAATTTTTGTTTCCTTTTCTTTTCTTTTTCTTTTTGAGACAGGGCTTCACTCTGTCACTGAGGCTGAGTACAGTGGCATGATTATGGCTCACTGCAGCCTCCAACCCCCATGCTCAAATGATCCTCCCACCTCAGCCTCCTCAGTAGCTGGGATTATAGTCACACTCCACCATGCCTAGCTAAATGTTTTTATTTTTTGTACAGAGAGAGGTGGAGGCTACAGTGAGCTGTGAGCATAGCACTGCACTCAGCCTGGGTGACAGTGCAAAACCCTATCTCAAATAAGTAAATAAATAAATATTGACACAGCCTTAAATTTCTGAAAGAAACCCTGCTTGATTATTGTACTTAATTATTTTTATAGATTGCTGAATTCTATTTGCTAATATTTGTTAAGGATGTTTGCATCTATATTCATGAGTGATACTAATCTATAGTTTTATTTTTTGTACTGTCTGTAGAGTTTTATTATTAGGGTAAAACTAGGTTTATAAAATGAATCAAGAAGTATTCATTCATCTTACATTTTCTGTAAGAGATTGTGCAGAATTTATATTAATCCTTACTTAAATACTTACTAGATTTCTCCAGAGAAAATACATGAGCCCAGAGAGGTTTCTTTTTGAAGGTTTTTAAACTGCGAGTTTAATTATCTTAATGGTTACAGGGATATTCAAATTATCTATTTTGCATTAGGCACATTGTAGTAGTTTGTGTTTTTCAAGGAATCAATCTACTTCATGTAAGTTGTCAAATTTAAATGTGTAAAGGTGTTTGTAGTACTCCCTTATGATACTTTCCATGGCTGCAGAGCCTGCAGTGATATCCTGTTTCATTCCTAATACCGGTAATCTGTGTCTTCTCTTTGTCACTGCTGCTAGAGATTTTTCAATTTTATTGATCTGTTAAAAAAAAAAAAAAACTTTGTTTCATAAATTTCCTCTTTGTTTTTCTGTTTTCAATGTCATTGATTTCAGCTTTTATCTATTTCATCCTTTATATTTGCTTTCAGTTTAGTTTGCCCTTCCTCTTCTAGATTACCAAGGTGGGAGGCTAGACTATTGGTTTAAGACTATTCCTCTTTTGTAATGCATGCATTTAGTGCTTTAAATTTCTCTCTCAGATCTTCCCTAGCACAAATTTCAATAGGTTGCATTTTCATTTTCTTTCACTTTTTTTTATTAGTTCCCTCAAGACTCCCTTTTTAACTCTTAGATGATTTAGAAGTGTTTACTTTAGTTTCCAAGAGCTTGGAGATTGTCTTGCTATCTTCTGCTATTTATTTCTACCTTATTTCTGTTGTGGTCAGAGAACACACTGTTTAATTGTATTTCTTTTAAATTCCTTAGGGTTTGTTTTATGACCTAGATATGGTCTATCTAAGTATATGGTTCATGGGCACTTGAAAATAATGTGTATTCTGTTGTTGTTGGATGGAGTGTCCTATAAATAAACATTTTCTATCCATAACATTTTCTACAAATGTTGATTAGATTTTATTGATTAATGGTGCTCTTCTACACTCTTGCTGATTTCTTTCTAGTTATCCTATGAATTGTTGAGAGAGAGGTGTTGAAGTCTCCAACTTATTTGTAAATTTGACTATTTCTCCTTTCAGTTCTATCAGTTTTGCTTTACATATTTAACAGTTCTGTTGCTTGCTCTATACATATTTAGGATTGCTATGTCTTCCAAGTGGATTGATCACTTTATTATTATATAGTAATTTTCCCTGTCTCTGATAGCTTTATTTGGTCAGAAGCCTATTTTATCTGGTATTATTATAACCACTCTTGTTTTTCCTTTGATTGATGTTTGCATGATAAATCTTCTTTTTTTACTTTCAACCTGCTTATATTATTATATATGAAATGAATTTCTTATAGACAATATATAATTGATTTGTGTTTTTAATCCATTCTGCCAATGTCTGGCTTTTAATTGGTTTATTTAGACCATAAGAATAAACTCCTGCAGAGGAATCTGCTGTCTAATTCGGAGATAAAGATTGTAGAAATCATGTTTTATTATCTACCTCTTTCTAGTCTCAACTATTGGCACTAGACACTAGGATTAGAAACCTTAAAAACATCTTAGATTCCTCTCTCTTACTCACCTTCCAATAATAACTAACATTTATGGAGCACTCACTATGTATGAGGCACTCCCCTAATCATTTCACGTGCATTAACTCATTTAATTGTTATATTTTGCAAATGAGACAACTGAGGCTTAGAGAAGTAAGGATTATAGAGATAGTGACTCCGGTGTATGCGACTCCACAGCAGTACTTCCCCACGACCCTCCCCAGCCTCAATAGTTTTGCCTTTGCAATACTTCTATAGCCCATCCCACGTTTGCCATTTTTGCTACCTATGGAAGTTCAGATCTTGTTTTTTCTCTCCATGTATGATTTTAAAAACCTTCTATTGGTGCTCTCTTCTACCACACTCTCCTTTCTCCAATTCATCTTAGACCCTCAGTGGCATCATGGAAAGGATTTGGAATGTGAGCTGAATTTAGATCATAGTTAAAACTTTACCTTCCTGTATTACCTGGGCAAGTTAGTTAATCTCTTCATATTTAAATTTATTTGTCTGCAAAATGCAAATAATTTTACCACCCACGTGATAATATTATATATTTCACTTGTAGTAGATTTCACATGTAATATGATTTGGCAGTGTCCCCACCCAAATCTCATCTTGAACTGTAGTTCCCATAATCCCCACATGTCATGGCAGGAACCCGGTAGGAGGTAATTGAATCGTGGGGACTGTTACCCCCATGCTGCTGTTCTCGTGATAGTGAGTGGATTCTCATGAGATCTGATGATTTTTATAAGGGGCTTTTCCCCTTTGTGCTCAGCACTCCCTGCTGCCACCATGTGAAGAGGGATGTGCTTGCGTCCTCTTCTGCCATGATTGCAAGTTTCTTGAGGCCTCCCCAGTCACACTGAACTGTGAGTCAATCAAACCTCTTTCCTTTATAAATTACCTAGCCTCAGGCGTGTCTTTATTAGCAGCATGAGAACCAACTAATACAATATGTAAAATGCCAAGTGCAGTGCCAGCACATACTAGACACTTAATATATATTCATTACCTTCCCTTATTACCTCCCTATGACTCAATTATATCATCTACGAGTTCAGGATAATTACTCTTTCTATTTTATAAGGTGGTTGTGTATATTAAATAAGAAAGTACATAGAAACTGCTTAGCAAGAAGGTTGATACATGGCTGTTATTCAGCAGGATCAGTAAATATTTTGGGGGATGGATATCAATCCTAAAAATCTGTTACTCAGTTGTTAGAGTTTTCATCTTTAAAAAGAATAAGCTGGCCGGACGCTGTGGCTTCAAGGTGGGCAGATTACCTGAGGTCAGGAGTTCAAGACCAGCCTGACAAACATGACAAAACCCTGTCTCTACTGAAAATACAAAAATTTAGCCAGGCATGGTGGGGTACACCTGTAATACCAGCTACTTGGGAGGCTGAGGCATGAGAATCACTTGAAGGAGGTGGAGATTGCAGTGAGCCAAGATCATGCCACTCACTCCAGCCTAGGTGACAAAGTGACACTCTATCTCAAAAAAAGGAAAGTAAAAAGAAAAAGAGAAGAAAACAAAAACCTTAATTTGTAACTTGAACCTTTTGAGGATTAAATGTGAAATGTGTTAAAATTCTTAGCATTTTTCATGCCTCTTATAGACCCTTGATGAAGGCCCTCATTTTCTTGCCCTTGTTCTCTCTTTCCTTGAGGAATTCATGTGTTTTCTCTAATTTGTGTTCATTAAACATTTAAATGAAAATGACAGAATGACACAAGGTATATTCTGTGAGTTGAATACGTGAAAACAGTAACCACATAGTTTTGCATATTGAATAAAAAATAAAGTCCAAAAAGTAAATTATTAAAAATCTATTTTTGTTTTTCTCACAAAGTTCTTGTTCTTCATGCTATTTTTTTTCCACTCTCAATGTCCCTATCTCTACTAACCATCTTAAATGGTCGTGTTCCATTTTAATTCCTCAATGTCTGTACTTTAAGAGGCCTAAAGTCACCCAAGTCACCTAACGATCATCTATATGAGTTTAATTGAGATTAAAATTGTCAGTCATTTGGGTTACTCATGAGTTAGTGACAGAATTCTACCTTGCAGGGCAGAAAACCTACAGCTGACTCTTAGCTAGAGCAGATTTATTTTAAAATAACAACATGATACAAATAATAGAAAGAGCACTTAACTGAGAGTTAAGAAAACTGAGTCCTGATGCCAGTCCTGATACAACCTATGTGACCCTGGGCAAGTGTTTGATCTCTCTGGCTGTGAGTTCTTGTTTCATAAAATAAGAAATTTAAATGCCATAGTTTCTGCTAAGTGCCATGATCCTAGGTGCTATATTATGTCTTTCTAAAACTGGAATGATTCAGATTATCAACAGACTACTTCACCACCTTAGGAAAAAAATTTGCAGCAACTCTTTTTATATTAAAATTTCACCCTGAATTCACCCGGAGGCTCATAGTGAAGAAATCAAAACATTCAATGTGCCCAAGGTCAGTAAGTCTGAATCAATTATCACAGGAGATTATGGGTGCTAATGTGTTTACATGGCATGCTCTCTTCTCCTGGAGCATTTGTGTGGCTTAAAGACTGCTCTTTATTACCAAATAAAAAAGCTCCTTGCCACCTACACTCAAGAATATAGCAATAATGGATTATCATTATTCCTGACAGCATATGCTAATTCATAGACTTTTAAACAAAAAGAAAGCAGAGACTACAAAATGAATCGTTCTATGCTCTCTGAATCTATCATTCTTTGTCATGCAATAACTTTCACATACAATTCAGTGCCATAATATTTTATTTTGATAAAAACAATCTGTTCTAATATGACCTTCTGATGTATTTGTAACTATCATCATTTATTATATAGGGCTGTTTAAATATAAATGTTAAACAGCAATGTTTTAAAAGATGATCCTATTTTTGCACGAAAAGTTAAAATATGGAATCTGGAAAGGACATGAGGTCAGTTTTGCCAATTTATGCACACTTTTGTTTATCCATTCTACCGATATTTTTGAGGGCCTGTCATATGCCAGACACTGTTATAGGTAGCAGAGAAGATAAAGATCAACAAGGGAATGTTCGCTTCCTTTGAAGAGATTACATTATATGTGGATTTGACAGAAATGGCCACATAGCCCCAGTGTCCAGAAAAAGATGGTCTGTTGTAGGACTTTTAAAAATAAGTTTTTTTCCAAATGTATTTTTGTACATGTTTGCATACAAGATTGAATTAGTTTCCTAGGGCTGCCGTAACAAATTATCACAAATCAAGATGTTTGAAAACAACAAAAATGTGTTGTCTCACATTTCTAGAGACCAGAAGTCTGAAATAGGGTGTCATGAAGACCATGCTCCCTCCGAAAGCTCTTGGGGAGGATCCTTTTTTGCCTCTCCCTAGCTTCTGGTGGCTCCAGCAATCTTTGGTGTTCCTTGGCTGGTGACAGCATAACTCCAATTGTTATCTGCATCTTCACATGACTGTCTTACCCCAGGTACATCTGCGTCCAAATTTCCCTCTTCTTATAAAGATAAGAGTCACTGCATAAGGCCCATCCTCACTCAGTATGACCTCATACAACTTGCTTACACCTGCAAAAACCCTATTTCCAAATAAGGTCATATTCACAGTTTACAGGGGGACACGAATTTGGAAGGGGATGCTATTCAACCCATTACAAACATGAACATAAACCAATATTAACAGTTTTTGTATCATATTCTACTTCTTTCAATTAATGTTCATTTTCTGTTAAGATACTATTGCCTTTTACTTTTGAAGTCTCTTTTTGAAACTGTCCTTAAACTTTCTGAATGATTTTCAAATTTGTTGGCTACATTGTGGTTTGTGATTCAAGTTGTATGGTATTTCCTTGTTTGTTGTTATTGTTTCCTGAGATGAGACTCTTTATTTGAACTTTACATTGGCGGCTTGTTGGACTCAAATGTTTATAATAGTTTTCCAGTAAAATTAGTGAGGATAATCTGACTTATTACAGACACTGGACACTTTGAGAGTGTTATATATATTTGTCTTACTAGAACCATAGGATTATTTTAATCACTTTTCCTTTTAGATAATTTTAAAATATTTCTTTCCTGTCATAAGTGCCATTCTCTACATTTTTTCTTTTTCTTTCTTTTTTTTTTTAAATGTGAATGGGAAATTAGCTATACACCAATTGAGACTCTCATTCTAGTCAACCAAACCATTAGGGCAAATTTTTGAAATAGTGCCCTCTACCCAGCTTATCTCTTGTCTCTTAACCTAAAAATAGAACAAACCCCAACACATACTCCAGATGATGAACCCTGCGGCTAACTACCAGCATCCAGCATCGGCAACACACTCAGTACCCTGCCCCTACATCCTGGATGCCTTTCTAGCAATATTTTGTAATCTCTGCCTCCTTCGCTACCTAATAAACTTCCTTGATCAAGAGTGATCATGATCATAAGAAGATAATTTAGAAATATAGAAATACTGAAAGTGAAATGCCAAGCCACTATTCACTCCCAGAGGAAACAATTCTTGGTGTGTAGCCTTTCAAACTTTTTTCTATGCCTGTCATATATAGGTATGCTTGTATGTCTGTGAATCTATTTTCATTCCTATACATGTTTAATTTTCTGGGCTGATTTCTCATGATTATTTTTAACAAGAAAACTAGATTTTTAACAAGAAAACTAGATCATAGTGCACAGATTGTTTTGCAATTTGCTTGCTTTTATATCTTAAAATGTATGGAAATTATTTTACCCGGGCAGAACTTACAGCCTTCCCTCAGCTGTTCAAGATAGCTTTTCAGGACATGACTGTATCACAATTTATTTAACTATTTTCTAAATGTAGATCTTTAGACTGTTTCTAATTTGGGGCTTACAAAAGTGCTGAAATAAACTAACATTATGATGTTCTGGTATTTGGAGGAACCAACTCACAGACATAGGGTCAATGGTAAGCATATGTAATTTTTATTTTATAGTCAAATACAATCAAAATGTACTCTAAAGATGGCATCAATCTTTTTATTTCTGCTGGGTTTTTTTTTCTGTTTACCTTTTATGGAGGGCATTCTGAAAAGCTAAAATGACCATTGTTTTTAGTTACTTTTAAAATTATTTGTAAGGCCGGGCACAGTGGCCACAGCTGTAATCCTAGCACTTTGGGAGACTGAGGAGGATGAATCACCTGAGGTCAGGAGTTCAAGACCAGCCTGGCCAACATGGCAAAATTCTATCTCTTCTAAAAGTACAAAAATTAGCCAGTCCTGGTGGGGCACCCCTGTAATCCCAGCTACTTGAGAGGCTGAGGCACAAGAATCACTTGAACTCGGGAGGTGGAGGTTTCAGTGATCTGAGATCACATGTACCACTGCACTCCAGCCTGGGTAACAGAGTGAGACTTTGTCTCAATAAATAAAATAAAATAAAATAAAATAAAATAAAATAAAATAATTGGTAAAATTGCACATATTTTTATGTGTTTACTCTCCATTTTTCTTTAATTGTTTTTTGCCCACTTCCCTTTTCCATTTTTCTGCCAGACTGTTTATCTTACTGATTTAGAAGAATTCTCCATAGTATCACTATTCAACTTTGTTCTATATGGACTACAAATGTATTCTTCTAGGTTGCCTTTAGTCTTTCACTTTTGTTTATAGTATATATTTCTATGTAGACATTTTAAAGTTTTTTGCAATGAAATCTGTCCATCTTTTACTTTGTGGTTTCCAGTTTTCATTCCAGATTTGGAAAGGTCGTATTCACTCAGCACTTTAAAATAATTATTAAGAAGAATTTTTTTAAATGTTTGCATGTAACATCAGAAAGCTATCTAACTTAATTTTGTAATGGATAATGAATAATATGTAAAAAGTTTATTTGAATAATTTATTCTGTTTTTTGTTTGTTTCTTTTTAAAGTATAATTACCCTGCTTATTTTGAAATGCTATCTTCAGCATATACTATATCTACTTTCTTGGCTGTATATTTTCCTTCATGGATTTACCAAATCTTGCAATGAACACCCTGTATTAATTGCTGTAGCTACATATTATACTTGGGAATCCACCTTATTGTTTGTTTCCAAGTGTTCTTGGTTATCTGCAAGCATTTACCCCTGAAACTATATCTTAAGAGGAACTTCTAAAACAAAATTTCAGTGGAACTTTTATTAATATTGTATTAAATCAGTAAACTAAAAGAAAACTGCCGTAGTCGCGAGAAAGTTTTCTCATGCAGAAACATTATTCTTTCTCTCTTATTCAAGATTTCATTTATTATTGCTGTTTTTTCTTCATAAAGTCTCACATACTTCTATAGTATTGTTGCTATTTTGGATGGTACCTTTTAAAAATTATTTTTCAACTGGCAATAACTATTGATTTCTTAATATTTTTTACCTAAAATTCAGCCACCTTGTTAAACTCCCTAATATTTTTAGATTACTTCTTTAGAATTTTCTAGGAAGATAATATTTCATCTGTAAATTACAATAATGTTGTCTCTTCTTACTCATTATATATATGTCTTATTTTTTTCTTGATTTTTTGCACAGCTAGGACCTCTAGAACAATGTTAGACAATAATATGGATATTATCTATAAAAACTGAGCCCTGCTCTGGGAAGGATTCTCAAGTCTTCTTTTTTTCTCACCCCACCTACGTTAGGCACCCCATTCCATTGTCTCATAATACCCCAGCCTGGGTCTATTTTAGCATCAAACACATGGACATGCAATTGTTCATGAGCTTGAGCATTTCTGTATTCTATGTGCTCTTAAGGTATGAAAGTCTCATTATTGCATTGCTATGGAGTTACTGGCTAACCCAGTTCTTACTACATAATAGTGGTTCAATTAGTTTGTTCTCTTAGCTTTTTTTTTTTTTTTTTTTTTTTTTTTTTTTTTTTTGAGATGGAGTCCTGCTGTGTCATCCAGGCTGGAGTGCAGCGGCGCGATCTCGGCTCACTGCAAGCTCTGCCTCCCAGGTTCACGCCATTCTCCTGCCTCAGCCTCCTGAGTAGCTGGGACTACAGGCGCCCGCCACCATACCCGGCTAATTTTTCCAATTTTAGTAGAGATGGGGTTTCACCGTGTTAGCCAGACTGGTCTCCAACTCCTGACCTCAGGTGATCCGCCCACCTAGGCCTCCCAATCTCTTAGCTTTTAACTCTATAGTAGTCTTCACCCCACATTCCTAAGAGAGATGGAAGATTCTGTCAGCTTCCTCCTTGTATCATACAAATATTACTTCTTTTCAGTTTTACTTCTCTTTCAGTTCAAGCTCCTATTTTCTCTTACCTAGAGAAATGTTTCTCTAACTTAAATAATATACTAGTCTCTTACAAAGGAAAAAACTTTATGAATCTCTCTGTCAAATCAAGTTTTTGTGATTTTGCTTAAAGATATACAAATAAAATTGGTGTAAACTTCTTACACTTACAGTTCTTATACAAATCTAAAACCAAACCAAATTTTTACATTTACTACTTTCAAAACTAGCATAACTAAAAACCAAATTACAGTCAGTACTGTTTTGCCAAAACTAACCTATCAATTTTGAATTAATAATATAAAGATGTACACTTAGATCTGTTTCTATATAATCTGTCTCTGTGTTTTACCCTCGTTTTTTAGTTGTGGTAAAATACACATGAAATTTACTATCTTAAATATTTTTTTTATTTTTTTGAAACAGAGTCTCGCCCTGTAGCCCAGGCTGGAGTGCAATGGCGTGATCTCGGCTCACTGCAACCTCTGTCTCCCAGGTTCAAGCGATTCTTCTGCCTCAGCCGCCGAAGTAGCTGGGATACAGGCACATGCCACCATGCCCAGCTAATTTTTGTATTTTTAGTAGAGACAGGATTTCACCATGTTGGTCAGGCTGGTCTCGAACTCCCAACCTCGTGATCCACCCGCCTCAGCCTCCCAAAGTGCTGGGATTACAGGCGTGAGCAACCGCGCCCGGCCGTTATCTTAACTGATTTTAAGGGTAGAGTGCAGTGGTATTAAGTACATTTATATTGCTGTGCAACTATCACCACCATTCATCTCCAGAACTCTTTTCCTCTTGCAAAACAGAAACTCTACTCATTAAACAATCACTCTCCATTCCTTCTTCCCTCCAGCCCCTGGAAACCATCATTCTACTTTCTGTCTTTGTATTTTGACTACTCTAAGTACCTCATGTAACTGTAATCATACAGTATTTGTCTTTTGGTGACTAGCTTATTTCACTTAGCATAATACCTTCAAGTTTCTGTGTTGTAGCATATGTCCAAATTTTCTTTCTTATTAAGGAGAATAATATTCCATTTTATATATACAATATATATTAATATTATATGCATGATAGATAACATATAATTAATTAATAATATATTAATATTAATGTATTATTATATAACATATAATTATATATGCTATATATATATACCGTATTTTGCTATCCATTTATTCATCAATGGATATGGGTTGCTTTCATATTTTACCTATTATAAATAATGCTGCTATGAACAAATATACCTTTGAGACCCTATTTTCAATTCTTTTGAGTCTCTGCCCAGAACTGGAATTCCTGGATCACTTGATAATTTTATTTTTTAATTTTTTGAGAAAATGCCATACTATTTTCCATATCAACTGTACCATTTCACATTCCCACCAAAAGTGCTCACATGTTCCAATTTCTCTATATCCTTAACAATATTTATTTTCAATTTTGATAGTAGCCATCCTAATGGGTGAGGTGGTATCTCATTATAGTTTTGACTTACATTTGTCTAATGATTAGTGATGCTGAGCATCTTTTTATGTGCTTCTCAGCTTTTTGCATATTTTCTTTTGAGAAATGTCTATTCAAGTTTCTTGGCCATTTTTTAATTACGTTGTTTATTTTTGTGGTTGTTGTCTGTGGTTTTACCTCTATAACTCTCAAATAAACACTACTCGTTTGAATAAGAATGTTTCACGAAATGATTTTAGTAACTTGAGACTTTGTGTGCTCTTTCAGAAAAATCAGACTTCATATATAGCCAAACTCTGGCACTATGCATTTCTCAAATGCCAATTTTAATGAGCTGTCATTTAATAGTTCAATAAAGCTTGTTCGTTCATTTTAAGGTAAGGTTAGCATGGGGAAGTTATTGAAATCTGCATTGTATGGATGCATAAAATCAGGTGCAGAAAAATTCTTTGTTACTTTTGCTTTTGTATCAACTACTTATCAGTGAAGCAAGTTGGCACATATAATGACACAATTATGCTGTTAAAGCTCTAGCAAAAGTTTCTTTAAGATAGCCATGCCTATACTGCTGGGTACTGTCTAATAACTCATTTTTTTCATCACATTATTAAGTTTTAGAAACATTTTTTAAGCACCAAGTTTGGGTGGTTTTTTTATTCTGTAATAAATTAAAATGTCAGAAAGTTCAGCTTTCAAATTAACTATGTCTCTTAGGCTGTATTTATAATTCACATTATTAAATAATAATATTCTTAAATTTCTAATTCACATTATTGAAAGGTATTATTAAATGACAGTCAACTTTTCTGACTGAATAATGTTTCAGTCAATTTTTATTCAGAAAAAAAACAGAAGTTTCAGTCTTTGATAACAAAAATGTTTTCTCAGGATGGAAAGTTTTCAGTATAACCCTTTAACTGGTGATTTATCACTCAGAAAGCAAGGTTTTAAAATTATAAATCTTGACCGGGCATGATGGCTCACACCTGTAATCCCATCACTTTGGGAGGCCGAGGCAGGCAGATCACGAGGTCAGGAGTTCGAGAGCAACCTGGCCAACATAGTGAAACCCTGTCTCTACTAAAAATACAAAAACTAGCTGGGTGTGGTGGCATGCATCTGTAGTCTCAGCTACTCAGGAGGCTGAGGCAGGAGAATCACTTGAACCCAGGTGGCGGAGGTTGCAGTGAGCCGAGACGGCACCATTGCACTCCAGCCTGAGCAAGACAGACAGAGCAAGACTCTGTCTCAAAAACAAACAAACGAAAAAACCTGTAAATCTTTTTTTGATTTTTAAGATCAATTTCACGTGTCCCCTCTCCACAATATGAAATCTCCCTACCCACAATAGTCATTTCTTGGACCTTATAGTATTTGGTACCTATCTCTCAATTACTACATTTAGAACTAAAATTTTTATTTTGTTTCTTTATGTGACTTTCTCATCCAATCATCTGTGGGGTCTTAAGAGGTAGCATCTCCATACATCCAATGCAACCTCAGAATCATGTACATCCTTACTTAGCAAATGTTTAATAACTGGATGTACAATAATAGGAATGAAACCTACTTTTCTTTTGCCAGAAGTTGCCACCACTCAAATATTAATAGTCTGATGTTGTTATGAACCTGTGTGGTTCCTCTGTCTCTCTTACTTCAGCCAGCATTACACATGTAGAGTCAATGAAGTTCTTTTCCTTGGCAGACGGCTGGACTGAACATTACAATGTAAATTTTCAAAATTTCCAAAACTTTAGAGTGCAAGACTCTACAGTTAGGTTTCTAGGTCTCCTTATGAGTAAAGAGAATTCAAGACCCCCTCACAGAGAATAACCAGGAAAGAATGATCATATGTCTCACAGCCCACACTGTATTTTTCTGTAGACTCTCAATTCAAGAAGTAGAGCATGAAGGCACCCCTAATGAAATTCATCCTCTTTAAAACTTCTTTAAATAGAAAATAATCTAAACTGTTCTCCAATAGTGAGAACCAGTCTTCCTCTAGCCACTGTTGGGTCCAGATTGAAAATGCCCATAGCAAGTAGGGTGATCAATCTCCCACTGTCCCGACTCCTGCCCATTTGTCTAAGACTGGGGGATTTCCTGGGATGCAGAAATTTCAGTGCTAAATATGGGACAGTCCCAGGAAAATTGAGACAGCTGGTCATCCTAAGTTGGAAAAATGCCATTATCTCCCATGCCAGTTCCCCAGGTGGACAGACACACTTAGGCCAATCCAATTAGTAACTGTAGGCTTTACAGGTGGTAGGCACTTACATAAAAAGTGTCTGTGTACCTCTACCACCACCACCCCCCCTTATTTATTTATTTATTTTTTTGGACTACAACATTTCTTTAGTTAGAGCAAGTGATCCCAAACTTTACTATGCAACAGAATCACATAAAGGGCTTGTTAAAACACAGATTGCTTGACCCTGTACCTGGGTTGAGACCTAATTGAGTAGGTCTGGGATAGTGCTAAAAACCTGTATTTCTGACAAGTTACCAGAAGCTGCTGATGATCCTGAGTTGGAGACTCAGTTTTGAGAATTACTGCTCTAGAAGTTTTGCACATTATCATCTTCTGGGACTAACACATAATCAAAAATCAAAACATGTCAGTTGAAAGTATGAACACATGAATCAGCAATAAAAAGTACAGACTATTTTAAGAATCAATCTTATTTTCTACATTTCTGAAGCACCTTTCAGTGGTAAGTACAGTTTTTAAAAAATCTTAATACACAAAGCATAATAGAAAAGGTTTACACTTTTAGGCAAGTTTTTGAAAGAGGTAGAATAGTATTCTTTATTATTGGATTTACTTTAATGACTGATTTCTCTGTAGAAAAGTAAGCACACCGTAGCATAATTCTGGTGACATTTGGTTCCTCTTATGTATACTCAAACCTAACAGTTGAAATATCTTTTGTCCTTAAGTCACAGTTTCACAATTATCATTTACTCTAGCATACCAAACAGGAAAAAAAAAAAAGTTCATGTTGATAACACAGTCTACATTTCTTCCAACTTTTGCAAACATTTTAATGTAACTGAGTGTGTATCACAAATATAAAAGCAATTTCAGATTGTAAATATGCATTCAATTTTATGTTCAAATTCTGCCTTTGAAAACATCTATTGCTTCCCATCAGTACACACCTTTGCCTTTAACTGGGGAGATATGGCCCTTATCTTCAAATTAATGTTCCTAACTACCCTCATTAAATGTCTGATTTGACCTAGGAGAAACTGACGTATGGTGCTTCGGTGGCAGTATTTAAATCCCATATCTATAAAATGTTTCTAGGGAAATTGATCTGAAATAGAAAACTTTTATCATTCTGATGAACAAAATGAATTTCTAAATGTCTCAGCCTCAGAAACTAGCTTTCAATAATAACAATTCTGTTTTGTCCCCAGCGTTCCGGTGGTGCCCTTGCCATTCCTTTGTGTGCATTCCAGGGGACTGTGTCTCTCCATGCACCTACAGGGAAAACCCTATCTCTTTCTACCTATGAGGTAAGCGCAGAAGGGCAAAAAATAACTCCAGCCTCTAAGAAAATAGAAGTCTATCGATCCAAAAGTGTTGGCCATGAACCAAACTCAGAAGATTCTTCATCCACGTTTGCAGATACCAGTGTGAAAATACACTTGGAGGTTCTTGAAATTTGCGATAATGAAGAGGCCTTGGACACTGTGTCAATCATTAGTAACATCAGCCAGTCCTCCACACAAGTCAGATCTCCATCCCTACGTTACTCCAGGAAAGAAAACAGGTTTGTTTCCTGTGATCTAGGGGAAACTGCCTCATACTCCCTCTTTTTGCCCACCAGTAATCCTGATGGTGATATCAATATCTCCATTCCAGACACCGTAGAAGCACACAGGCAGAATAGTAAAAGGCAGCATCAAGAGAGGGATGGCTATCAGGAGGAAATCCAGTTGTTAAATAAAGCTTACAGAAAAAGAGAGGAAGAAAGCAAGGGTAGTTAATGGGTATTTGGTCTAACAGCAGCAAGAATGGATCTGCAACGTCAGCTGTGAAACTAACACCTTTGTTATGAGACTGATTTCCTTTTATTTGTTGGTTTACATAAGTTTTACTGATTTAATAGTTAATTTTTTGTGGGAACAACTAGAACTAGTGTAAACAATTAAGTGCATTTGATGTGTTAGCTAGAGATCACACACTGTGGTAATTAAAATCTGTTCTAAATCAAATCTTGGCCTACTTTACTAGTGTTTTTGCTTGTTTGTCAACCTCCTAGTAAACAGAAAATTGTATAAACTCAGTTACTATACTGTTCCATGCATATGTTTCTACATATAATGTTGGCCTTTACTGCAAAGGGGTAAAAAGAGAAATTTTGGGAATGGAAGGAATGTAACAAAACTCCAAATTGTATTTGAAGGAACTTGCCTAAATGTGGCTAGCAAAACAAGCTTATTACACTTACTGCTTTAGCTTTACATTCTTCTGTAAAATGAAAAATTAGCTTCCAACTGGGAAACATGCATGTTCCTAGTCTATAAATAGTTGTTTCCTTCATTTCTACCAAATACAAATTGTTTACTGTTTTTTCTTTCTTTCTTACCTATAACAGTGTTCCTTTCATCTTTTCAGTATGTCAAGACTATCTCATAAAACAAGTATGTTGTGTGTTAGAGGTGGAATTAGAAGTATCTTTAATTCAAACATTATTGGAAAAAAGTTGTAATCATATAATTGTATACTTTTTCCTAAATTTTTTTAACTTGAGTGGAAATTGGGGGAAAATACTGGCAGATTCGGTTCTGAGAGGTGCCTTCAAACATGGTAGGCTTCTGGATACAGCAGTCCAAAATCCTGTAAGTCTAAAACAGAAGTATCTGTTTTTGAAGCTATGGATTGGGCAAACTTTCTTAGTTATTCTTGAAACAGAAAAGTTTACTTCAAATATTATATCAAGTTTAGGTGCTTCTTTGTTTCTTCTCTAAAGACGTGTTGTCTCAAAGAAACAATTGAACCTATTTTATTAAGTGATTGTAAGACATACATTTCAAGACAATTCTAGAAGGCATTACATTGCAAAAATGCAGGAATCACCTTGGCAGAATAATAGCAATGTGTATTTCAAAAATTATAAATTGATTTCTCTTCAAATTGCTTTATTCTAACCTTCCTATAAACATATATGAAATATATTACCTAAAAGTTTATTTTCCAAAGTTACTAAGTTGACACTTTACGTGGTCTTAGACTTTGTGCCCCTCCCCTCACTCATATACTCTATTTATTTACAGATGAATGAATTGTATTTTAGAATGATTTATTTCTGTTTCTACTTTTTTAGCTTGAATGAGAATTCAAAATTGCTTGACATGGGCTTTCAGAATGTTTCATCTTCAAAGGGTGTTTTGTTGCCACAAGGACAAGTCATTTTCAAAATAATTATCTCAATGGACTTTCTCAATCTTTAACTTCTCATTATCTAGTTGTCTAAATTTGGGAAACATATGTATTACCACTAATAATGTTTGTAAAGCAAGCCTCAAATAATGTGTAACATATGAATTCAAAGTCAAATGTATTCTCATTACAAATATATTTTATTTTAAAAGACTGTATCACCAATATTAACAGCTATTTTCACACAGTGACAAATGAACAGATCAATCAGATATTATAAATCAGTAGCATTAAATGTCTTTATAAAAGAAAAATTGAATTGAATATTCTAATAATGCTTTGTAAAAGATAGGCTTTGATATCTTAAATTTAGATGTATAATTTTCTGAAAGAGAAAGGTGATATTGCTGCTTTAAAATGCAATTTCAGGCAAAAAGTAAATTAGACACAGGATCATAATAAAGCTGAAAAACAGCAAAGACTTGGAGGCAAACACATTCTTTATAACTGCACAGCAATTTGAATGGGACAGAGATTATAACCGAAATCAAGGTTTAAAGAGCATTAAGAAATAGATAGAAGATAGTAATGCCCATTTTCCCTCTCATTTTATTTTAACTGAACAAAAGTTTAAACTAGGGGAATTGGAAAAATAATTAAGATATTCCCATTTAATTGCACTTGGTTGTTGAATTAACTGTATAATGGATGCACATAAAAATTCTGCTGCATTGAAACAACACCAGGATTATTTAGCCCAAAGTCATAGTTTGAAAGGCTAATCAGCATCATATTACTAACATGTAACACTTCAAATTCCAAGCCAACAATAGCTAAGTATACAAGAAAAATCTACTAGAGCTGTGCTTAAGCATGAATGGCGCTCCAAATCCTTGTTAAGGGAGGAGAAGACTAAACTACACAAGTTCACTTAAGTCTACTTACTCTGTAGAGTGATTGATTATAAAAGTGTTTCTAGTAGAGGAAATGAATACCTTTATAGATATATTGTGATATAGCCAAATACCTTACCCTTGTATAGTTATATTGTTCTTCTTATTAATAAATATTCTATTTTGTATAGTTATCTCTTTTCTCTATAAATTGATGTATCTGAAGGCAAAAACTTCTTGTTACCTAATAAAAATATCACCATCTGGTGGTGACTCCTATAAACTGCAAATACGTAATCCCCAAAACTCCCTAATAGTATAAACACCTAATCCATAATCCCTAAGACTTCTGAGAGTTGTGACTGACAGAGGCAACTCTTTGAAGATAGCAAATGCCACCATATTACTTAAAATATAATAAAAAGTCTTAGTTATGCATTTTTGGAAGCTTTTCTTGACATGTGTCTGTAATATTGGATTTTATAAATCAATTTTCTCTTAATTTCTTATACTTTTCAGCTACCCTAATTCATTTCTTCATTCTAATATTTAATAAATGACTACGACATACTAAAAATTGTTCTAGGTACTTGGTTTTATAACTTTTGAACAAAACTCAAACAAAACAAATATATGTATTTATATTTACTGAGTTTGAGACAACCACAAAGTCAGAGAACACAGTCCACACAAGATTGCTCTCACTCGTGACACAAATTGCAAATTCAAGGAGTTCCCAAAACCACTGCTAGTTTCAATAACTCACTAGAAGGGCTCACAGAATTCATAGAAAACTGTGTACTCATGGTTATGGTTTATTACAGCAAAAGGACACAGAATAAAATCAGCCTAGAGAAGAGGTCACAGAGCCAAGTCTAGGAAAAGTTGTAAATGTGGAATTTCTATGGTACTCTCCCCATGGAGTCATGGATGGCATTACTTTCTTTGGCGTCGATGTGTGACAACTTGCACAGAATACTGCCAAGCAGAAAAGCTCAACTGAACCTTGGTGTCCAGAGTCCTTACTGGGGCTGCATCATGGTGGGAGCAAGGGTAAGCATGGCTGACTACTCACATGACTGATGTCTCTTTCAGGCTCTCCAGGAGGCCAAGTTGATACAGAATGCCCAAAAGTCCCCTCTCCAAAACACATTGTTACTATCTGCTGGTCCAAGGCCCCCAGACAAACAAAGATACTCTTCAGCCATGACATTCCAAGGGCTTAGAAATTACCTCCCCAGAAGCTGAGGACAAACGCCAAACCTCTCTTTGGATAGGTTACGTTCTTTTCTATACATTTACATATATACATATGGTAGTGATAAGTGTGTGGTACATATATATGTATGCTGGTATTAAGTGTATTGACAGAAAATAGGGACCAGAGGTAACAATGGCCAAAGAGTAAAATTAGAATAAAGGGACAAATATGGGAAGAGTGTTTGTTTTCAATAATTTAGTCAGAAAAGCCTTCACTGATAAAGTAATATTTCATCAGAGCCTCAAATAAAGTGAGGAAACATGCTATGTGATTATCTAGGGAAATCACAGTCCCAGCAAAGGGAACAGCAAGTATCCAGAAGTAGGAGTGTGGCTTTTGGAATCTGAAACCATTAAGGAGGTCAATGTGAATGCAGCTGAGTGAGAAAGGGAGAAAGTGGTTGGAGATAAAGGCAAACAGATAATAGCAGGAGGAGACGGGCTATTAGTGCCTTGCAGACCAGGTATGAACACTGAGTCTTGTTTTAAATGAAGTGAAAAGCCATCGGAGGGCTCTGAGCAAAAAAGTGACATGATCTGATTTCAAAAAGGATTGTCTATTGCAAGGGCCAAAGACTGTACAGACACAAAAACCACCACAGAAAGAACACTTAGGCTATTCTAATAGTCTAGGCTAGAGATGATGTTGGTTAGGTTTAGGGTGGTAGTAGTAGAGATGGCATTAGAATTGTATTCTGATGCAATAAGTGGAGAGGATTTCCTTGGTAACATGAAATAAATCACACATTTCTTAAAAGCCTATGAAGCCTGGCCGGGCGCGGTGGCTCAAGCCTGTAATCCCAGCACTTTGGGAGGCCGAGGCGGGCGGATCACAAGGTCAGGAGATCGAGACCACAGTGAAACCCCGTCTCTACTAAAAATACAAAAAATTAGCCGGGCGCGGTGGCGGCGCCTGTAGTCCCAGCTACTCAGGAGGCTGAGGCAGGAGAATGGCGGGAACCCGGGAGGCGGAGCTTGCAGTGAGCCGAGATCGCGCCACTGCACTCCAGCCTGGGCAACAGCGTGAGACTCCGTCTCAAAAAAAAAAAAAAAAAAGCCTATGAAGCCTATAGCTTGAGGGAAAAACAATTATCACATTTATTTTCTGTCAATACTCTGCAATATCTCAATGTTTCTCCACTCCTCTATGTATCACAGAGGCTAGAAGACAGAAAACTTTGTTTCCAAGACCCTCTTTTCTGCAAAGTTCAGGTTTAGCATCTAACAATGAAAGGCATTTGTACAAGATTTGGAAGGCAGAGAGCAGCAGCAGTTAAATGAATGTTCCTTATCATTCCTTTCTTCTTTAAGATATGGCTCAGGGGTCTAGGTTCATGTAGTTTTACAATGTTAATGTATGGTTCTTATGATCATTTTGCTCATCTGCATCAGCCGACAGATGGGAAAAAGACATGAAGGATTCTGCACTGGAGTGCTTGGTGAGACTGGCTCGGAAGAACTGCACATCAGTCATTGCAGCCTCTGTTATTGGATAGAACTCAATACAGAACCACAGCTGATTCCAAAGAAGACTAGGAAATATATCTAGCTGTGTACATGAAGAAGAACCCAAACTATGGCGAAGAACTAGCAAGTCTGTCTCTGTTGCATGCCCTATAACCAACTAGACAATCACATACTGTACCATAATAGAATGTAAATAGTGCTCCCTGCCCATTTTTATAAGCTGCAGAGGCAGAGGCATTGCACACAGTAATTGAACAACGATACATTTTCCCAACTTTGAATTGTATGGTCTTAACCCTGAATCTGTGACTTCAACACTCTAGTTCAGACTACAGTGCTCCAAATGTAAGGTGGTTTGTTTATACAATCTCTTTTATAGCTTAAAGTACAAAGAAGATCATATCTGCTAGTCTTTCCTACAGCCTTGAAGTCTTAATTTCAAATATATAGAGAATACATATACACAAACATTCATACACAGGCATAGAAACATATATTCCTCTCAAAAATAGGCAATCACTTTCCAGAATTGAGCAGTCAAAGATCCAAATATAAAACAACTTTGAACACAATCCGTTGCAATGTTATATAGAGCAGTTTAGATAATCGAAGGCATGTTGTTTTTGAAACACTTTGTTATAGAGGAAGACCTTTGCTCTACCTTCACATATATGTAGTCTCACTGGGTAATTTTTCAAGAATAAGGGAAAAAATATGCCTCAGAGGTAAATTGTATTCTCTACCACTTAGTAAAATTACAACTTCTAAAAACTTCCTTTTTTTTTTTTTTTGAGACAGAGTCTCATTCTGTCACCCTGGCTAGAGTGCAGTGGTGTGATCTCGGCTCGCTGCAACCTCCGCCTCCCAGGTTCAAGCAATTCTCCCGCCTCAGCCTCCTGAGTAGCTGGGATTACAGGCACCTGCCACCACACCCAGCTAATTTTTGGTAGAGATGGGGTTTCACCATGTTGTCCAGGCTGGTCTTGAACTCCTGACCTCAAGTGATCCCCCTGCCTCAGCCTCCTAAAGTGCTGGTATTACAGGCGTGAGCCACCATGCCCAGCCCCAAAAACTTTCTAATGTCAGGTCAAAAAATATTAGGAGTTTAGACAAAGCCATGGTTAACTACTTAGCGTGGTAAAGTTACATTATCTACTTGCTAACTGAACCTTAAAAGGCCTTATATTTTCATTATCCTTTTTAAATTAAAAAAAGTTCTATTCATTAAAATTTCTTAGTACTCTTTCACAATACTTTTTCCTAAGATCTAAGATTGCATGTTTACACTAGGTGAGGAAAATCCACCAATTTAATGAGATTGTGTAGTTTTAAAAGGAAAATACATTATGAAAATCTCTCAAGAAGGTTTTTAATGTGGATCTTGAAACCCTATGACCTTACAAAGTCACAATTTTTGTTTTCTTTTTTGTGGGAAACAGATGGAATTAGTAGACAGAAATGGCATTTGTTCATACAAATATCTGGTTCACCTAGCATAGTGTTTTTCTAGAATTGTTTTCCTTCCATTCCACATGCTCTTCTCTTCTTCCATTTTTTTTTTCCTGAGACAGAGTCTTGCTCTGTTGCCCAGGCTGGAGTCCAGTGGCATGAATGCACTCACTGCAGCCTTGATATCCTGGGTTTAAGCTATCCTCCCACCTCAGCCTCCCAAGTAGCTGGGACCACAAGCTTTGCAACACGATGCCTGGCTAATTTTTGATTTTTTGTAGAGACAGGGTCTCCCTGTGTGGCCCAGGCTGATCCCTAATTCCTGCATCCTGCTCTTCTAATGTGACTTTGGCTCTATACTCCCATGGTGTGCTAAGGCCCTAGCCACCCTTAAACCTAAGTGGACACCTGTAACTGTCTCAACTAGTAAAACATAGAGGAAGTGATGCTATGTGACATTTGAGACTAGTCCATAAAGATGTCAAATGTTATGTACTTCTACCTTGCTTGGTGACACCTGCTCTTGAATCCAGCTGCAATGCTGTGAGGAGGCTCAAACTAGGCCACACAGAGAAATCAAATGGAGAGGCTATGTGTAGGTGTTCCAGTCCACAGCTAGATTTTACATTCTATAGAAGGGTACAGTCACTTTTATCAGCATGTCCCTATCCCCACCTCCAAGTGGAAGTAGAAGTTAAAGGTTTCATTTTCCAAAAACACTGAAGAAAATCTCCTTCACCCCCATGCCTTTATGAATATTACAGCTATGAATAAATTATATAAGAGTTGTTTCACAGGGTTCAGATTAAAAAAATGAATAAAAGATTCCCTGATCCTGAGAAAACTGTGACAGTTTCCAGTGGTGGTGTGGTTCTGTGTGGCTCACCTTTGCTGCATTCCAGGCTGGACAGCAGGTATGATGGGGAGAGCAGGAGCTGGACACCAAATGCTGTGGGTTTGAAAGCAATGGCTGTGCATTCTGTGGCCCAGGCCATCATTAATGAAGGGGACATTTGGAAGAGACATCTTAGTTGCCTGCCCAAAGAACAGTACACAACAGAGGACCAGTCAGAGAAACAATGGCAATTATAATGAACCATTCTGTTTGTTTTCTGGCATTAGGTAGTGTAAACAATTTCGTGGTTCTGATGAAGACAGGGAAAAAAGAAAAAGTAGGTAACAACTGACATTTTCCTTCCCATCAACATCTCTCAGGTCTTTCATTGAAAATCTTCCTTTTGTGCAGATTTTTACTACAGTGACATTTGTCCTAAAGTGTTCACCTAAAGGAATAGCCTCAAGTAATACCTTAAGTGCTAGTTCATGCTGAAGAAGTATGGAAAACAGTAATTTCATATTTATAACTAAGAATCGACTTAGGATCAGCAAACATGAGGTGAAGGGCAATAAAAGACTGTATCAGAAAATAGAGATAATGCTAACTTTCTCTGGGGCTGTCATGAGGATTGTGTGAAATGAGATAAGGAATTGTATTACTTTTCTAGTGTAGCCATAAGAAATTACTACAGAGTCTTAACTAACACAAATTTACTATCTTAAAGTTCTGTAGCATAATGTTTTGACAACAGTCTTCATTGGGCTAAAATCAAGGGGTCAATATTGTTGTATTTCTTTTTATTTATTTATTTTTCTTCATGTTAGATGAGCAATGTGCCGATGTCATAACAAGGTTAGAGGGTGGCACATCTCACACGTGCATATGAATACCCAATGATCATGCTCATGAACTACAAAAGGATCAGTATGGTTCTATTCTTTCTGGAAGCCCTGGGGGAGAATCTATTTTCTTTTCTAGTTTCTAGAGGCTGCCCAAATTCTTTTGCTTGTGACCCCTTCCTCCATCTTCAAAGCCAGCAACAGTTAGTAAAATCCTTATGTCACATCACTATGACCTTCTGTTCTGCCACCCTCTTTTACTTTCAAGGACCCTTATGATTACATAGGGCTCACCCAGATAATGCAGGATATCTTCCTACTTTAAAGTCAGCTGCATTCATCAGGTTTCCCAGAGAAACAAAACTAATAGGATAGCTATAGATACACAGAAACTGAGCTATATCATGAGATTGGATCACAAGATTATGGAGACTGAGAAGTCCCACAATATGCTTTCTATAAGCTGGAGACCTGGGAAAGCTGGTGGTATAGTTCTAATCTAAGCCTAAAGGCTTGAGAACAGAGTGCTGATGTCCAAGAACAGGAGATGGATATCGTAGCTCAAGAAGAGAGAATGAATTAGCCTTCCACCTTTTCGTTCCACTTGAGCCCTCAATGGATTGGATCAAGCACACTTACATTGATGAGGGTGATCTTCTTTACTTAGTCTATTAATTCAAACGCTAATCCCTTCCAGAAACACCCTCACAGACCCACCTAGAAATAATGTTTTACCGGCTCTCTGAGCATCCCTTAGCCCAATTAAGTTGACACATGAAATTAATTATCACATTAGCTGATTAGCAACCTTACTTTCCCCTGGCCGTGTAATATATTCACAGTTTCCAGGGAGTTTCCATGAACATCTCGGCCAGGCACAGTGGCTCACATCTGTAATCTCAGCACTTTGGGAGGTTGAGGTGGGAGGATCACTTGATCCCAGGAGTTCAAGACCAACCTGGGCAACAGCAATACCTCATCTCTACAGATAAAAAAAAAAAAAAAAATAGCCAGGCATGGTGGTGTACACCTGCAGTCCTAGCTACTTGGAAGGCTGAGGTGAGAGGATTGCTTGAGTCTGGGAGGTCAAGGCTATAATGAGCCATGGTCATGCCACTGCCCTCCATCCTGGGCAACAGAGTGAGAGCCCCCCCCACAAAAAAACACACAAGGACATCTTTGGGGCCATTATTCTGCCACAAATGCCTGTCACCTAGTCTAATACCTAGCAAATGCTAAGTGACAAATAAACACTAATTCTCTTCCAACCTTACTCTCTGTATTAGTCTGTTTGTGTTGTCATAACAAAATACCACAGCCTGGGCAGCTGAAACAACAGAAATGTGTTTCTTAAAGTCTGGAAACTAGGAAGTCCAAGATCAAGGTGCCAGCTAATACAATTCCTAATGAGAGCTGTCAACGAAGAGTGAAACTCTCAAACATTTGAAGAGATTTATTCTGTGCCAGATGCCAATGACCATGGCCCGTGACACAGTCCCAGGAGATACTGAGAACATGTGTCCAAGGTGGTCAGGCTACAGCTTTGTTCTATATATTTAGGGAGACACGAAACATCAATCAATACATGTAAGATGTACATTGATTCCATCTGAAAAGGTTGGACAACTCAAAGGAGGAGGGAGTTTTCCAGGTCATAGGTGAATTCAAAGATTTTCTGACTGATTGAAAGAGTTTATCTAAAGACCTGGAATCAACAGAAGGGACTGTCTGGGTTAAGATAAGTTAACCCAGTTGTGAGTTGTGGAGACCAAGGTTCTTATTATGCTGATAAGGCCTCCAAGGTAGCAGACTTCAGAAAGAAGAGATTGTAACTATTTCTTATTCAACTTAAAAAGGTTCCAGACTCTTAGTTAATCCTCTCCTGGATCATGGAGAAGATCTGGAAAGGGAAGGAGATTCTCTACAGAATGTAATTTTCCCCATGAGAGACAGCTTTGAAGGGCTGTTTCAAAATATGTCAAAGAAATATATTTTGGGGTAAAATACTTTCTTTCAGGACCTACTGCTATGTTGATATCATATTGCTAGAAAGAGTCCGTTTGTCAATCTTAAGGTCTCTACTTCAACGTTAATACAGGTCAGCCATACCTGATTCCAAAGGAAGGAAGGTATAACGAGGCATGTCCAACCTCCCATTCCCATCATGGCCTGAACAAATATTTCAGGTTTACTTTAGAATGCTCTTGGCTGAGAGAATGGATCCATTCAGTTGGTTGGGAGGGCTTCCAATTTTATTCTGGGGCAAGGTGTAGTGGCTCACATCTGTAATCCCAGCACTTTGGGAGGCCAAGGCACGAGGATTGCTTAAGCCCAGGAGTTCAAGGCCAGACCAGGCAACATAGGAAGACCTCATCTCTACCAATGTTTTTAATTAGGTGGGTGTGGCAGTACACGTCTATTGTCCCAGCTACTCTAGGGGGCTAAGATGGGAGGATAGCTTGAACCAGGGATTTCAGGGCTGCAGTGAGCCATGATCGTGCCACTGCAACAGAGTGAGGCTCCATCTCAAAAAATAAAATAAAATAAAATAAAATAAAATAAAATAAAATAAAATAAAATAGGAAGAATTTTAGTTTTGGTTTACGGAGCTATTCCTGGAGCATAGATGGCTGTTTTGTCCTCACATGTCCTTTCCTCTGAGAGGGAGGAACTAGCTCTCTGATGCCTCTTTTTGAAGGGCAGTAAACCTTTTATCAGGATCTCACCTTTACGACCTCATTTTGATTTAATTACATTTTTTTAGAGGCCTCTTCTACAGCCACACTGGGAGTTAGGGCTTCATGGTGAATTTTGCATGAACACAAAGATTTAGCCCATAGCACTCTCACCATTTTCTTCCCACTTGGCCCCTATCATCTTCAATATGCCTACTCAATCTCATCTCTTAGACAATTGACATACTTTTCATATTAGGAGTGTCCAATTGGGATGCTTTTGTAGAAATTATTTATTCCTATGACCTTAATCACATGTGCCAAGGACTCTCAAAACATGTAATTTCAGTCTACTCTCTCTGTGCTCTTCACTTTTCAACTTTTCTTTTCTTTCTTTTATTTTTTTTTTTTTTGAGACAGAGTCTAGCTCTGTTGCCCAGGCTGGAGTGCAATGGCACAATCTCGGCTCACTGCAACCTCCACCTCCTGGTTCAAGTGATTCTCCTGCCTCAGCCTCCCGAGTAGCTGGGATTGCAGGCATGCACCACCATGCACAGCTAATTTTTGTATTTTTGGTAGAGACAAGGCTTCACCATGTTGGCCAGGCTGGTCTCAAACTCCTGGCCTCAAGTGATCTGCCCACTTTGGCCTCCGAAAGTATTGGGATACAGGCATGAGCCACCACACCCGGCCTCTGTGCTTTTAACTCTTATAGCCAACTGCTTTCCAGATACTCTGTTTGTATGTTTCATAAGTTCCTCAAAGTTGAAATGTACAAATAAAACACATTAACTCACTCTGCCCCCCACCCCCAAAATGTTCCTTGTCCTATATTTCTCGTCTCAGGATATAATGTGTCTCTTCATGTGTTAATAATTCAAATCTTAAACTTGGAGTCATTTAACTCTTCTAATTCTCCACATTCAATGAATCATCAAATTAATTTTATCTTCTAATGTCCCCTGATTCCAATTATTTCCATATGTAATGCCCTGTCATCCCATTTTGCCTCCTCTACATCATAGCACATTAACTAGTTTCCCTGTATCCACTCTTGTCTCCGCTATTTATTTCTAATTGAAGCAGTCAAAATAACCACTCCTCTGCTTATAACATACCACTGTTCCTGAAGTGGCACATAAGGTTGTCCATAATCAGACCCCTATCTACCTCTTTGGCCTTCCCTATCAGTCTTTAAGATTCAGGGTAGTTGTCTAAGCTCTCCGATGTTTCACATCATCATCTGTCTTTACATATTGTTCTCTACACCTGTCATACTTTTCTTCTGCCCATTAGTCTGGCAAAAACCTACTTATGTCAAAAGTTGTTGCATAACTCACCTAACTCCAAAATTAAATTCTTTTGCTGTAATATCTCATGCCTCTTAGGGAGGAAAACTTTTTGTCTATCCTCTTAGATTCAGTGTTTGCAGGTCCCAGAGTTAAAGTGACAAAACTGATTAGCAAGAGAAAAGGCAGACTTAACCACATACATAATAGAGTTCACAGAAAAAGGTGATTCAGGGAGGCAGAATTCCGGCTTATCTACCATCTTAAAAGGGAAAGGGAAGGGGAAAACAGCACTTATGGAAAAAACAAATGACTTTTAGAAAAAATAAATGACACCTTAAAACAGATGCCAGATATGATAGCTTTGCGACAATGTCTATTCAAGCGTGTTGCCAGCTTCTAGCATCCAGTGATAAGAGTCAGTCTTCCCTGGTTTCCCTCCCAGGGAGGAGATTGATTTGAATTTTTCCGCGTGGTTCTGCGTTTAGACAGGTAGATTTCAGAAACTCAAATGTCTTTGCTCAAAATAATTTTTTTTTTTTTTTTTTTTTGAGACGGAGTCTCGCTCTGTCACCCAGGCTGGAGTGCGGTGGCCGGATCTCAGCTCACTGCAAGCTCCGCCTCCCGGGTTCACGCCATTCTCCTGCCTCAGCCTCCCGAGTAGCTGGGACTATTTAAGTCACAGTGGTGTATCGTAGACCCCTTCCTGGCATACATTTCCCTTTCTTAATTCACTGCACAAAGATAGCCTTTGTCTTTCCCTTAAGACTGTAGGCAAATGAAAGTTAATGCCATACTTGCTTTGTTCAGTGAGTATTCCCAGCACCTTTACATCAGTTAACCATAACATGAGCTATATATCTCCTGGTGAACATCCAAGCCTGTGTGGCCCAATTACTTGATTATTCAAGAATAGCTTGCACAAAACACTCAAGTGTTCTGGTTAATAAACAGTATATGGTTTCAAATGAACATATGAATCTTCAAAGTAGTTTATTTACATTGCCTAAGAGCTCTGCACTGAATTTGGCTAGACACGCTCATCTTACACTATTGGATAAATGTAGTAAATAGTGACAATACTTTCAAGGAGGTTAAGGGTGTTTTAAATTATATGTTTGAAAGATTGTCAGGCTGTTTTCAAGACTTAAGAAGAACTCATTTTTTAGAGAGTTTTAGAAGACGGCGAACTGATCCACGGGTTCTTTCGTTTCAATCAACGTTTACTAAGTGCAAGAAAATTGCGGATTTTACCAGGAGTAAGAAAGTAAAAACCAAAAGCCATTGGCTCACTTGCTGGGCCCAGCGAAAGAAAATCTACGGGCCTTTGGCTGGCTGTTGCTCCAGAGGTACAAAGGTAAACAACTCAGGGGTATCAGACAAAACCAGACCCCCGCCACCGTCCAGATCACCGGGGTCGTCCGCGGTGACGTCACCAGAAACCGCTGCTTGTGATGCTAAATGGCCCGCCCTCTTGCGCTGCGCTACGGAAGCAAAACGGAAGTGGGCGCACACTGCCTTCCGGGACCGGACGCCATTTCCAGCGGTTGCTGGTTCTGACGGGTTGCAGTCCGCCAGGACAATGAGTTATGACTACCATCAGAACTGGGGCCGTGACGGGGGGCCCCGCAGCTCCGGTGGGGGCTATGGAGGGGGGCCGGCAGGGGGTCATGGAGGGAACCGAGGCTCCGGAGGAGGCGGCGGCGGCGGAGGGGGTGGTCGAGGCGGCAGGGGCCGGCACCCTGGGCACCTGAAAGGCCGCGAAATCGGCATGTGGTACGCGAAAAAACAGGGACAGAAGAACAAGGAAGCGGAGAGACAAGAGGTAATCTCGGATTCGATAGTGGAGGGGATGAGGCAGCACAGGTTTTCTTCTCTCTCCCGCTGCCCCCTTTTTCCTGGTTTTGTGTCTTAAGTGATGCACGTGCTTTGTGAAATGCAAACGAGGCGCAAATGTATCGTGTGGGCGCTCCCAGTAGCGGGCGTACTGCTTAACATTAGCCATGCGCATCTGACGAAAAACAGGCAGGATTTATGCAGGCTGAATATATACTTTGCTTAGAGGACTTGAGAACTGTGACAAAGCAAATGTTAAGTTCACGTTCTAACCGAAATTAACTTTATTAGGAGTGTCGTTGTCGTATCTCTGGCTATCCTTTCACTTAGAATAATAATTGTCACTTTAAGGTCTTTGCCTGGTGGAGAAGCAAATAGCGATCTTTCTGCATTTGAGATAGGTTTGCGCGGAACAAAAGCAGGCAGACACTACTTTGGCTGTGGATCGTTCAGGAAAATAGTCCAGCTTTTATTATTAGTGTTAAAATTATCCGCAAACCTAGGTTTTGTTTTGTTTTGTTTTTTGTGTTGGGGTGGAGAAATTTCTATTGATTAGCAGATTCTCTTTGAAAAGGAAAATGAAAGGAATCTCCAGAGATGATTTGGCTTACTCTCCTCTCTTCAGGTGATTGTCAGGTTGATTTGTATCTTAAAGATCTGCAGTAAAGGAAACAAAGTTGTCGGAGTGACTAATAAATAAAATTCTAATAAAAATAATTTTTATCATTAAGCAGGAACTTAGTATATGCCTTTGGTGACTTCCTTTTAAAAACCACCTTATAAAATGTATTATAGAGTGTAATTAGATCATCATTTAGGCTACTTTTTTTTTTTTTTTTTTAGACAGGATTTCACTCTGTCGCCCAGGCTGGAGTGCAGTGGCGATCTCAGCTCACTGCAACTTCGACTCCCAAGTTCAAGCGATTCTCCTGCGTCAGCCTCCCGAGTAGCTGGGATTACAGGCGTCCGCCACCCCTCCGGCTAATTTTTGTATTTTTAGTAGAGAGGGGTTTCACCATGTTGGCCAGGTTAGTCTCTAACTCCTGACCTCAGGTGATCCACCCGCCTCGGCCTCCCAAAGTGCTGGGATTACAGGCATGAGCCACCGCGCCCGGCCTAGACTACTATTTTAAAACCATTCTATTTCTTTTTATTTCTTTAACCATGTCATGTTCATTCAGGTGTTTCCGGGGGCCTTATCCATTTATCTTCATAACTTAAACTTCTTTAAAAAACAAATCCACTTCTTTTACAGCCCCAAATTAACTTTTTCGTTGGGCAAACTGGCTTTTGAAAATCAGGATAGGGATGTCTAAGTAACTTTTTACAACTTTTGTTTATTAAGGCTCTGTTTCAAACAAGGTTTTATGCATGTTGCTCCAGGGACTTGAAGAAATGTGGTATTCAAGGAGCTTACAGTCTAGCTGGGAAAATAATACCTAAACAGATGAAAAGTTAAATAAGTCAGGAAAAAATGTTCATTATTGTTTCCACATGAAGGATATAGCCAGTTGTGCAGTGGATGTTATGAATGGAACTTTTGATTTCTACTTGCGTTCCTATCCTCCTTTTAGTGGTGACCTAACCATTTATTCACTTGCCAAGGCCAAATGAGATTTATCTTTGCTTCTTCCCCTTCATTTCAGCAAATCTCTGCCTTCTTAATATATCCCAATCTAACTGTTCTTACCTTCTAACTAGTCATCTAGCTTCCATTCCTGCTCTGCATTGTCTGTGCTTTGCAGAGCCGCCTATGGTGATCTTTTAAAAGGAAAAATTAGATCATTTCATTCCCTAATTCACAACTTGAATTTGGAAGTCGGGTCACTTCTGTCTCAGTCTAATACATTTCAGTTGCATCTTGACATGTTTTCTGGAAATCTTGGTAATACGGCTTCAACATAACAGGTTTACCACTTTGCACATTTCTCCGAGCCCATGTCCCCAGTCTGATATAATTATAGCTTTTGTAAACATAATTTATTTTTACTTTTTATTACAGTGTCATACTGTTCTCCTGTCTAAAATGTACCTTTCCGTCTTGTTTTAATGTGAGTATTTTTCAATGGGCTCATCCCAGTTCTTCTTTGACCACCTTTAGCTGATGTCATTGCTTCCCAGTCAGAATTTCGGTAACTTTTACTTTTAAAGTCATGTCATGTGTTTTCAAAATGAATAGTTTTTTTTTTTTTTTGAGTCGGACTCTCAGTGTGTCACCCAGCCTGGAGTGCAGTGGTGTGATCTCGGCTCACTGCACCCTCTATCTCCTGAGTAACTGGGATTAGAGGTGGGCACCACCACACTCGGCTAATTTTTGTATTTTTAGAAGAGACAGGGTTTTGTTATGTTGGCCAGGCTGGTCTTGGGCTCCTGACCTCAGGTGATCCACCAGCCCCGGCCTCCCAAAATGCTGGCATTACAGGCGTGAGTCGTGTTGCCTGGCTGAAAATGAATGCATTCTAATGATGCATTCTTGAACAAATGTTCTTTCAACAAGTATTTATTGAGGACATTATTTTTGTGATGGTATCTTAAGCACTGTATTAATATAGGCTCTACAGAGATTGTGGTTTGTTTGGAGCGATAAATATAATACAATATTAAGGTATTAGAGAATATGTGCTATCACCTAACTCAGGTCAAGGTATTTTAGAAGATTTTTTAGGGATGGTAACCCTTAACCTGAAGTTGAAAGATAGCAAAGTGAATGTACGTGTGTGTGTTTGAAGTTTGGGGTTTGGAAAAGATTCCAGGCAAAGGCAGTAGCATGTGCGACAACACCGAGATCAAGGAAGCACATGTTCAGTTCAAGAAACTAAAAGATGAGAACCTGGATGTGGAGAGTAGTGAGATGAGGTTAGGGCAGTCAATTTCAAACTTGTTGGCCGCTTTGCACAAAAAGGAATATATTTGAATTTACAACCCAGTACACACATATGTATAACTAGATGAAAAGTTTTGTAAAATAACATTTAATTACCTGCACATTGCTTTGAAGTTTTTTTGTTTTTGAACTTCTCTGTTCTCTTTTAATGCTGTTCATGATCCTTTAATATAATTTCAGAAACAGCAATTTGAAAATCTCTGGGCTAGAAAAATAAGCACGGCCTTGAGATACATTGAGTCTTTCTAAGGACTGTAGCAAGCTGGTAAAACATTTTAAACAAAGAATGAAATGACTGGATTTTAAATGTTTAAATTCACTCTCGTAGCAGTATAAGGAATGGATTGAAGAGAGGCAATCCTGGTTCAGGGAGACCAGTTAAGTAGCCCTTGCAGTAACTAAGATGAGAAATGACAGCTTGAATTAGCACGTTGGCAGTGGAGATGGAGGGAAGTAGACAGATTAAAGTGATTTGGGAGGTAGTCTCAAAATGATTTTGTGATCTATTTTATCTGAAGGGGTAAGTACAGTGTTAATGATGACTCTTTTATGCCTGTCTGTAAGGATCAGGCTTGTTGGAGAAAGGTGATTGGCTCGGCTATGGAGACTATGAGTTTGATATTGTTATAGGGCATACAAATGAGGATTTGCAGGAGGGAGAGGGCTGTGTAGATCTGATGCCTAGAAAAATCTAGACTGGAGATAAGTATTTCACAGTTAATGGGCTCATGGGTAGTAGTTGGAGTGTGGGAGTGAATAGTCAGAAACGGAATGGGCCCAGCCTGAATTCTGTAGACCATTGCTTCTCAGACTTGAATGTGCATAGGAATCACCTGACATCTTGTTAAAATGTAGAACACTGGTGGGATCAGAGATTCGACTTTTGTTACAGGCTCCCAGGTGATGCCAGTGTTGCTGGTCTGTAGATCACTCAGGCTGTCAAATACAGAAAATGAAAATTTAAGGGACAGGCTGAGGAAAAGAAGGTTACAAAAGAATCTAGGAAGGATCAGCTAGAGAAGAGAAAAATAAGATGTGTGTTGTTTTGAAATCTAAGAGTAGTGTTTAAAGGAGAGAAGAGTGTATCATCAACAACAGGAAGTAATTGATAGTGGCAAGCATGCACAAATGACGTAAGAGCTGAGAATGTCTATTGGATTTATCAACAAGGTCGTTGATGATCTTAATGGGAGCCCTTTCTGTGGCATTGTAGAAGTAAAAGCCAGATTGCAGTAGGGTAGCAAGTGAAACAGATTAAGAAGTGAAACATTTTCCAGCAGTTTTGCTGTGAAGAGGTGGAAGAAAAATAGGGCAGTAGCTGATAGGGGTAAGGGAATTCAAGAGAGGGTTTTTTGTTTTTGTTGTTTCTAAGGTGAAGAGATTTGACCATGTTCATGCCCTGATGGGAAGCGCACGGTGAAGAGGAAATCAAAGTGGGCCAAATTATACTGCAGTAATAACTGACCCCCAAATCTTTATGGTTTACAGCAAGCAAGGTTTGATTTTCTACCACATTACTAAAAGAGGCAAACTAGAATATCGATTGACTGCCTAATGTCTACTGGAGAGGTTAGAAATTTAGGAAAGCAAGGTAAATTTCAGTGAAGGAGGTGGCCCTGAGGACAGGAAAGGAATTGAACTGTGGAGCTCAGGTTGAGGGGTTAGCCTTTAAAACACACTTCTTTTTTAACAGGAAAGAAAAAAGGATAAATTCTGATACAGGTGGGTTTAGGTTTGGTGATAACCAGCTGAGGACCTTTTCTTCTTGGGGCTTTTGTTTTGTGAAAAACTGTGTGTGCATGCTGAGGGCAAACAGAAAGGTGGTGCTGGCCTGTTACAGAGAATGGGGAGATAGTTTGAAGTAGTTGCACATGATTAGGAAGCTGATACGATAAATTTGGTGGACATCATTTAGGGTCTGTTGCCAGGAACTGAAAACTAGAAGCAGGATATTTGAGAATGTCCAAGAAAGCAGGAAATAATCAAAATTCTATGACAAAAGAAAATAGTCATGAAACAAAATGTGTTTCTGAGATTCTCCAGGCAAGGAGTGAAATAAAGTGAAGTGTGGTAGAACTAGAAGAAGGTTGTTGAGTGGGAGAGAGGCATCCTACAATAAGGCAAGATCCAAGTTTGGAATTAAGGTATTTTCTCTGCTATCTGGTGCGTCCAGAAACTCATTGTGGGGAGAACATCATTAAAAATACGAATCTTTTTATTTAGAGTGTAAATTATGTTTTCAAGGTCTAATCATACATGTTCATTGTAAAAGATAGATTCAACTGTTCATTCCTGGGGCATATACCATGGCCAGAGTTATATCTGGCAGAGGCACTGCAAAAAGTATAGGATATGGAGAGTGAATAGCCTCTTTTTAAATTAATAGTAATAAAAACAAGATCCTACTACACTACTGACTTTTTTGATTTAATACTTTGGTCATCTTTCCTGTTTGTATACTTGCAGAAAGATCTATCCACTCTTAACCATTGGGTGTACTACAATTCAACTAATTCCTTATTGATTAGCAGATGCTTACTTGGTATATATGCATTGTGTAAGGTATCTTAAAGACTACCAACTAATGTTGACTTTTTAATTAAAACTAATTTTGTTGTGATAGTTTGGACTGAAAGATTGTGTAGATCTGTTTATTTTCTGTAGACTGTTACGTTATCCAGTAATTCACCTTTCCCAAGGGACGTGAAATCTCATAAAATTAGAATAATCTTTTGTGCTGTTATGGGCAGGAGGTGGGCAATGTGTTGTGAAATGTCAATCTAGGAAATTGTTTACTAAACAAAATACAGAGTAATGAGTTAACATGGAAAAGTGAGAACTGTAGGAATCTTAACATAACAGGAATCATAACATACAGGTTATGTTCTAACTAAACAGATACATCAAGAAACCTTAAGAGGACTTTTAGTAGACACATTTTATATCCTGACAACTGAAATTAGCCACTTATTTTCACTTCAAAAAAGGAGGTAGCGTATAGTTCATTGGCTTTGCTTCCTCAGATTTGTTTTATTACTAACTTCTTATTTTTATCACATTAGGTTATCCTCCTACTCATGTAAACTTATTTGAGCTTTCACAAAGCATGTAATACTGAATTAGAATTAGAATGTCTCATAAAACCCTGTCTCTTGTCTTAAACATGTTTATGTCTTGTTCTCCTGGGACATATACTCCCCCACCCACCCTGGGTTTTCAAACTTTATGTTAAACTTTGTTATGACCAGCTATTTTCGTGTTTGTTTAATTGGGATAGAATACAGTGAAGAGAAGATAAGAGTTGCACTGTACAGAGTAAGGAAAGTATTTTGTGAAATTACCTAGTTGTATTTGTGTGTACTGAGTCATTAGTTTTACTGCAGCTTGCTATGAAAAAAATAAAAAACAATTGAAATCTGTTGCTCTAGATTTTAGAATATTTTACACATTTGCCATCTGCTTTCATCAGCCTCCTTACCTTAGCTCCTGCTTCCCTCTTTTCTCCCCAAAAATAACCAAACCTCAAAAACTAAAAACACCTTGAAGAACATTCCCAACTGCCTAGTTGTTGGATACAGTGGTAATTTTTTCAGTTCTCTGCCTTAGTTATGTCAATTTTATACTTCTGATTCCTTTTTTTAACACCTTTCTTCACTTCATAGGGGTGGTTTGTCACTGTGTGCTCCTAGTCTTTTGCTTGTTCTCTTGATTATTCCTCTGACTTATTTTCTTGCCTTGGCCCCCTGAATGCCAGACTTGGTCGACCGTCTGTCCTCATCTTTGGAGGTGGTATTACTTGTAAATTAAAAGAATCCTGTGTCTGTGTGATTTCAACTTTACAGAACACTCCAAAATTTCTATCATAACTCTAAAAACAAAACCTTTCAGAGATCCATTTCCATATATTCATCTGGCTAATCATTATTACAAGTTGGGAACTTTCATCATTGTTCTTAATTGCCTAAAATCCAAACTTAGCATCCTGTTTTGACCTCCATCACCACTACATGTACACAAAAATGTACAGTAACACAGAGCAGCCTCCTCCTAATGATTCATCTTACTGCTGTTCTCTCGTGATCCACCCTCGAATTTGAAAACAATTGTCTTTGATTCTTCCTTTTTGTCTGTCTCCAACTTCCACCAAATAGTCATTAAGTCCTATGGTTTCTTTCTTTCGATTTTTGACTGTTTTCTTTTCGTTTATACTTTTACCTTCCTCCTCCTTTGGTTCTTTAACCTAACACACTCTAATTTTCACCACTCCTCATGTGTTTCCTTTTGCCTATGGATTTATATGCACATTAGAACCTAACGTTTGTAGACCCGTAGATTTTGAAGAATCTGTTTTTCAACTTTGTCTAAATATAAAAGTCTCCAAAGAATTGGGTTTTGGCAATTTTTTTTTTTTTTTTTTTTTTTTTTTTTTTTTACCTTGGACATTCTTAAATGCGTAAAGTTTCTGAAAATTTTCATGGTTCACCATGGACCTTTATCTTTGTCCAATTTGTTGTGTTTTATTCTCATTCTTTGAAGCAACTGCGTCATTTGCCACATTGGATCACCTAATGAGCACTGATCAATTTTATTTACTCCTTCTGAGCTCAGCCTTACTTACCAATATATTCTTCTGTTTAGTGTTAAGAACTTTCAAATGTTCATTGCAACCAAACTATTTCCAGTTTTCAACTTTTTTCTTAAACCATTTGAGTTTTAATAACTTCGAAATTTTAAGATAAGGAGAAATTCATAATAATTAGTATGTGAGGATTGGGAGTAAGAGAACCAGAGTTGTAGGAAGAGACATAAATGAGCTTTCTTTGCCAGTCATAATAGGGCTAATTTTTTAAATGCTTGTTGGAAAAGGTCTAGAAGGATATGTACCAAAATTTTAATATTAATTAATTAGGTCTAGGAAAGGGGATTGGGCTAGAGGACAAGTGTGAATACCTTTCTTTTATATGTATTTGTTGAACGTATATTACTTAGCTTTTATTTTCTTTAGTATCAAATAATTTTTGCATATGCTTTCTTATGGTGACAAGATGCTTTTTTCTTGGCACAAACTAGAGAGCTGTAGTACACATGGATGAACGACGAGAAGAACAAATTGTGCAGCTACTGAATTCTGTTCAAGCGAAGAATGATAAAGAGTCGGAAGCACAGATATCCTGGTTTGCTCCTGAAGATCATGGGTACAACAAGAAGTATTTTTTTAAAGAATAGGCAAAGAGTAAAAAATAACATCTTTATTTTCTTCAATAAGTGAAGTTTAACCTTGATGTACTTTTTTTTCTTATGTAGATTAAACAGATTTAGAGAATGACTTTTAAAAATTTAGATGGCATGTTTCCACAGGAAAGCTAAATGGTATGAATAATAGTGTATCTGGATATGAGGTGTATTAAGTTGTTATTTATTCTTCTCTCTACCTGTCCTCTTTGTATTTATGAAATTATTCTATCTGCGAGATCTGCAAGAAGTGAAATTGCTACTGTTTTAGAAAGGTTACAAGAACTGTATCATTTAGAGGAAAAATTAGTACAAGTATTTCATGGACTGTGTATTGTAGCATCCTATTTTTAGCTCAGAAAGGGTGGCAAGATAAAAAGATGTTGTGACATGAAACAAGTTCAAGAAAACCAGAAAAAGAGAAACACTGTAACTAACTGCAGTGAAGGAATGACTATTGTGTGGATTTTTTAACTACCACAAGGAATAACTTAATCTGGCAATATCTATTTAAAGGAAGGAAAAATTTGAATTTGTTATAAGAATCTAAGTATATTTTCATAATTACTGTACTAAGAAAAGCTTTAGATTTGGATGACTGTGAAATATTTCAACAATGTTTTGTTTTGTTTTGTTTTGTTCCAGGGTTCGAGTGGCTCTTCATCTGACCTTTCTTATTTTCTTATTTTGTCAAAACAGATATGGTACTGAAGTTTCCACTAAGAACACACCATGCTCAGAGAAGAAACTTGACATCCAGGAAAAGAAGTTGATAAACCAAGAAAAAAAAATGTTTAGAATCAGGAACAAATCATATATTGACCGAGATTCTGAGTATCTCTTGCAAGAAAATGAGCCAGATGGAACTTTAGACCAAAAATTATTGGAAGATTTACAAAAGAAAAAAAATGACCTTCGGTATATTGAAATGCAGGTAGTAGAAAGATGTCAAAAAATATTTTGTCATTTTTTTTCTTATACTTTCTAAAAATGTATATATGGTTAGAGGTAGCTGCATGGCATAGATCAGTGAGATCCTCAACAAGACATCCTCGGTGGGAATTACTTTATTTTCGAATGGTAGAGAAAAGCAGTGGGAATGGAAGTTACACATAACCTACAGTATCCTATCTCATCCACAGAAGCTTATGTGGTGAGGAGAAGAAATGTTTGAGAAATGCTGGTGCAAATGGAAAAAAAAAAACTTACTCTTCAGCTTTTCTAGGCCAGTTTAGTGAGGTGCCATGTGCAGTAAAGGCAGTTAAAATTGTAAAGCTTGTTCCAGGTTACTTAATACATCTCTTTTTTTGTAGATGATAAAATTAAATATTTCAGAAGTTATATGATGTGCTATGTTCACTAACATTGTAAATACAGGACTATCACAAGACCTGAGAGTCTCCTGAATTCTGATATTTTCTTTCTACGCTAGGCAAGATATTTTAAGGTCCCTTTCAGTTAAAACATAAAATTGTATGATTTGTGGGTGTTCTAGAGGTGTAATAAAGTGGTTGCATGTATGTGTGTATATTTTTAAAAGAAATTACTGAGGGAACTCTGAGGGCCATATCTTAATATGTAAATACACATTGCTGTTTTTGATAAAGAAAGGATATAGCACCTCCTATAGGAAAGAAAGGATCCCTCAGCTAACTGATGAAAGCTGAATTTCCTTATTAGGAAAGAATGATCCACGGACTGTTACTGATGAAAGTTGGATTTCCTTATTAGAATAGATAAGCCGAGGTTGTCCAGGGCCAAATTGTGTAGCTCTTTGATGCCTGTTGGGTAAAACTGATTTGAAAATGGAGGAAATTTCAGGGTGAATTAATTCAGAATCTTCTGGTTGAGAAGAGCTGCTTGAACAGCCTTAAGAACAAGGAGAATTAGTGTCTTTCTCTTTGCTATATATGGTAGACAGAACTCATATACTAAAGATGGGTGATTGATCTAGTTCAGAGAAAGAAAAAAATGTGTAAAACATTTGAAAAGTTGATGGTCTTCCTATTTCTCATGTGTTGTCATAAATGCTTCATATATACTACATGATTTAAGCTTCTCAACAACCTTGAATAAGAGACTACATGTCTGTTGTAGATGAGGAAAAAGATTTAGGTTAAGTGACCTACCTAAGGTTGCATAGCTCATAACAGAATCAGATCTAAAATTCAGCTGTGTTTAAGAACTCAGCTTTTTAATCATTTTTAGCCATGTGCAATATTTTTTCTTGATGTTCTTTAATAAACATTAATTTTCTGCTTCCTGAATACCAGTTATTGTGCTATATGTGTGTGTGTGTATGTGTATATATATTTGAGACAGGGTCTCAGTCTGTGACCCAGGCTAGAGTGCAGTGGTGCCATCATGGCTCACTGCAACCTCGACCTCCCGGGCTCAAGTGATCCTCCCACCTTAGCCTCCTGAGTAGCTGGGACTACAGGAATGTGCCAGTACGCCTGGTTAATTTTTGTAATTTTTGTGGAGATAGGGTTTTGCTTTGTTGCCCAGGCTGGTCTTGAACTCATGGGCTTGAGCGATCCTCCCACCTCAACCTCCCCAAATTCTGGAATTATGGGTGTGAGTCACCATGCCAGCCAATTGTGCTTATTACTCTTTTTTTAAGAGTAATAAGATATTTCCTGTCCTCAGAGAGCTTACAGTTGAACTATCTCACATCTTGGTGATGGTCAAAAGCACATAGAAACTTTGGCTGCCTTGGGAAAGAATATTGGACTATACTTCTCTTTCCAGTGGCATTTACATGTGTAAATCATATATGGTTAATGCCAGTTTGAAATGCAGTGGGATACCTTGTGTATAAGTATGTGTTAAGATGGTAACATTTGACTACCTGGGGTGTTAATACTTATGTCATTAAAAAATAGTTTTTAGATAATTTAAAAATTATTACAAGAGAAGTTATTATAAGGTAAAGTAAGTGTGGTAGCTTTTGTTATTTTAAAATCGCTAGAATTTATTTCAGTCATCACAGTGATTGTTATTTTTATGGTGCTGATAAGAATTACCTGACCATGACAAACATGACAATAATATAATACTAGATTACCAAAGACAATTCTAATTTTATTAATTTTATATATATATATATTTTTTAATTATTTCCTTTTTTTTTTTTTTTTTTTTTTTTTGAGATGGAGTCTTGCTCTGTCACCCAGGCTGCAGTGCAATGGCGCGATCTCAGCTCACTGCAACCTCCACCTGCCAGGTTCAAGCAATTCTCCTGCCTCACCCTCCCAAGTAGCTGGGACTACAGGCGTGCGCCACCATGCCCGGCTAATTTTGTGTAGTTTTAGCAGAGACAGGGTTTCACCATGCTGGCCAGGCTGGTCTCAAACTCCTGACCTCATGATCTGCCTGCCTCGGCCTCCCAAAGTGCTGGGATTACAGGTGTCAGCCACCACACCCGGTCAGTTTTTTCCATTTTTTTTTTTTTTTTTTTTTTTTTTGAGACGGAGTCTTGCTCTGTCACCCAGGCTGGAGTGCAGTGGCCGGATCTCAGCTCACTGCAAGCTCCGCCTCCCGGGTTTACGCCATTCTCCTGCCTCAGCCTCCCGAGTAGCTGGGACTACAGGCGCCCGCCACCTCGCCCGGCTAGTTTTTTGTATTTTTTAGTAGAGACGGGGTTTCACCGTGTTAGCCGGGATCGTCTCTCGATCTCCTGACCTCGTGATCCGCCCATCTCGGCCTCCCAAAGTGCTGGGATTACAGGCTTGAGCCACTGCGCCCGGCCACCAGTTTTTTCCATTTTAATAAAGGGCGTTTGTTAAAGCTGACTTTATTTTTATGCCACTGAAGATTCTTTTTTTACATTATATGTACTTAGTTGAATGTAAACTACAGTACTGCTTCTTAAGTATTTATGTAATATGGGTATAAAGTTCCATAAAAGTTTTCAGAATTAGGAAGAAATTGTCACATAAATACAGGAAAGAATAGTCATTCCTTTTGTAGTATTCTAATTGTAATTTAACACATTGGAAATCTGTTGAGTAGCTTATATGGGTTATATGTGTCAGAAACTGGTATTTGCTTTTTATATAAAGGTTTTTCATTTAGACATTGTGGCAACCCTGTGAGATAAAATCTTTTAGACGTTCACACTTTATGACTTAACTGAGATCACAGCTCTAAAATGGCAGTACCACATTTTCTGACTGTGCAGATACTACTTTTCTCTTACACTCAAAGACAAGTATCCTGAAATAATTTCTGAATCTGCTCCAGTGTGGCTAATGTATTAGTAAATAGTATACTGTTGGGTGGGAAAAGATAATACAGAAATCAAATCTAAGATGAATATATAAAACATATTGAAAAATAGTGAAAGTAATTTAGCAATCATTAGAATGCTGTTAGGACAGATCCGATTTCATTTTACTGCCACTGAGTTTAAAGCATTGTCTCCATTTTGCTGGGAATGGAGTTCTGGTTTTGAATGTTTCAGACATAAAAGGAATTGATAAATTATTCTTTATAATTTTTTTACACAAGCCATAAGATAATAAAAATACTTTTGGATTCTAGCGAATTTACCCTATGATATATCCTAATTACCATGATTATAATTTAATTACATATCTTTTGTGAAAATTTAAAACTTTTTTTAAATTTCAGCATTTCAGAGAAAAGCTGCCTTCATATGGAATGCAAAAGGTAAAGTGTTTTTTTCCACTATTTAATTTGATTTACAAATTAAATACACAATTTTTTTATTTTTAAAGAGCTCTGTATCAAGAAAAAAATGTAAATTAATGAACTTTCTTCTACAGGATAGTATTGGAAGTTAATTTTATTCTTTTGAATTAAGGACAGAAAGAAATAAAAGGATATAAACAATTTTCCTGATGTTTTCTCCTGTTTTTGTTCATAATTGAAATCTTTGAAATTTAAAAAGTAAAATTTCCCCTTATAAGTTACTTTGGATAAATAGCTTGCACTTAAGTCAAGACCAGACACTTCAGTTAAGATTAATGTACAAATTAATGTATTAATTAAAATCAAGGTGCGAAATAACTTATGTACTACTAAAAATACAGTTCTTTAATTTATTACGCTATATCTTAAAATATGATTACCCTATATAGAATAATATGATCGCTCATCCTTCTCTGTTTTCTCAACCTTATTTTATTTTACTTTATTTTTTGCTTTTCATAGCACTTATTACCACCTGACATTTGTGTGTCTTCCCTTCCCAGGCCAGTGTAAGTTCTTGAGGATAGGATTTGTTTTGTTCACTCTGTGTCTCTTGACTCAGAACAGTGCCTGGCATTCTAAAGACATCCAGTAAACAAATACCTATTGAATGGATGAATCACATTTCACTTCTCGGTATTTACCAGCTATAATTTCAGTGTTCAAACTTAAAACTTTTTTCTGATATATATACATCTATATATATGTATAATGTGTTAGAATAAGTGGGGAATTTTTTTTTTTTTTTTTTTTTGAAAGGGAGTCTTGCTCTGTCACCAGGTTGGAGTGCAGTGGCATGATCTCGGCTTACTGCAACCTCTGACTCCTGGATTCTAGCGATTCTCCTACCTCAGCTTCCTGAGTAGCTGAGGTTACAGGTGCCCACCACCATGCCCAGCTAATTTTTGTAGTTTTAGTAGAGATGGGGTTTCACCATGTTGGCCAGGATGGTCTCGATCTCCTGACCTCGAGATCCACCTGCCACTGCCTCCCAAAGTGCTGGGATTATAGGCGTGAGCCACTATGCCTGGCCTAAGTGGGGAATTTTTAAAAGGTTTTCAAATTAAATTGTTTTGTACATGAAAATAACCCCTAACATCCCTTTGAGATAGTAAGATGACTTTGTTTATACAGTGAATATTATTACTAAAAATACTAATACATACAATTTTGTAGAAGAACATCTTCCCCAAGTGTGAGGTTTTCTAGATAGCTTTGGTTTAGATATTTAATGACTTTATTTTAATTATTTGAAAGGAAGTCATTTTAAACTACAGTATTTTCTTCCTTGTTCCTAAAATGGCATACAAAACTTGTTCTGCAGACAAAGCCATATTTATGAATTATGATATAAATTCGTAATGTCATCAGTAGTTGTTTAGGCCGGGAGTTTGCTTCTGTAGTCAGTAGCCCCACATGTCAACATTATTTTAATTCTTCTGCGTGGAACTTATAAGCTATCTCTTCTTGTTTATGTCAGTATGTTTTTCTTTAACAGTGCTTTGGCTTTGTTCTTTATAGTTTGGTGTACTTATCTCTTGCAGATTGGTAGATCCAGATATCCAAACTGCCGGTATTGGATATGACAAAATTTAGAAAACATTAATATATTTTTTAAAAATAATTATCTTCAGTTTGGTCGAATTTTGATTAATATCTTTTTTCAAACTTAGACAACATGTGATTTTCTTTATTTTCCCTTTTGAAATAGGAATTGGTAAATTTAATTGATAAACATCAGGTAACAGTAATAAGTGGTGAAACTGGTTGTGGCAAAACCACTCAAGTTACTCAGTTCATTTTGGATAACTACATTGAAAGAGGAAAAGGATCTGCTTGTAGGATCGTTTGTACTCAGCCAAGAAGAATTAGTGCCATTTCAGTAAGTAATCTCTTAACTTATTACAAATGTCTTTTTTAAAGTAATCTTGCTAGAACCTACTGATTCTGAAGGTGTGGAGTGATTCTTAATTAGGCTTAGGATTTGTGACTGTGAAAGCAAATATTTGCTTAACATGTTTAATAATAAAGGCCAAAAAATTGAGTAACCACTGTCTTAACAGATAATAGATATTTATGAATTCAAGATAAACTTTATATCCAGGCAAATTTCAGTGTGTATTCACAAGAATGAAATAGATAAAATGTTTCCGGAATTGATTACAAGCTTCAAATGATCTCCATCATTTGATTCCTTTACATTTTACTACTTGGATTATTTAATTTTTTTTTTTTTACTTCTGTCATTTTTTCAGTATATGAATGGTGGTGAAAGTGGGAAACCTTTTAAGCTGTATTTCTATAATCAGTGTTTTATTTAATTATTTTTTGAGATAGGGTCTTACTTTGTCACTTAAGGTGGAATGCAGTGGTGATAACACGGCCTCAGTGCAGCCTCAACCTCTAGAGTTCAAGTGATCCTCCTGCCTCAGCCCCCCAAGTAGGTGGTACTATAGGCATGTGCCACCATCCCTGGCTAATATTTGTATTTTTTGTAGAGATGGGGTTTTGCCGTGTTGCCCATGCTGGTCTTGAATACTGGGCTCAAATGATCTGCCCACTTAAGCCTCCCAAAGTGCTGGGATTATAGGCATAAGCCACTGTGCCCAGTCATAGTCAGTCATTTTGAATGCAGCTACTCAGTAAGAGGAAATTTATCATGAGGAAAAATAAGGTATTGTTTCTGGTTTGTCAAGTCCAAAATTTTGGGAAGGCATACATAAGTAACACTTATAAGTAACTTATTTCAGGTTGACTATACGAAATCCAGAATGCTCCCAAATCTAGAACTGTTTGAGTACCAACATGGAAATGCTCACTAGAGCATTTCACATTTTGGATTTTCATATTTGGGATGCTTAACAAGGGCAAGTATAATGAAAATATTCCAAAATCCAAAACCGGAAACACTTCTGGTCCTGATCATTTTGGCTAAGGAATACTCAACCTGTACATTGATTTTGTTGTTATTATTTTTAGTTAGATGACCTAGTTAAATATGTTTTATATATTTTTTAAAGGTGTTTGGGGTTTCTTGTCATATTTCAGTATGCATAGTGAATTTATTTATGCTGTATAATTTTGTGTATAAATTATAAAGGTTTGTGTTTGTCTTTGGTTTTATGACACTGCTGTTTATCACATGTCTAAGTCATTTAATATAGAATCTGTGGTTAAAAACATTACCAATTACGACAGTATTTCTCAGAAAATACAGTATATGTTTTAAGCTTTGGTTTCTAAGAAGTACTATAAAGAAAGAGCAGTAGACTTCACTGCTTTTAAAAAAAAATTGTGTAAATTTATGGGATACAAGTGCAATTTTGTTACATGCATAGATTCTGTAGTGGTTAAGTGAGGGCTTCTAGGGTGTCCATCACCCACATCATATACATTGTACCCATTAAGTAATTTCTCATCATCTGTCCCCCTCCTACCTTCTCTTCTGAGTCTCCATTGTTTGTCATTCCATACTTTATGTCAACATATACCTGGTTTTTAGCACCCACTTATGTGAGATATGATATTTGTCTTTCTGTGTCTATTTCGACATGATTTCACTCTCACAGCTGAATAGTATTATTCCATTCCTTATCCAGTCATCCATTGATGGGCACTTAGATTGATTCCATATCTTGACTATTGTGAATGGTACTGTGATAAACATGCAAGACAGGTGTTTTTTTGTTTGTTTGGTTGGTTGGTTGGTTTTTTTTGATACATTGATTTCTTTTCCTTTGGGTACAAACCCAGTAGTGGGATTGCTGGATCAAATGATAGCGCTATTCTTAGTTCTATCCATATTGTTATCTATAGAGGCTGTACTAATTTACATTCCCACTAACAGTATGTAAGAGTTCTCTTTTATCCATGTCCTGGCCAAGATCTATTATTTTTTGACTCTTTCATAGTAGCCATTTTGACTGGAGTAAGATGATTTCTCATTGTGGTTTTAATTTGCATTTCTCTGATGATGATGTTGTGCATTTTTCGTATACCTGTTGGCCATTTGTATATCTTCTTTTGAAAAATGTCTGTTCCTGTCTTTTGCCCTCCTTCTAATGAGATGATTTGTCTTTTGTTGTTGTTGTTTGAGTTTCTTGTGTATACTGGATATTTGTCCGCTGCTGAATGAATAGTTTGTACATATTTTCTTCCATTCTGGAGATTATCTGTTTACTCTGTTGATTATTTCTTTTGTTGTGTAGAAATTTCTCAGTTGATTCCCATTTGTCTATTTTTATTTTTGTCGTCTGTGCTTTTGAGGTCTTAGTCATAAATTCTTGGCCTAGACCAATGTCTGAAAGAGTTTTTCCCTAGGTTTTCTTCTAGTAGTTTTAGTTTCAGGTGGTCTTCACCCTTTTATGGGGATGATATTCCAGGAAATAGCATAAAATTACGGAATGGTGAAAAATAAACCACTTTTGTTATAACACAGTTTTGTAGCTAGACTTAAATATTTTCACTAATATATAGCCGTTATTGTATATGCAGATAGTAGGAATAAATGCTAAGTAGGTAATTTTTTTCTTCTTTTTTCACCATCTGTTGGAATTTGAGTAGACAGGTTAATGTGGTCTGTCAGTGTGTACTAGGTATACTTTGGAAAGTTTTACTTCCAAAATATTATTTCTTAGAAATTATGCCATTTTCTATTTCTGATCCCTTATTATCACTGTTCTGTCATGAAATAACTGTCAGTTACTTTTAGTTGTACAAATCAGTATTAGATTATAACATTTCATCTTTCCAAAGCTTATTTTTGGCAGTTGTAACTTTCAAAGCATGACCAAGAACTAGAAATTCAACACCAGTCCCTACCACAAACAAAAACACAAGGGAAGAGTATCAATATGTAATTACTTTCGAATTACACATAACTTCTACAAGTTTAGATCTTGATTTGCAGCTCTTAGAAAAGACCAAAAATGTATAAATTAATGAGAGGATGCTATAGAAAGGCGCTTTGAAACTAGTGATGAGAGAACTTGGCCTTACAAGATTTTATAAGAGGAAATGAAAAATAAGCATGAACAGCTCTTGAGAGAGGCACACACTGTTTTAGATACCTCAGATTTTAATATCTGTTTTTTTTTTAACTCATTGAGAAATCTGAAGAGCAATTTTTCAACTGTCCGAGATTTTCATGGATATTCAGGATATTTGTTCTAAAGGAAATTATATTCTCTTTATATTTTATTTGAATTAAAGGTTGCGGAAAGAGTGGCTGCAGAAAGGGCAGAATCTTGTGGCAATGGTAATAGTACTGGATATCAAATTCGTCTCCAGAGGTAAGAAATGTTCACTTCTTATATGCAAGCAGATTTTATGAAACTTTGAAGCTGGAGATTCAAAAGAAAGGATATTTTCCCCATTTTTATGATGGTTATTACTATTACAATTACCATTTAAAATAATTGCAGCATAGATGGCTTGCTGCCACAAATTTATCTTTTAACCCAATCGGACTTCGATTGCCTTTTTAAAATGGTGCTTTTATATTTGGAATGATTAGAAAAATAAACATTTTTCCTGGACATAGATTAGTAGACCATTACTCTCTCTGAAAAGATTGTGTTCTATACCTTTCAGTACCACCTCCACACACTTCTGACTGACTTTTTAAATTGATTTTGGTATCTTAACCCCCTATCCAACTCCACTGTGCAGTACATATCTGGTCCTTTTCTGGAGCTTCGGACTCCATTTGCCTTTTTATGTTTTAATTTACTTAACGTTTTTTAGAGATAGGTTCTCATTCTGTCGCTCTGGCCAGAGATAGGTTCTCATTCTGTCGCTCTGGCCGAAGTGCAGTGGTGCAGTCAGCTCACTGCAGCCTAAGACTCCTGTGTTCAAGCAATCCTCCCACCTCAACCTCTCAAGTAGGTGGGGCTATCAGTGCACACCACTATGACTGGCTAATTTTTTTTACTTTTCAAGACTGAATCTCCCTATGTTGTCCAGGTTGATCTTGAACTCCTAGGCTCAAGCAACCCTCCCATCTCAGCCTCAAAGTGTTGGGATTACAGGCGTGAGCCACCATGCCTGACACGTTTGCCTTTTCAAATGAGTGAACTTTCCAATTATGAACCAAATATTTAGGCCCTGTAAGTAAGTCAGTTGTTATCTCAATGTCAATGGTCTTATCTTTTAAAAGAAATTAACATTGTATCAATGACAACAATGATAATGTATAATGAATTTGAATGAAGTATTTCCCATTACCCTATTGTGGTGGGTGTTCTTATAACTAAAAAAAAAAATGAAGATTTTCATTAAAACTGAAAGCATTTCTAAAATTGAAGATATAAACCTTTGTGGTAGTTAGCTAATTACTAGGAAAGAAAACCAAGAATTATTAGTTCATGTCTTTCATTCACAGTCGGTTGCCAAGGAAACAGGGTTCTATCTTATACTGTACAACAGGAATCATCCTTCAGTGGCTCCAGTCAGACCCGTGAGTATGTTTCAATTAAGGAAATATAAGTATTATGAAAAGATGTAATTATTAAATTGGATTTTACTAGTCATTAAAGAAAAATGGTTTTAAAATTTTGTACTTCACACTTCTGCCTTAGGTGTTTGTCCAGCGTTAGTCATATCGTACTTGATGAAATCCATGAAAGAAACCTGCAGTCAGATGTTTTAATGACTGTTGTTAAAGATCTTCTCAATTTTCGATCTGACTTGAAAGTAATACTGATGAGTGCAACATTGAATGCAGAAAAGTTTTCAGAATATTTTGGTGAGTAAAATGTGTAGTTACTACATTAGAAAAGGTACTAGAAAACCACTTAATTAAAAAAAATTAATATGGTACTAGGTAAAGAGTAGTCAAAATGAATGTTTAGCTATTAATTTTATTTTAATATTATTCTACCCTACAGTTTCATGGATTAGACAGTTGGGTCTATTTTTAAATGATGGCATCATCTCTGATAGTGAGGACAGGTAGCTTCTTGTTGCTACCGCCACACAATTAAGATGGCATCGTTGAAATCAAACCACAGATTTGCGTAATTTTATAAACTTCTTTCTGTAATTTTTCTGTGGCTTTTATCTACTATCACAGGTTAGGGTGGCAGTTTTCTGCTAATACTGCTAGTGACCACTTAACGAAACACCTTCAGTGTTCCAGGTAGTATATTTACCACTTTGTCTTCCTTAGTCTTTATAATACTTTTTGAGGTACGTACTATTATTCACATTTTTACAGATGAGAAAGCAGCCTCAGAGCAGTTAAGTAGCTTTCCCAAGCTGAACGTAGATTGGACCAGCTGCAAAGCACATTCTTTTAAAATCAGTCCTAACTGTCTTTCCTGCTTACACTTGTGAAGGAAAGAAGGGGAAAGGGAGGGAATTACAATGTAATATAGTTATGTTTAATAAATGTTCTTGTCATCAGCATTATAAAAGTCCTTTAAAATACATCCCAGTTAAACTGAAAACCATGTAAGGTTAGTTGGGGTAGGTGTTATTGTTGTTTTTTTAAAATGAGGCTTCTAGAACTAACATTGAGTACCTTGCTCAAATGTATGCACGTCATATGTAGAGCAGTGATACCTGCTCAGATATTTTTGACCTCCCATGTGATGTTTGATTTTTCAGTGTGTACTGCTTGTTTTCCTTGTTATGAAATGTAAAGAGCATTTAAATAACAATGCTGAAGTGATTTTTTTATTAGTAATTTTGAAATTGTAACAATTTATTTGTTTAGGTCTTGTTTTGATTACTTTTCTCCACTAATTCTGGGTGCTACAAGTAGTAATGCTTATCTGGAATTCAGTAAAACTTCGATATTCTGGATATTCTGTTATGATACCATCTGGGTTAATGATGAAGAGAAAATAGACTTCTAACTAATGGATTTTGAGTTCAACTTAAAACTCTATTCTTTGGTATTCTGTGTTATTTTGTAGAACTGAGATGTGTGTACAGTTTGGTAGCAGTAAAGTGGTATTGAGTGAAGACTAGACTGCTGCTTTTTATTAAAGTAGATATGGAAAAATAGGGTAGAACTGTAAAAGCTACAGGACCATTTTCTGGAATTAATAGTAAGTAATAGAGTCATTGTCCTATTTACAGTATATTAATTTTTTTAACATTTGAGTACAAATTTATGCTTATATTTTGTCTGCCGTGATAGGTAACTGTCCAATGATACATATACCTGGTTTTACCTTTCCGGTTGTGGAATATCTTTTGGAAGATATAATTGAAAAAATAAGGTAAGTAAACATTAGAAAATAAAAAACATTAAAAAGTACTAATATATCACTTTTCTTATGTCAAACTTTAGTCTCAGAAACCCACCATTGACTACCGCCTTGTAAAAAAATTGCTGGGAATTAGCTATACTTGGCTGCACATTAAAATTACCTGGAGCTTTTTAAACTCCAGATGCCTAATTTATACTCCTACCTAAATTACATTACAATGTCTGAGGTAGTAGCCAGGCATCAGTGGGGTTTGTTTTTTTTTTTTTTTTTTTTTTTTTTTGGAGACAGAGTCTCTCTCTGTCACCCAGCCTATAGTGCAGTGTAGCCATCTCCACTCACGGCGACCTCCGCCTTCCAGGTTGAAGTGATTCTCCCACCTCAGCCTCCCAAGTAACTGGGATTACAGGCACACACCACTGTGCACAGCTAATTTTTGTATTTTTAGTAGAAACACAGTTTTACCATGTTGGCCAGGCTGGTCTCAAACTCCTGACCTCACGTGATCTGCCCGCTTCAGCATCCCAAAGTAGTGGGATTACAGGCATGAGCTACCACGCCTGGCTGGCATCAGTGTTTTTTGAAGATCCCTGGGCAGCAAAGTTTGGGAACCTTTGTCTTAAGTGTTTGAGCCGTTTTGATGGTTCTGTTACCTGATTTTTACTTTCCTTTGTTGGCTTCCATTGCCTAACATTTAAATATAATTTCCCCCAGGCTTCTCAATCATTTATGTTTTCACTGTGCAAACCTGTTTATATCCCTGACTGTAGTTGTATATTTTCACAGCTTTCAGTAGTATAGCTTCAGAACTGAAGCTTCTCCTGATCTTTGAACTGGCTTTCTACTCAGTAGTAGTCTAGCACCACAGATGCCTTGAACCTAACATTTCTCAAGCCTAAATTGTTATCTTATATTCTCCCACCAAAAAAATAAAACAATGTTTTATACTTTATACTTTACTGTATAATGGTTAATGATTATCCTCCACTCAGTTTTCTAACCTATAAATCAAAAGCTAGTGTGTATCAGGCAGTTATATACCAGAGTATGGCAACTGTTTTACACGCTGAGTAACCAAGTTAATCCAAGTCATTTTGTATTTGCCTTCAAACAGACACAAACCGTGGGAACTTTCTTCTTGAACATGCCTTTTCATTTTTATTTGTTTGCCAAGGTCCTTATTGTCTCTCCTGTGCTATATAATAGTTACTCTTTTGGTACTATATTCTTCACTCTTAGGATTGCTGCCATGTATTTTCCTAAAAACAATTTGTTCATGTGAGCTTTCTTCTCCTGGGCAAGCTCCTTGCATATGTGATATCTCTTTAAGAAACTGTTAAGAGCCTTTTTTGGTTTGCCATGGCTATAATAGAGCACATCAGCTGGTATGCCTAAGTTACTGATTCCCTCAGCATTCTGACCACTGGCCTTTTGCTGCTAGCAGACTTCTCCAGGAGCTTGTGTAGAATTGTATTTGTATTCTTTGATGGGAAAAAGACTGAGAAGCACAGCCCCATAGGATCAGGTTCAAATTCCTTAGCTGGTCATTCCAAGGCCCTTTACAGTGTGTCCCCATCCTCTTTTCTAGCCTCATTTCCCAGTCACGTGTCCTATGGCCTGCTTGTGCTAAGTATACCATTCCATAATGGTATATTTAGCATGCCATGCCCTCTCATTCATGAATTTGCGCTGTTATGTTTTCCTTCCTCTTAGACCTTTATATGCCATCTTCTCCATCCTTTCATTTGTAAGCTATTGATTATATAAGAAAAATCCCAGCTTCATTGCTTGTTAAGCCTTCCGTAATACCTCTCACAGACTTGAATTCTCCTTTTTTTTGTTTTTTTGGAGACAGAGTTTCACTCCATCGCCAGGCTGGAGTGCAGTGGTGTGATCTCCGCTCACTGCAACCTCCACCTCCCGGGTTCAAGCAATTCTTCTGCCTCAGCCTCCTGAGTACCTGGGACTATAGGTGCATGCCACCATGCCCAGCTGATTTTTGCATTTTTAGTAGAGATGGGGTTTCACCATGTTTGCCAGGATGGTCTCGATCTCTTGACCTTGTGATCTGCCCCCCTCGGCCTCCCAAACTGCTGGGATTACAGGTGTGAGCCACCACACCCGGGCGGCCTTTAATTCTTTCTCATCTGTATTCCTGCAACATTTGTATCATATCTCTTATAACACTTATGTTATTTGTTGTATAGTGTATCTCTTTGTATTTGCCTCTTGCACTAGATTTCAGACTTTTTGGGGTTCAGGATTTTGTCTTGTTTATTTTAGTAACTAGTACATAGCACAGTGCCTAACCTATGGTAAATCTGAATGAAAAAAAGGACAGCCAGGCATGGTGGCTCATGTCTGTAATCCCAATGCTTTGGTAGGCAGAGGTGGGGCAGATCGCTTGAGCCCAGCAGTTCAAGACCAGTCTGGGCAACGTGGTGAAACCCCGTCTCTACAAAAAATACAAAAGTAAGCTGCATGAGGTGCCATGCGCTTATAGACCCAGCTACTCAGGACGCTGAGGTGGGAGGATTTCTTGAGCCTGGGAGGCGGAGATTGCAGTGAATAGAGATCACACCACTGCACTGCAGCCCAGGTGACAAAGGGAGACCGTGTTTCAAAAAGGGATTGGGGACTAGATGTAGAAACACTTGGGATGAGATTTTTCAAGACTCTAAAGTTATCTTAAGAAAACCAGGAAGTGAGAGTGGAAGGTGAGAGCAAAGTTCCTACAACCATTTTTATATGAAAAAAAATCTGCTGAGTTTTGACCATTTATTTCACAAGTATTTACTCAATGCTTTGCACTGTGCTAGGGTCTGAACATTAAGCAAGGGGAGACTTGGTATATTCTCTCAGAATTTATTTGTAGACAGGGAGACACATAAGCTGTTATATATGAAGTCTGAGGGAAGTGAAGAGTATATTAGAAATTAGATTTTATATGTTAGGTAGAGACTGGTCAAGTTAGGAAAGCAGTTGAAGTCAAAGTAGGAAAGAGGGAAATGTATATGTCAGAGAAGATAGAACATACTAAAAGCCTCAGAGAGACAGCATGTAATGGTCTTCCATGTCCTGATGTTATCATCAGCGGCCATAAATTTTCTGTATCCTCCCTCTTCATTTCCACTTTTTACCATGTGTCCCACATCCTATCATGGCACATTTAGCAATTGCTTGCCAGGAAAATAATAGGCAACTGCTTGGCAACAATGAAAACAAAGTTTTGAGGATCAATAATCTGAAGGCACCTGATGGAAACTTGCTTTCTGAAGCTCCCTGGATGTTAGGGAATGCATATGGAATTGTAGCCAAGCAGTCTCTTGAAACGAAAAGATGGTATCTGTGCTTTTGTCATCTGCTGATCAACTCTAAGAGGAGAGTTGAATGAGGGTGTTCCTTGATTAGAGATTTTCATCAGAAGCTCCTGGCTGTCCCCTTCCCAGAAGAAGAGCTGCACAGCAGGGAGGTAGCAAAGAAAATACAATGACCGGAACAAGAGCAGGGCAAGATGATATGGAGGGTTGTGATTGGAGGTGGGAGGATTGAAGGTTACCTCTGTTTTGCAATTTCTGGAAAGGGAGCCGACTGTGGGTCCATCCTGCTGACTAGAACCAATCTGTGTCTCAGTTTGCCCTACCTCAAGTTGGTGCCTCTGTATGTATCTAAGACTTAGGGGAATTCTGGGTCACAGGTACTGAATAGGGAAGGGGATTAACATTTTCTGGGTGTCTGCTATACATGAGGCTTTATCACTTTTTTTTTTAACTTTATCACATTTTTAAAAATCTCATGCCAGTACTGTTATAAACATATTAATCTCTCAAATAATATAACTAAAGACCAGATATTTAATGCCTTATATAAGGTCATGCAGCTAGTCAGTAGCTGAGCAAGGACATCAATTCTGACTTGGGAGTCCATGCTCCAACCCCTCCCCCATTCCATCTAGAGGCTGTCCTCTAGTTGAACTCAGAGACGCCTTGGGGTTAAAGTGTGGGTTCATTTTTATCTTTTCCCACCCCATGCCTCGCAGGACTGACAGTGATAGGTAGAATTATTGTCCAGATGTGCCCTCTGTGGTTTTAGCAGTCACTATAGGATGGTAGTGGAATCATAGTACAGCACTCGATTGACATATCAGAGACTTGAATGCTGATTCTGGATCTGCCATTAGCTACAACTGTGTGACTGAGCAGAATTAAATAGTTCTCTAGCATGGGTCTCTAGATCTGGATATACTATCTGAATCTCCTGCGGGCACTAATTAAAATTCTTAGATTAATAGACCCAAGGCATACCTACCAAATCCAAATCATCAGGGATGGGATTTAGGAGTCTGTATTTTACAAACTCTCTGAGGGATTCAATTCTTATGTGCAGTCAGGTTTGGACTTACATTAATGTTAACTATTGTTCTAAAGCAAACTTAAAATTTAAGGTAAAAGTTACTCTAGTGTTTTTTAAAAATTTTAAGTACTAAAAATGGTCTATAGGTTTCTATACTTCAATAGAGAAGAATGATTTTTATCTAAAATATCAGGTTTTATAAGTTAGTGAACACAAACTGATATTTTAGCTAGCATTCACTCGAAAGCATAATGAAAATATTCTGTAGAATTCTTTTTGAAAATCCTAAATATAAAATATCACAGATTTTAGCTAAAACTAGAGTTTCAAAAAAGTGAAGATATTCAAGAATGTTTTTATTTTAGGTATGTTCCAGAACAAAAAGAACACAGATCCCAGTTTAAGAGGGGTTTCATGCAAGGGCATGTAAACAGACAAGAAAAAGAAGAAAAAGAAGCAATATATAAAGAACGTTGGCCAGATTATGTAAGGGAACTGCGAAGAAGGTGAGTTTATTTTGTTTGAAGGTGAGAAATCAGTGGCTCAATAACTAAAACAGAAAGCCAGGGGCTGGGAGCATCTTCTTGAATCTGTACATACTTAAAGGAGAGGACTGTGAATCTCTTACTCCAGCTAAATATTGTGCTGATTTGACTTTTAAGCATTATTAGCCCAGTAATTATCTGCGATGTGTAGATTATGTTCCTCCATTTGCAGATTGAGTTAATTTTAAACTTTTATAGCAAGTTACTAGAAAACTTGATTAAGTATTTCGTAACTTTGTGTTTAACTTTGATAGGTATTCTGCAAGTACTGTAGATGTTATAGAAATGATGGATGATGATAAAGTTGATCTCAATTTGATTGTTGCCCTTATCCGATACATTGTTTTGGAAGAAGAGGTTAGTTTTGTTTATTTTTCTTTCTTCAGTTAACATAATTTTAATTTTATTAATGTATCAAGGCCATGAAAAATACAATTTTCTTAAATGTTTATAAAATAGCTTGGAAAAAATTACTTTTGATACTAGAAATCATCTCATAGTAGCAGAAGATTTAGGCATTTGACCTGTTTGAAGAAAAAACTAAACAAATATCTGGATTATAAATCTCATTTTTTAATAGTGAGCTTAGCCGGGTGCATTGGCTCACGCCTGTAATCCCAGCACTCTGGGAGGCCAAAGCAGGTGGATCACTAGAGGCCAGGAGTTTGAGACCAGCCTGGCCAACATGGCAAAACCCTGTCTCTACTAAAAATACAAAAATTAGCTGAGCGTGATGGCGCAGGCCTGTAATCCCAGCTACTTAGGAGGCTGAGCATGAGAATCGCTTGAACCCAGGAGGCAGATGTTGCAGTGATCCGAGATCATGCCGTTGTACTCCAGCCTGGGTGACAGAGCAAGACTCTGGCTCAAAACCAATAATTAAAAAAAAAAAAAAAAAGTGGGCTTATATACTTTTAATTATTAACGAAAATTATCCTGAGCTAGTGTAATTTTAATGGAGACTTAAGTGTGCACACAATTTTACTGTTACTGCATTTTGTTGATACGATCTTTTGTAATGGTTATTTCCCCTTCATATAGGATGGTGCGATACTGGTCTTTCTACCAGGCTGGGACAATATCAGCACTTTACATGATCTCTTGATGTCACAAGTAATGTTTAAATCAGGTATTATGTAAATATATTTTACTATAATTCAAGGAGTGGTATTTGAATTATATGTGGGATGTGTATATTTTTCTTTTATTTGAAGAAGTGTTGCTTCTACTAGGTCACAGATGAAGGGAAAGCTTTTTATTTAGTATTTTGAAGAGAATATTTTCTTTCTTTTTCACAATTTGCCTAATAAAATTGGCTCTTAAAGCATAGGTATGTGGGGTTTTTCATTTTTTCACTCACTGCTGCAAAAAAGAAATCCCTTAGCCCAGTATTTCTGAATTCTGACTATGCAACAGAGTCACCCATGGAGCTTCTTTAAGGTTCAGATACGTAGACCCCATCATCACCCCAAATCTAAGAATGTGACCTGAACATCTGAAGTTTTTAAAATTCCTCAAGTGATTTTGATCCTGTATGAGCAGCATATTTTGAAACATATAAACGTCAGAGGAATGAATGAGAACATTTTTTTCTATAAAATTTAGAGTATTTTCAGCAATCATTAACTTCAAATATAAAAACAACAAAACAAATTCTATTTAATTTTTACGGTTCTGAATATAATTTTTTTATTTTGAGATGAAGTCTCACTCTGTTGGCAGTCTGGAGTGTGTTGGTGCCATCTCGGCTCACTGCAACCTCTGCCTCCTGGGTTCAAGCAGTTCTCCTGCCTCAGCCTCCGGGGTAGCTGGGATTACAGGCATGTGCCACCATGCCAGCCGACTTTTTGCATTTTTAGTAGAGATGGGGTTTCACTATGTTGGCCAGGCTGGTCTCGAACTCCAGATCTGAAGTGATCCTCCCACCTCAGCCTTCCAGAGTGCTGGGATTACAGGCTTGAGCCACCACGCGTGGCCTTCAAATATAATTTCTAACCTCACTCTGTTGAAGTGCTTTTGACAAAATTTATTTATTTATTTATTTTTGAGGCAGTCTAACTCTGTTGCCCAGGCTGGAGCGCAGTGGTGCAATCTCGACTCACTGCAATCTCTGCCTTCCAGGTTCATGAGATTCTCCTGCCTCAGCCTCCTGAGTAGCTGGGACTACAGGCATCCACCACCACGCCCGGCTAATTTTTTTGTATTTTTAGTAGAGACGGGGTTTCACCATGTTAGCCAGGATGGTCTCGAACTCCTGACCTCGTGATCCGCTTGCCTCAGCCTCCCAAAGTGCTGGGATTACAGGCATGAGCCACCGCGCCCAGCCAGACAAAATTTACAGGCACCAGAAAATATTTTGATCTAATTGTATTGACTAAAATAATAAATGCGTATTTTTATTATTTGTTAAATCCCATTGTCATGCTCTGAAAGCATTCTCTGTAATTAAAATTATTTACTATCTAGCTGGTGAAGTATTTTGATCTAATTGACTTCTCTATAAAGAAACACTGTTTTCTGTTTTCTTTTTGTGTGACAACTTTTCTCTGTAGAAAAGTTTGTCATGATTAGACAGCTGAATTTTTTTTTTTCAAACAACTAATTTTTTATTGGCTAAATCTTCTAACTCTGTCCTTTCCTTCCCCCATTATAAACATTATTGCATATAATTTTTAAAAATATATGCATATATTTACCAATAAAGATAAGATATATACCAAAATATTATCATTTAGTGTATGTGGTGGGGAGTGGGAAAAGGGTGTGATATTACAGATTATTATAATTGACTTCATTAACTTTCTAGTTTGAATTAATTATTCTAAAGGAAAGAGTTACTGATGTATATACTTCTACTACCAGCTCAATTCCTTTTAAAGGAAATCTTTCCAGAACTTGAGTGTTTTTTCTCAAATTATGTTGAAAAAAGCTTAGCCTTGATAATCAGTTGTATAGTCAGTCACTGTCATGGGGAAAAAATTGGCCTAACTCTGTGCCGAGAAGTTAAGTTTTGAAACTCAGTTTATTAAATGCTTATCAATTTCTTGTTTCTTTCTTTTCATAAGAGTGTAGATTTTGTTCTCATTAACTCTGTTAGTTGTATGGTATCAGCAATATAAATTTTTTTTCCCCGATTATGTAGTCTTCAACAAAATTGTTTTTACTTTTATTATGCCTGGCTTTGAACTTTTTGTAAAGAAACATTTTAAACATACAAAAAACTAGAGAATCTTTTTTTTTTTTTTTTTTTTTGAGATGGAGTCTCTGTCTCTGTCAGACTGGAGTGCAGTGGTGCGATCTCAGCTCACTGCAATCTCTGCCTCCCAGGTTCAAGCAGTTCCCTGTTTCAGCCTTCTGAGTAGCTGGGATTATAGGTGCCCACCACCATGCCTGGGTAATTTTTGTATTTTTAGTAGAGACAGGGTTTCACCATCTTCGCTAGGCTGGTCTTGAACTCCTGACCTTGTGATCCATCTGCCTTGGCCTCTGAAAGTGCTGGGATTACATGTGTGAGCTACTGCACCCAGCCAAAACTAGAGAATTTTAATGAATACCATATATATATCCACGACTTCAGTGCCAACAATTATTTTTTCAGTCCTAGTTTTTTCCTAAAGTCAATTGCAGCTGTCACATTTTATTTCTAAATGTATAAGCAAGAATCTCTAAAGGCAATTTTCTATATAACCATCATGTCTTTATCATACCTAATCCTTAATACCATCTAATAATCCAGTCTGTAATCAGATTTTCCCATTTTTTTGAAGTGTCTTTCACAGCTAGTCTGTTCAAACTATAGAAAATGTCAAACTAAATACATCTTTTGATCTGGCTCTAGAACATTGCTCCCCTCCACTCCCTGCTTTTTTCCTGATGGTAATAAAGTCATGGAAAAGACCAGGCCAGTTGTTCTCTAATAAGTCCAACTGTCTGAATTTTTCTGACTCTTTATGCTATCATTTCATTTGATTCTCTCTTACCTGTATTTCCTGTAACTTGGAAGTTATATCTGAAGGCTTGATTCAATTCAAGTATTTTTGGCTCGAACATTATAGTTGAAATACTTCATACTGTCACGGAGACAAGTAATTCAGAGCATTCTTTTTAGCGACGTCAGTTGCTCGACAGCTGTTTACTACTTTTTATTTTTTAGGATTCGTAAAATCTTTTCACAGAATCCATGGGGATCATCATATCTCCTTTAGATAACAACAGTTCTTTTCCGGGGAAATATAGCTGACTTGAATCATTTGGGCATTTAAGTCAGATTGTATTTTTGTAAGCATACTTAAATGGGAAATTAACCCTTGTTTTCTTAATACTCTCCCTTTCACCCATCACTGTATTATATCAGGCTTTCTGTGTTCGCTAATAATCGTGAATGGGCTTGAGCTATTTTATTTGGAAACTTAAAAAGTAGGAATTTCTTATATTTTTAACAAAATGTGTTTATTTTTTATTTTTTTCTTTTTTTAAAAATATGGAACGCTTCACAAATTTGCGTGTCATCCTTGCGCAGGGGCCATACTAATCTCTGTATTGTTCCAATTTTAGTATATGTGCTGCCGAAGCGAGCACCAAAATAGGTTTAAAATGTGGGTCACTCTTGGAATGTATTATTTTTAACAAGGACTATTTCATTATTTTCTAAGTAGGACATGGGTATTTAATAAGTAATTTGCTCTAAAAATTTAGATATTATTGTTATGATTAGAATAGTGAGGATTGCCAGGCGCCGGGCTCATGCCTGTAATCTGTAATCCCAGTACTTTGGAAGGCTGAGGCGGGTGGATTGCCTGAGCTCAGGAGTTCAAGACCAGCCTAGGCAACATGGCAAATCCCCATCTCTACAAAAAATACAAAAATTAGCTGGACGTGGTGGTGCATGCCTGTGGTCTCAGCTACTTGGGAGGCTGAGGTGGGAGGATCACTCGAGCCCAGGAGGCAGAGGTTGCAGTGAGCAGAGATCATACCACTGCACTCTCCTGGGCAACAGAATGAGACCCTGTCTCAACAACAAAAAAATAGGAGCACTCAAAGTGTACAAACATATTCATGTTAAACAGAATTTTCGGCTATTCAACTTTTATTGGTGTAATTTGAAAAAGTTACTCCCAACTTTTGAGCATTCTTTAAGAATTTGGGGGAAATACTTATCGATATGAAATAACAGAACAAAGTGTTAGCTTGAACTTGGAGCACTCAGAAAACAAGACTATAAAGAAATTAAGTTGGTCTGTTTGTATGTAGAAATATAAATTAAGAATTGTGTGGTTCTCTTAAACACATGGGCAATTTGTCAATAACTTAGATGGTTTAGCTCTTTTCATTAAACAATGTTCAATGTCTTATCCAAAAAAAGAATTATGTGGCTCAGCATCTGAATTCATTGTCTCCTGTGTTTGATGGAGCTTTTCTGCAGCTCTTTATCTTAAAATTTAATTCTCTTTAATTTTCAGATAAATTTTTAATTATACCTTTACATTCATTGATGCCTACAGTTAACCAGACACAGGTATGTTAAATGGATACATTTGTTAAATGTATTTCAAACTGAGGCAAGCTTTAAGGACTGCTTGTTACATGTTTTCCTTTATTTTTTTTAAGGAGCATTTTCAAATAGTAATTCATGTAAAAAACACTTATTTGAGAACCTTTGCAAATGAGTCTTCAGGGAATGATTGCTCAGAATCTTGAATATTAGAGGATAACCCACAAATTAGATTAGTTGTGTCTACATTAGGGAAAAGTTTAAAGAATTGGTTTCACCAGTAACTTGGTTGGGTTTCCTGAATAAGAGAAAGAGGTATGTCAGTACTACCAACAGTAACCAAACGTGGAAATTAATGATCTATGACGTACTACAGTTTGATGATGATTTGAGATTTAATTTCACAAAATTAGTATATTCACAGGTATAAAATTTCTTGTTTTAATAATGTATTATGAATGTTTTGACTCCATCAGATACAGGCACTTTCCTAATTAGAGTGAACACTGCATTCTCAGAGGCAGGATAATGTTATGATCTATAGTATTTGCAGGCTCTTGCAAAATGAAATTGATTAGAAAACCTGCTCCTTTCCCCGTTTCTAGTTTCTCCTTTTCTCTTTTTGTAAGAAAATATCACCATATTTTTCTCTGAGACCCTTTTAATATTTTTGTTGCTGTACCTTAGTCACGAATTAGAGTACATACCTGAGAGAAGAGAAGGGGCAAGAAAGAAAACTCTTGATGTCAAAGACTGAAAGAGTTATCCAGCGTGAAAGTATTCATCTTCCACATCATAACCTAGTAAATTATGTATTCCTTTGCTGGAGAGTATGTGTATAGCCTGGGAAGCATTTTCTCTATTGATTACCAGTTTTATAAATGAAAGGATAAGTTTATGCTTTTTTTTGTTTGTTTGCATTATCGCCAGTGGTACTTAATTACCTATCTTCTTTCTACTTTAGTGACTTTGTCGGGGTTGTGGGCAGTATTTGTAGAATTCCCATTTGAAGAGGATTTTTTTTTCACTCCAGTCTGATCTCAAGCTAGTAGACGGTGGTTGGTACAGCTGCACAGTTGACATTTATTCTGCTGGGTTGGGCATCTGCCTGATTGTTTATTGTTCTTACCCATGGAGATTTGACTTCATTATTCTTGTCCTTAACATAAATATCCCTCCCTCTACTTTATAACCTCCAGCTTTTGTTAAAAAACTGCTGTATATTTAAATAATGATATCTCATTGGAAATCTTGTTTGTGATAAGATTGTGACATCTGTGGGAGATTTAGTTTGGTTTACCAAAAGATAATTTTGTAATATTGAAAATGATCTATACTTTATAAATACGTCAATAAATATTAGATGTATATGTCAGTGACTGAACATAGAATGCTAAAAATGAACAGTATCTGAAGAAATTCCTCTAATTACAAAAATAATGTATTAGAAATTAGTGTTCTTTTGTGATTCTGATGTATTTATTTTTACAGGTGTTTAAAAGAACCCCTCCTGGTGTTCGGAAAATAGTAATTGCTACCAACATTGCGGAGACTAGGTAAAAGTTGTTTTAAATATCAAATACTGATTAAACACCATAAAGTATTTACATACGTTAATCTTTTTTCTCTACCACATGCCTTGTAATTTATTAAAAATAAAACCTTTTTTATGGCAGTGAGCATAGTTTTATTTTTTGTGGGCTTTTTCGAGACAAGGTCTCATTTTGTCACTCATGCTGGAGTGCAGTGGTACGATCATGACTCACTGCAGCCTTGACCTCCTCAGCTCAAGTGATCTTTCCACCTCAGCCTCCCAAGTAGCTTGTACCACAGGCATGTGCCACCACACCTGTCTGATTTTTAACATTTTTTGTAGAGATAGAGTCTCACTGTGTTGCCCAGGCTGATCTCTAACTCCTGGGCTCAAAACGATCCTATTGCCTCAGCCTCCCAAAGTGCTGGGATAACAGGCCTGAGCCACCATGCATGGCCAATTTTGTGGGGTTTTTTTAACCTATAATAATGCTTTAGCGCAGAAATAGCATTTTAGGTGTTAGATTTTGTTTTGTTTACCTAAAGAAGCGTGGGAGCTGAGGTAAATTTTGTCCTTTTGCCTGTTTCTGGTTGGGGGTAGTATTTGGTAATTAGTTATATCCAGCCTTTAAATTTTCTTGTATTCTCTTGGGGTACTAAGACATAGTTTAGTCACCGAAACAGATTCTTTTATGGAAGCTGATATTAAACCATGCTGTTGGGGTTCCCATGGAGCTAGGTATGAGGCAACCTGTGATATTTGGCTGTAGGCAAGTAAGAATTTAGTATATGATCTGAAGAACTAATACTGTGTTGTCACTTACAGTGCCTGACACTGCCTACTATTAGGTACTCGATCCCTATAATATTGGTAAATGTGGGTGTGAAGAGTAGTGAACATCCTGAATGGCTAAAATCATTTGATCCAATAAAAAAAAAATGCTCTGAAATCCCTGTCTATAGGTCTTTTATAGGTTAATAGTGCTTTTGATGTGTGTGTGTATATGTGTTTTTTTTTTTTTTAACATTTTATATATCTGTTTTCCAAACAGCATTACCATAGACGATGTCGTTTATGTGATAGATGGAGGAAAAATCAAAGAGACACATTTTGATACTCAGAACAATATCAGTACAATGTCCGCTGAGTGGGTTAGTAAAGCTAATGCCAAACAGAGAAAAGGTCGAGCTGGAAGGTAAGATGGGAACTCTGTCCAAAGCTTTTAGAACACACAAAAATTTTGTGTAACAAAATGTGATGCTGGCATTTAAATATATTTATTAGAAGAGTTACCTTTCTTTTTATTTTGAGCTTACTGCAAAACATTTTTAAATAGAAAGTTATTTTAATCATAGTTTGGAAAAGTATCTGCCAAGTTTTCTATTTTATGAATCCTTTGCCTTAAACTTCTGAGTTTGATTAATAAGTTATGTTATTTATAATAGTTGGTTTTCATTTCTTTTTTTAAAGCATATAATATGTGTAATAATAATAGCAACTAATACTTTTTGAGTGTCAGATCATCTCCTAAACACTTGATTCATATTAACTTTCTTAATCCTCACTACAGTACTATGAGGTAGGTTATTATATCCATTTTATGGATAAGGAAATTAAGGTACAAGGAAGTTAAATGACTTGTCCAAAGTGCCATAACTTTCAAAATTACAGACGCAGGATTTGAATCCAGGCATTCTGACTCCACAGTCTAGGCTCCTAATCACTGGATTTTATAGCAGTACTGATTTTTCACCAGTACTTTTCAATGAAAGCACAAGGAAAGTACTTTTCCTCATAATGGTACAATAACTTAAGAAGTAAAAATATCTCTGTTTTAATGGTAGGAAAAATGATTTGTCTTGAACTTTTACAAAAAATTGGACTTTAATGCATATGTCACAGTATTTCTACACTTATATGAGTGATAGAATTATATCTGGACTTTCAGAAGAGGGTTTTTCTTTTACTTTTATAGATAGAATAAGAGATTTCCATTAATCTTTCGATACAGACTTAAGAAAAGGAGAGTTGAAAGAAAACTTTACAGACCATCTGTCAACCCCTTGTTTTAAGTTTGTACAATATCTATAAAGCTCTGACTTACTTGCTGTAATCTTTGCACATTATCCCAGTATAACTTGATTTCGAGACAGTTTATTAGAGAGTTGATGCTGTTGAACCAAAATCGTGGGTTAGTCAAAGAAGTATACCCTCCTGATAATCAGTTATCAGGGAATAACTTGATAAGGGACCCAGAAAGACTGAGGTTTTCCCATGTAGACCCATCACCACTAAATATTGATTCAAAAAGTATTCACCATAGTGAACAGGTTTTGGCACACCTTTATATATGAATAGTAAACACACTAAGCCTTAGATTTGTTCCATGAAACAATAATAGAACTAAACTTAATAGAGTATTGCATTTTAACTAATCCTGAAATTGGTGTTTTAATTTAAAAGGAAAATAGTCGTTTGTAGAGTCTATAGATTAAAATTCTTTTAGCAAAGCCTTATTTTGGAGATCAGAAAAAGCTATATACTATGTGGCTCTCAATGGAGGTACTCTTATTTTAGTTTCTACTGGAGAGATATTCAGGTATATTATATAATAGACAATGGATCTATGTAGACTCATGGCAGAAATAGCTAAGATTTTTAGAATTCATTTTTGTTCCTATAGCAGCAAGAGCCTATAGAAATATTTATTCTGCTTGAGAATACTTGAATATGGTCACCACTTCACATCTAGTCTTTTTTTTTTTTTTTTTTTTTTTTTTTTTTTGAGACAGAGTCTCGTTCTGTCGCCAGGCTGGAGTACAGTGGCATGATCTCGGCTCACTGCAACCTCCGCCTCCTGGGTTCAAGTGATCCTCCTGCCTCAGCCTCCCAAGTAGCTGAGACTACAGGAGCATACCACCACAGCCAGCTAATTTTTTGTATTTTTTTTTAGTAGAGATGGGGTTTCACCATGTTGGCCAGGCTGATCTTGAACTCCTGACCTTATGTGATACACCCACCTTGGCCTCCCAGAGTGCTGGGATTACAGGTATGAGCCATCATGCCCAGTCTACATCTAGTCTTATCATTGTCCAAAAAATGGTATCATTTAAGGCTCTAGTTATAAATATAAAACAAAAACTTTTAATATCCCTCTGAGAACTCACTAAATAAAATATACAGTACTTAAAATATTTTTCAGTAATATAGACAGGTTAGCATAATGCCAGGATTCATTACATAATATAATTGATCACAAGGCATACTTGAGGTTACTATTCTTAGCCTTAACCTGAGTAGACTGCTGTTACTGAGCACAGTAATCTGGAATCTGTCAGAAATAGGGAAGCAAATTATTGGCGTGGGGAGGAATTATTGTGTATCTTTCTTAAAACTGTGACAAGAGTAGAGGGTGTAGGGTTTTTCTAAACAGAACAAATACATGATTCATAAAAAGGGAAAAATAACTATGTACATTAGCTATTATGTGGCTTATAAGAAATAGATATTGGCTACTTCCCTGCCTACTGTTTTCTCTGGAGTTCTAAAAAGTCATTGATGACTGTCCCTCTTTGTTTTGTTTTGTTTTGTTTTGTTTTGTTTTGTTTTTAAGAGTTCAACCTGGTCATTGCTATCATCTGTATAATGGTCTTAGAGCAAGTCTTCTAGATGACTATCAACTGCCAGAAATTTTGAGAACTCCTTTGGAAGAACTTTGTTTACAAATAAAGGTAAATTAGGTGGGAGAATGAAGAAACTAAATGGAAGTGATCTCATTTTCAACATCTTTTATAGAACAAATTACTGTATTAATCTCCAGGAAAGAATTATTAACTCACAATTTATTTTGTGTGTGTGTTAGTGAATTGTGTATTTAAACTTCCTTCAAATGTATATTAAGCAATTTTAAATTACATACTGCTCTAGAGGAGGCAGACTGCCTGTGTTTGAATCCTGCTTCCACCCCGGAAAAGCTAGTTCTGTTATATTGGGCAGGTTGTTTAAATTAACCTCCTAAAATTCTTAGAACAGTGCCTGGCAAATAGTAAGTGCTCAGTGAACATTCTACTGTTATTACATGTTAACATGTTATCCTTCATTATAAACTACTTATTTTTTCAGTGTCTTGTATCTTTTGATATAGTTAGCCTTATTTTGAAGATAGTGGATAATCAACTTGTTCATTAAGATTTTAGCCAACTACTTTTCCTATTAATAGAGTTGATGGTAGAAAGTAGTAATATATATATGGGCCTTTAAACATGTTTTTATAGAAATACAAATATAATTTTAATTCATTTTGGTAAAATAGCTTGAAAATCATGTATAAATTTGATGCTTTGAGTCATCAGCCCAGGTAGGGCTAAGTTGTAATGCTAGTATATTAATATTGTATGTGTTTAATTATATTTGTCTTCCCCACCCCCAGATTTTAAGGCTAGGTGGAATTGCTTATTTTCTGAGTAGGTTAATGGATCCACCATCAAATGAGGCAGTGTTGCTCTCCATAAGACACCTGATGGAGCTGGTAAATTTGTTTACTTGTTTTTTTAATTCTAACTTACAATACTAGAGCATGTAAGCCAATTAATTATAATGTTTACTCTCATTACTGCAAGGAAGACCAGTGATGTCCAATGCCAAATTTGATTTGCTATTTGACTATCAATTTAGAACTATCAGGTTATGAGATAGGCATTAGAAAGTTATAAAGTGATATCTTCGTAATAATTCTTAAAAGACTAGGGTCTTTCTGCACTTTTTTTTCTCATTGGAGGCCTGATTTAAGATTACATAAAATTTGAAATTTTAAAGTTACTGGTCTTAAATTACTGGCGAGTAAAACAAATGTGCAGCTAAATGATTCATCACAAAGGAAGGACTATGTAGTAATTACTTACGTCAAGAAGAACATTCTCAGTATGCTGAAAGCCCCCTTCCTTCCCTCTCCCAATCACTCCACTGTCCCTTTGTCCCAATCATGATAGATATCATCTATCATGACTTTAACTATAATGGCTTGCTTTTTTTTTTTTTTTTTTTGATGGTTTTACCATACAGGTATGCATCTTCATAAAGAGTTCAGTTTTGCCTATTTCGTGAACTTTACCCATACAGAATGTGTGTGGGTTTTTTTGTTCTTTGAGGGAGCAGAGCTCTGGATTATTTCACTTAATATTATGAGATCCAAATGTATTGTTGCTTTTAGCTGTGGTTTTCTTGTGTTTTTTTTGGTTTTTTTTTTTGTCTTTTTCCTTTTTTTTTTTTTTTTTTTGAGACAGACTCTCACTTTGTCACCCAAGCTGGAGTGCACTGGTGTGATCTCAGATCACTGCAACCTCCACCTCCTGGGTTATAAGGTACATGTATTATCAAGTTCGGTAGATAACGCCCAACAGTTTTCCATAGCTGCAAACCACTTAAACTCCTACCAGTGATGGGTGAGGGTTCCTGTTGCTTTGTAGCTTCCTTGGTATTAATCGGCCTTTTATTCTAAAGGTATGTAGTGGTTTTAATTTGCATTTCTATGACTATCATTGAATTTTTCAGCAGCTTTTATGTTTATTATCCATTTGTGTAGTCTCTTTGATAAATTGCTAGTGTCTGTTTTTCTGTTAGATTGTAGATCATCATAACAGTTCTTGTGTACTCTTCATCTGCACCTTTTATTGGTTGTATATTGCATTATTGCATATCTGTTTTCAACTTACCTGTTTTTAATACCTTGATAAACAAATTCCCTTTTTTTTTTTTTTTTTTTTTTTTTTTTTTTTTTTTTTGAGAGAGTCTCACTCTGTCACGCAGGCTGGAGTGCAGTGGCGTGATCTTGGCTCACTGCAACCTGCAACCTCTGCCTCCAAGGTTCAAGCAATTCTCCTTCCTCAGCCTCCTGCTGGTATTACCGGCACGTGCCACCACGCCTGCCTAATTTTTGTATTTTTAGTAGAGATGGGGTTTCACCATGTTGGCCAGGCTGGTGTGGAACTCCTGTATGATCCGCACACCTTGGCCTCCCAAAGTGCTGGGATTACAGGCATGAGCCGCCACTCCCAGCCTAAATTCCTAATTTTAATGCTGTCAAATATATAATTCTCAAAGGTTATTGCTTTTTAGCCTTTAATAAGTCTTTTCCTGAGGTCATAAAGATACATTTAAAAAATTTTTATTGTTTTTGTTTATAATGCATCTGCAGTTGATATGTGTTGGGATTGAGGTAGAAATAAAAGTTTTTACATATGTAGAGCATTGACTGAGCACCATTTATAGAAAAGTTCATCTCTTTTTGTCCTTGTTCTGTGGTCTTTGATAGGTCAAGGTCTGTGGATTTGTTTGTCAGTTTCTAGGCTTATTTCTCGTCTGTTGGCCTGTATTTCTCTCCTGAGCTGGTATCACATTGCCTTAATTACTCTAGCTTTATGATAAATCTTGCTTTCTAGTAGAACAGATCACTCCCTTTCATTCTTCTTCAAGAATGTCTTGACTCCAGAGACTGAGGTGGGAGGATTGCTTGAGCCCAGGAGTTTGAGGGTTGCAGTGAGCTGTGCTTGTGCCACTGCACTCCAAACCAGATGACAGAAAAAGACCTATCTCTAAAAAATAATAATAATAATAATAATAATAGTGAATTGTTTTAAAACAGGCGAGTGTCTTGGCCCTTCTTGGTGCTTTGTTTTTCCAGATACATTTGAGAATCTTGGGAGTTTGATTTTGATTGAATTCTGTCTATAAATCATTTTGGGGAGAACTGGTATCTTTACAGTATTGAGTTTTAGCAAAAAGATCATCATCTACTACTCTGTTTATTTGGGTATTCAGTCTCAGTGTTTTAGAGTTTTCTTTGGGGTTTTATATGTCTTTATTTAGATTTTTAAAAATTTAGATTTTAAATATTTAAAAGCAGAATCCAAAATACCACTAACCTAGAAGATAAGTGGTATTTCATCATCTTTTGAGTGTGATAGTTTACAGAAATAAAGTTGCTTGAATGATTGACTTTGTATTCATTAATGCTGTAAAGTCCCCTAATTCAAATCACTTTACGTAGATTTTTTCTGCATATATAATCACATCTCTACATAATTACAATTTTGTTTATTCTTGTTCAAGTTTCTGGGACCCTTAATACAGTGTTGAGCAGAAGTGATGTGGTAGTGTAAAGGAACAGCCATCAGCAAGTCATTGAGAGTATAATGTTTGTTGATTTTTTTGTTTTGTTTTGTTTTGTTTGGTGTGTGGAAGCTCTTACTACGTTAAGTTTACTAAGACATTTTTATCCTGTATGAATAATCAGTTTTATCAAGTATCTTCTGCTTCTGATGAGATTATGGTATGACTTCTTTAGTTGGTTCATGTATTCAGATACACTGATATTTCAAATATTAAACAAATTTTTATTCTTAGAGTAAACCTAACTTGCCAGCATTCCATTTGCCATTATTTTGTTTTGTGATTTTTGTATGTGAGTTTATTCACTTTTCTTCAGATGTCCTTGTAAAATTTAGATAAGCTATTCTAGGTTCAGAAAACAGGTTGAGGGTTTTTCTTTTTTTTTTTCTTTCATTTGAAAGAGGTCTTAAAAAAAAAAATTAAGGGTATTTTCTCCAAAACTGTTGAGTAAAAATCTGTGTCTGATGGGATGCTTATGAGTTCTTTTATTATTATTTCTTGTTTACATCTGTATGCCTAGTTATTTTAATTGTGCACTGGAAATTCTGTTTACAAAATTCTTAATAGGTAAAAATTTGAAGCTTGGGATGAGGGTAGCTTTTTTCCAGCAAGGATATGTGATATGTTCCTTTTCTGCCAGGAAAAGAGGCCCCAACCTCTACACTCACCTCCCTTAGATGTCTGTCATTCCCTAACCTCTTGACTTGTAATTCTTTGTTAACTCCTTGGTATCTTCAGGCTACTTTTCTAGCTGTCCACAGTGGGGTGGTTGGACCAGATGACCTAGGGAATCAGAGCAGAAGTCACTCCTATTTTCTAAGGTTTTAGATAGTTCCTTTTTCTTTTGCTTTTCTGTCTCATGTCACCTAAACTACTAGAACCTAGAGAGTATACATTATGCATTCCAAATGTATGATAGTGTATCTTTTGTTTTTGTTATTTGTTTCTACTTATACTTTATTAGGTGATTTTCTTTATTTAACAGAAAGTTTGTCATTTCTGGTATTTCTTCTTAACACAGAAAAGCCAAGATGTGCATTAATTTTGGTTTCGTTTAAATAAGTTTGTAACCTTTGCTGACCTCACGAAACTTATGTTTTGGTAGGGAAAACTAAAGCTGAACAATTTTCGGGCATTTGGACTAGAAGAGAGAGTAGTGGCTTGTTACTCTTTTTAAAGCAACCTAAAATCATTTTAAATGTAATGCTTTACAGGATTGATTTTAAACACACACTCTTCCTTTACAGAACGCTTTGGATAAACAAGAAGAATTGACACCTCTTGGAGTCCACTTGGCACGATTACCCGTTGAGCCACATATTGGAAAAATGATTCTTTTTGGAGCTCTCTTCTGCTGCTTAGACCCAGTACTCACTATTGCTGCTAGTCTCAGTTTCAAAGATCCATTTGTCATTCCATTGGTAAGAAAAATTGAAACAAAATCAATTTATTTTAGATATGAACAGGAGTTGCTTAGATGTATTTTTCATTAGCATTTTATTAGAATGCTGTTCTCTGTTATAGCATCAGAGCAATTTAAATTGCCTATATCTGCTCTTTTTAAGGGAAAAGAAAAGATTGCAGATGCAAGAAGAAAGGAATTGGCAAAGGATACTAGAAGTGATCACTTAACAGTTGTGAATGCATTTGAGGTAAAAAAAAAAAAAAAAAATCTTGTTCTGGATTATGACAGTTTATTCAAATGAAATGCTGATAATAGAATAAGGATCATATTTAACCTTTTGAAATCTGTGTTATCATAAGGCCGGGCATGGTAGCTCATGCTTGTATTTATTGCACTTTGGAAGGCTGAGGCAGGCGGATCACCTGAGGTCAGGAGTTTGAAACCAGGCTGGCCAACATGGCAAAACCCTGTCTCTACTACAAATACAAAAATTAGCTGGGTGTGGTGGCGGGCACCTGTAATCCCAGCTACTCAGGAGGTTGAGGCAGGAGAATTGCTTGAACCCGGGGGCGCAGAGGTTGCAGTGGGCCGAAATCGTGCCACTGTACTTCAACCTGGGCGACAGAGTGACACTCCATCTCAATGAAAACAAAAAACCAAAATCTATATTATATAATCATAAATATCAGGAATAAATTGCTGAGAATGTTGAAATTTAGCTGAACATTTGAAAAAAGTTATAATTCATAGTAGTTTTTGGTAAGAATGAACAAGTGAATCGTTTATTTTAAAATTTTGTATTTAATAATTTCTTTGTATCTTTGGCTTATTAACATTCATGACAATCTCTTTCTATTCATTAATAAACTACCCTGTATTCAGATTTAACATGTAATAGAGAATCATAATCATGTGCATAATTCAGATTGGGGGGGAGACACCTCCCAAAAGCCAGGTGTATCTGAGGGTAAACATTTATCACCTATCTTGGTAAAATTTAAATGTAATTTGGTTTTTAGAGGCAGTATCTTTTTTCTGTAGCTCTACATTCTGTTTCGTATGGCATATTATGGGGAAATTCATGTTTTTTTGTCTTTGAGCTTATTCAACTTGTCTTTCCTTTTTCCCCCATTTCCCTCCTCTAAAAAAAAGCAAGCCATAAAGAAAAGTTGTGAATTTGAAAATATGTAATAGCATTTAGGTTGGTTTAATAGTGTGCTCTGTTTGATTAGTGTATTATGTACAGTTTGGATGTCATTTTGTGTAAAATACATAATATATTACTGTATACTTAATTGTATAAAGGTCTGGAACTTCAGTGGTGGTTATCTCAAGGACTAGGATCATGGGGAGCGTATGTGTTTTTAGTTTGTCAGTTATAAAGTTCTTCGAATTTTTTACAAAGAAAATTAAATATTAGTAGAATATTAAAGTTTTACTAAAATAAAGAGGGAAATGGGTAGTAATCTTCGTTTGCAGGAAGAATATATATTTCTTCATTTCTTTGCCCCACAGGGTTGGGAAGAGGCTAGACGACGTGGTTTCAGATACGAAAAGGACTATTGCTGGGAATATTTTCTGTCTTCAAACACACTGCAGGTAATGGTGAATGTTTTGGAATAATTATCGTGTATGCTAGATTACAGAATATGTGTATCCATTTTGTACAATTAGATCTATAGCAAAAACGTCAAATATGTGGAAATTGAGTATATTTGTATATATACCCAAAATAATGGGGGATCTTTCTTAACTGCAACAAAACAAGGAAAAGAAACACAGTTCCAGAGGATAAGAGCAAAGCACAGTAAGGTTCAATTTCTGTTCCTGTCCCCACATTCTAGTTGCCGTTTTGATGATTCAGACTGAGAATTTTTGCTAACACTTATAAAATCTGTTGAAAAGTATCAAATAGGATAGATACCTGTATGTTTTCTGGTTTAATACAGTGAAACACCGCAGACAAGCATTTGTAAAACAGAAGAAAACAGTAAAGAGTGCATATACCATTATATTTCAGACTACACTGAACTGGGGATTCGAAGCCAGTGGGAATAGAAATATCCTCATCTCTCAGTACACATACACCCCAGCTATGTGACGTGAGGCCTTATACTGGACGTTTAACAGATGTACAAAGTAGTAAACAAAAGAATCTAACATACCGAATCAGAAGTGCCCAGTCATTAGCAAAATGGAAAAAAAGGTTCACCACAAATCGAAAAGAAAGGAAAAGAAAAGACAAAAAAAAAAAAGGATGGAATGCCATGTTTCAATAGAAAACACCTTACAGCTGTTTCATGATATGGAATAGCTAATAAGAATATGAATCCAGCAAAACAAAGGTTAGAAAATAAACAATAGAGTGAATGAAAAGACTCTTGAGCTGAGAAAACAAATTGAAGAACAAAAGAAATCACAAGGAATAGAATGGACACCCCTTAAAAACAAGTTATTGCCATAGGAAAAAAGCTTGAACTAATCACAGTTTATGGAGGTACCTGAAAAAGACAAAAATTAAAGCAATAAGTAAAATCTTAAAGACAGGAAGACAGAACTGATCCATCATGAGAACAGTAGATATTAGTATCTGCATAGAAATCCTGTGTAATTGAATATTTATTTTGAGCCACATATAAGAACATTTTTTTTGAAATGGAAAAAATGAACAGAAGTATGAAAACATAACTGAATCCAAGTGTTTGAGAATGTCATGTCGTCAGGATACGAATTCAGGTGTAAAGAAAAACAACAGGTATTCAAGAAAATACTCAAGAAATACTATAACCCTGATCTCTTCTTGAAAAGCCCATTGACAGTGAAGTGCTGTCAGTTAAAAGGGGAATCACAGTGGAGATTTCAGGATCGGAGAGTGCATGCTTTATCAGCTGGTAGTATACATTAGAAGTATTTAAATATAGAGCTAATAATAAAATGGTGTTAGGAATTATACATGAAAAATAGAATGTAAAGGTTATTATCCTGAATAGTATAAAATAATGGCAGTAAAAACCAGGAGGTGTCTAAGAAAGTCAGGTGTAAGGAAATTAGGTGGGGAAGTCACACCTTTCATAAAAGGGATATATACTTAAATATAACCAACTTTATATTTCATAATCTCTAAAAGGAATTCCTTAGGAAATATTTCTGTGCTTATGAAAATTTAAGATTCACTGGTCATTCACTTTCATTTCTATTTAACTTTTCTTTAAATTGAACTAAAGTTAATTGTTGTATAAAGAATTTCTATACTATGATTCTGTCATTAGGATACATTTCTTCTATCAATATATATGCTTAATAGGTGTCTGCAATCTTGTTTATTTAGAAAGACTGAGTATTGAGGCATGGGAAGTACTTTTCTATATTACTTGAATGCTTTATAATTACTTGAATGCTTTATAATAAGCCATGTATCGTTTTTTTCCAAAAAAAAAAAAAAAAACCTTAAGTTTACGTGCCATTGTTAACCATATTTAATTCTCAGTCATAGAAATGTGGATGTTGATTATTTTCTTTATGCTTTTCTATATTGTTTTTAAAATGGGGATGGAAAGTAATTTTAAAAATTCTATTAGTCTTTCACAAAATGGAGTAATCCTTAAACATCGGTGGCTGTTCCTTACAACATGCAAACTTTTTCAATGAAAAGTCAGGTAATATTTTAGGTTTACAGGTCATAAGCTCAGTTATAAGCATTGACCTCTACTATTGTAGTGCAAAAGCAACCAAATGTAGATGAATGGGTGTGGCTGTGTTCCAATAAAATTTTATTGACAAAAACAGCTTTTGTAGTTTGCCAGCCTTTGCTTTAAAACATGTTTGCAAAAGTTTTCATAAAGCAGAGAGAGCTTACAACTCAATTTATCTATTAGTGTATATTTTATAGTCTCAATGTGTGAAAGGTATTCTAGTTCTATTTGTTACCATTGCTCCCTAGATGCTGCATAACATGAAAGGACAGTTTGCTGAGCATCTTCTTGGAGCCGGATTTGTAAGCAGTAGAAATCCTAAAGATCCAGAATCTAATATAAATTCAGGTACAGCAGAAAACACAGTGTAAATAAGTATCTTTTTTCTATTGTATCAGTATTTTACTTGTTTTTCCCTCTACCTTCTCACCCCCCCCCCCATAGATAATGAGAAGATAATTAAAGCTGTCATCTGTGCTGGTTTATATCCCAAAGTTGCTAAAATTCGACTAAATTTGGGTAAAAAAAGAAAAATGTAAGCATTGAAGATTATTATGAATTACTTGTAATTCTCTTCTTAAACTTTTGAAATCTCATGTAACAAGGCTTATATTATAAATTTGTTCTTACTCATATGTGGGTTATGTTCTTGTTCTTTTAATCATTTCAGAGAAGGTGAACTGTTTAGCATTGGTATCACTTTCCCTCACAACATATCCTGGAATCACCTCTCTGATAACCCATTATTCACAAATAATGCTACCACGTGATGCCAGTGTAAATATTAGAAAAGCCAGCCTGCCAGTAAATACCAGTGCCTGGATTGAAATTGCTTAGAGTAGATTTTATTTCAGAAAACTTTTTTCCTCTTGTCTTATAAAATGGATAACTTAGCTCTTTGAATAAAATTGTTATATCACTATTTTGAGAAATAAAGTATAATAACATATGTGTAGATAGCCTCAGTAGTAATTGGAGATAGCAGTGAAGCATGAGCTAGAATGAGCTCATTCTAGCTAAAGGATACAGAGAAACTAAGAGTCACAGATGGCCAGTGGTGTGGTTGCTACTATTTTGGAAGGTACTCTGGGTTAGAATTATGTATTGAGTCATTAAAATAGTCACTGACCCAGTGCATGGATGAGTGAGTTTTTAATTTGATAGACATGTCTTAAGGAAGTAATTTCAAATGTTTTCTAATGGCTATATTGTAAATAATACAGATTTCTAGTAGCAAATGGAAAATTGTGGTTTTATAATACTATATAATGCATCTCCATAGGTGGGCATTAAAACAGTCATTGTGTAGTAACATGTAAAATATTTAAACTGATGTTAAATGAAAGTTGGATATTCTAGAATTACAAACATGAAAAAATATAGACTTTATAGATAGGCCAAAGTGCAGGCATTGTTCTTGGGCAATGGTTCTCAACCGGGGTGATTTTGCCCCCAAAGGGAACATTGGACAGTGTCTAGAGATACTTCTGGTTGTTGTAACATTGTGTCAGTAGTACTAAAGTCAAGAAACCTTATTCCAAGGTATGAAGGAATGGGTAACTGATGAATTTTAATCATTATGGTTGGATTATTTACATTTTACGTGATCTAAGTACTTTTTCAAAATCAATACTTGGACAATTTTTTTTTTTTTTTTTAAATGTGTACCTAACTTTACAGGTAGCTTAACAGAGAGTTACTTTGAAATTCATTTTATTTTCCTCTCTGCCATCCTGGGAGGGCTTTATGAACAAACATAGTTTTTTCCTTGGACTGGTGCATTAGTTTTGTCCAGACTAGGGGTCAGCAAATTTTGACCTATAAGCCAAAAATTTGGTTTTGTACATTTTTTGTTGGAACACAGCCAGGCCCATTTGTTTTCATGTTATCTGTTCTACACTAGCAGAGTTAAGTGGTTGTGACAGAAATTATAGACCCCCAAATATAGATCCTAAAATATTTACTATCTGGTCCTGTATAGAAATTTGCTGGACCAGGCACAGTGGCTCACACCTATAATCCTAGCACTTTGGTTGGCTGAGGCAGGCAGATTGCTTGAGCCCAGGAGGTGGAGGTTGCAGTGAGTCAAGATTACACCATTGCACAGTGAAAGGAGATCATGCTACTGCAGTCCAGCCTGGGTGACAGAACAAGACCCTGTCTCAAAAAAAAAAAAAAGAAATTTTCCAACTTCTACTGCTCTAGTTATGCAGGGTTGCAGGGTGGCATTGGTAAATTGACTTAAGTGAGAAAAAATACTTTTTGGTTTTATTCTCAGTATTTAGAGCTATGAATTCATGACTATGATTCATGATTTTGACTACAAGTATTATGAATTCTTAGAACTTCAGAAGTGGCTGGGTGCGGTGGCTCATACCTGTAATCCTAGCACTTTGGGAGGCCGAGGTGGGTGGACCACCTGAGGTCAGGAGTTTGAGACCAGCCTGGCCAACGTGGTGAAACCCCATCTCTACTAAGAATGCAAAAACTAGCTGGGCGTGGTGGTGGTACATGCCTGTAATCCCCGCTACCGGGGAGGCTGGGGCAGGAGAATCACCGAAACCCGGGAGGCGGAGGCTGCAGTGAGCTGAGATTGGGCCCCTCCACTCCAGTCTGGGTGACAGAGCAAGGCTCCATCTCAAAAAAAAAAAAACTTCAGAAGAGACACTCGTAAAAACAAATAGGAAAGATTAGTGGATTATTAGCTTTTATGCTGTTAATTTAATACAGGTAATTAACATTAACTATTTAAAAATTATTAAACATCTCCCTGTTGAATAACATTAAAGATGTTTACAAATTGAGATAAAATGTATATGACTATAAAAAAAGTATATGACTATCAAATGTATATGACTGTGTATATGACTATCAAAAAAAAAAGATTGGATTAGAATTGTCAACAGGAATTTAAATAGAATTCTTAACTTTTCATTTTTTGTTCATCTGGGTCATACTCTAAAATTTTTAAGTTAATTTTACAGTTATTTTGTAAGTCAAGGGCTATTTATCAATACGATTGTCATAGTAAAATGTATAGACTCTTGATACGAATCACTTAATTATTTTAGATATTTATTTTGTTCTTTATTCTTCAGTGGGATAGTGTGCATTAACATTAAGGAAAAGAATATTCTGTCATTTTTCTAAAATATTGAGTAATTATACCTGCAAGAAGATTAGTTACATGATTTAAATTATTCATACTGATAGCATTTTTTCATATATTTTTAAGGAAATTGTGCTCTGTCCTCAAATATAAATATATTTTTTGCAAAAATAAACTGAATTATTTTCTGGAGTGTTTTTTTTTTTTTTTTTGAGGCGAGTCTCGCTCTGTCACCCAGGCTGGATTGCAATGGTGCGATCTCAGCTCACTGCAAGCTCCGCCTCCTGGGTTCAGGTCTTTCTCCTGCTTCAGTCTCTGGAGAAGCTGCAACTACAGGTTCCCGTCACCATGCCTGGCTAATTTTTTTGTATTTTTAGTAGAGACGGGGTTTTACCATGTTAGCCAGGATGGTCTTGATCACCTTGACCTCGTGATCCACCTGCCTCCCAAAGTGCTGGGATTACAGGCGTGAGCTACCGCACCCGGCCATTCTCTGGAGTTTTTTTAGATTCCGGAATTTGTTTGGTTTTTACCAAGCTCTTCTATCAGTTTTTCAAGTAGTGTTAAAGCAAACAAACATAAATCCTCTAGAAGACTTCTTTTTAACAAACTGCATTTTAACTTTTTTTAAAGGGTGAAAGTTTACACAAAAACTGATGGCCTGGTTGCTATTCATCCTAAATCTGTTAATGTGGAGCAAACAGACTTTCACTACAACTGGCTTATCTATCACCTGAAGATGAGAACAAGCAGTGTAAGTGAACACTTAAAATAATTAAGGATCTGATTATCTGTCTCATTATATTTTTATGACAGTTTTAATAATTATATACAAACTTTTTTGTTGTTTCTTATTCCTGTGACGTGAGTAACTTTGTCCCTCAAACAACCTATTCTTTTAATTTTCAGGTCTGTAATGATAGATCTTTGTAGTTTAGTTAGGACAGTTACTGGATTGCATAATTTTCTTTCAGAACTTGCTTTCAAGAAATATTGGCATATTTTATGGTATACAGGAGCTTACATTGTATAGAGAATTTTGTTAGCATGTCAATATATCTTATAAGTATCATTCAGCATATTAAATGAGATTCTGTTTATATTTTCTCTTTAGAACAGTAATTTGAGATGATTTATTAAAAAACTGGATAAAAATAACTTCAGCTATATTCGTGTTTTGGTTTCGTCACTCAGAAAATATTTTGTTCAAACAGTAGTGCTTAGTTTAAACTAAAAAATATTCCTGTGTTCTCTGAATAATGAAGATGGCTCATTTAAAATGGTATCTTACAAATTAATCTCTGTAATTACAATAGCAGGTTAATATTTTAGAAGGAAGGTACTCATTAATTAATACTGGTAATATTGTTGAATTTATGTAGTAATCTTTTCAGACTCCTGAATGTATTAATTCACTTTAATTTTCATTACAGATATATTTGTATGACTGCACAGAGGTTTCCCCATACTGTCTCTTGTTTTTTGGAGGTGATATTTCCATCCAGAAGGATAATGATCAGGAAACTATTGCTGTAGATGAGTGGATTGTATTTCAGTCTCCAGCAAGAATTGCCCATCTTGTTAAGGTAACTGACTTTATGTGATTATCTTTAATCTACATGTAAGTCAGCATGTGGTCAAGTGGTTTTGTTCAAAATGTTACATATATTAACATTTCTTGCTGTATTTCAGCAGAGCAAGTAATTTTGAAAAAATGGTTCCTGGTTTTTCTGAATTGTTTTTTGAGATGGTAGCAGACCAGCCATTCTAAATGGCTCAATGTGATTGCATGTGAATTTTAACTTTAGTTATTCGCTCATAACCACACTTTAGTTGATTGCTCACTAAATATTTTAGCTTTTGAGCCATCGCTTTTGTAACTCCTTGTATCAGGTAAATCAGTTTCATTTATTATGTTATTTGGCAATATATCTGCCTTTGTTGAATATGTATAATTTTTTCAACCTTAGGAATTAAGAAAGGAGCTAGATATTCTTCTGCAAGAGAAGATTGAAAGTCCTCATCCTGTAGACTGGAATGACACTAAATCCAGAGACTGTGCAGTGCTGTCAGCTATTATAGACTTGATCAAAACACAGGAAAAGGCAACTCCCAGGAACTTTCCGCCACGATTCCAGGATGGATATTACAGCTGACAGCTTTGCAGGGGTGGTCTGAAAAGTCTGTTTGACAGCCATTCTTCATCATTGTTTAAATTTTGGCTGGATGCCAAATCCTGGGACGTGACCAATTTTCATGTGTAAGGTAGAAACTTTCAGTAGGTAGTAAAGACTTAATGTGCATGACATGATGTTATATGGAACTATTTCATACATACATATACACACACACACACACACCCCGTAAAAACAATATGTTCTCTGATCATATACTCTGCTGTGGTCATGCCCACTCTTTGGGAGTATATTCCCTTTATTTATATTGAGTATTGTCCACTTGAGAAATTCCTTTGTCCTGTTATACAAAATTAATCTTTCTTATAATGATTGATGATACCACCAGTAAAAATAGGATGTTTACCCAAAAAAACAGTGTCAATTAAGAATTTGAACACAACCACATTTTTGAAAATGAAACTTCTATCGGAAGTAAATTAATTTGTTGTAATAAAGTCCAGTATTTAATAAAATGTACAATGTTAAATCTCAGCCAACTTCTTGGATTGGTTTCTACATTTCCACCTATGGCTTGGTTCATTTGCTGTGTTTACTATTTTTAAAACATGTGCCTTTTTTACATCACCCTGTAGCAGCATAATATAGCAATTGAGAGCATGGTCTGAAGCCTGATTACCTTGGTTCCAGTCTCAGCTCTGTCACTTAGTCTTGGCTTCTCTCTCTTTTACCTTGTCTGTAAGATACAGTTGGCCCTCCATATCCATGTGTTCCACATCTGTGGATTCAAACAACTGTGGATAGAAGATATTTGAAAAAAGAAAAGGATGGTTGTGTCTGTACTGAACATGTGCAGACTTTTTTTCCTTGTCATTCCCTAAACAATACAGTTTAATAGCTATTTATATAGTATTTACATTGTATTAGGTATTGTAAATAATCTAGTGATGACTTAAAGTATATGGGAGGTTGTGCCTAGGTAACATGCAAATACATAGTATGCCATTTTATATAAAAGACTTGAGCATCCATGGATTTTGGTATTTGAGGGGTTGAGGTTGGAAACCAGTCCCCCACAGATACTGAGGGATGACTGTAAAGGTAACAGTTGTGAGGATGAAATACATTAATACATGTAAAGCACATAGGCTAGTGCCTGGCACATAGCCTAGTGCCTGTACTCTCTGAATCTTAGTTGTTAGTTGTCCCTGAAGTATTTTCGTAAATGTCTAACGATCTATTTTATTACACTTTTTATTTTATTGCTACTTACCTTCTTAGCCAAGGAATAGTGTAACAACACATGCTGTACATTTTCAGCCCTATCAGATAGTGATAAATACTGTTGGTTGCTGGCCAGCAACTATTTTGTCCCTCCCTTCTTTTTGCTTATTTGGGTTCCCCTCTGTGCAGCTTTGTGCCCAGGTATGTTGGACCCTTTCCCCAAGAGTGAATCTTGCTGTTCTAAATGAATCACATGTGGTCTTATCCCCCTTAGAAATAATTGATAAGGTGTGAGTACATAAACATGTCCCAGTGAATGGCAACTGAGAAGTGATCTTCAAGAGGGTGTCTGAAAAATGTTTTACTCACTAATAGAGGAGGAAATCCTGCTCTCTCTGGATGTTGTCTTGTCTGACTCTGATAGTTGGAACTGCTGCAGCCAACTAATGATCACAAGGGGACACAGACTCATAGACTGAGGCTGGCTTAGTGGAAAGATAGAACTCAGCAGAGCCTTTGATAATGCTGGTAAGCTACAGAATTAATCCATTCTAGAACTGTTCTACATGTGAACTTATTTTGATATGATAAAAACCCTTCAATTGTTTAAGCCACTTTTCATAGGATATTGTTAGTTTTTTGTTTGTTTTTTGGAGACAGTGTCTTGCCCTGTCACCCAGGCTGGAGTGCAGTGGTATGATCTCAGTTCACTGCAGCCTCGACTTCCTGGGTTCAAGTGATCCTCCTGCCTCAGCCTCCCAAGTAGCTGGGACTACAGGCTTACACCACCACACCTAGCTAATTTATGTATTTTTTGTAGAGACACTGTTTCACCATGTTGCCCAGGCTGGTCTCAAACTCCTGTGCTCAAGTAATTTGCCCGCCTTGGCTTCCAAAAGTGCTGGCATTACAGGTATCAGCCACTCCACCTGGTCCCTAGTAGGGTATTTTTAACTTGGCAAAAAGGATGTTAATCGGAAACATACACTATCCATCACTGAGTATTATTATTGATTTTGCAATATAAGAATTTCAACGTATTTGTCTGACAGAAGGTGTAAAAGTGCTGGACATGCTGCAGAGAGAAACAGGAAAAGTATCTCTCTGCACTCTAAAAAATGGAAATTTTAATGTGCCTTCCAACAAATACAAGGAAACCAAGAGAGTAAGGTATCATACAATGACTGCGATGTATTGATAATGCTACAATGATCCATTAACAGCTCTTGTTCAGGTACTGCTCGCAATCCTGGGAATGTGTGTTACCTGTGTTGTCTTGAGTCCATTATCTTGGCTGTTCTTCTAAAAGTGATCCATCTCTCATTGAATTCTGGCATTAGAGTCGTGTCACAATATTAGAGCATACTGGTTTTGCCTCTAAAGTCGAGGTGACCATCTGGTCTTTCTTGCTCTGTAAGAGTTTATGTCTGTGCTTTTTTTTTTTTTTCCTTGCTTTTATTATCCAGTTTAAATCCAGTCAGTTGGCCAGAATGGTCTTGGAAGAAAGGATTTAGAGATTCTGTAAAAAAGATTGTTAGTTGGTTCTGTGTTTGCAAACCAATATTTAATTCCCATATGAATGGGAAAAATGTTCCTGAGGAATTATTTAATTGATGAGGTATTCGCAGAGATTAAAGCAGTTATTGTTACCTCCAATTTATGTCTTCTGTACAGCTGATCAGAATGGACGATTTGATCCAAGGTGCTACTTATGTTCTGTTTCTTTTCTTTACAAAATAGGGCATTACTGAGTACAAAATACATTCCAGGTCTAAGAACTGTTTGTTCTTTAGGGGTTTTTAAAGAATAAGACATTAAATTAAGAAGCAAAGTCTGTTTGATTCATGATTTTGAGTAATGCAGAGAATAACTCTTGAAAAAAAAAAATACCTGAAACAGAGACTTACCGGAAAAAACAAAAAGAAATTAAACTACTGAATAATCTTTCAAAAGCATCTTTGAAAAGTGAGCACATGTGATGCCTTCCCAATTAATTAATTTGGGCAAAAGCTCTGGATAAACTTACACCAATTATTGCAGGGCATTCTCTATTACTGCATTTTTAAAACAAAGTTGTCCCCTAAAAGTTATGAATTATACAAAAGCTTTAGGAGGAATTTTAGTACTCCTTTACCCAAAGTAAATAGTGGTAAATTTCCTTCTATTCTTAGCTCTGAGTTTTTATTTATTTATAAGTCGTTGCGATCATGTATACTCATATATTTGTAATATGCTAATTGTTCTTAAATGGGATTTTTGTTCTTATTTTAAAATAATACATCCTCACTGGAAAAATTTGGAAATGTAGCAAAGTAAATCATGTTACCATTGTTCCATTTTGATACATATAAACTTTAGGTATTATTTTATATATAATAAATTTTAAGGTATGATATATAATAAAATTAACCAATTTAAGTATATAATTCAGTGAATTTTGTCAAATACGTAGTCATGTAATTACCACCACCACAGTCTTGATATAGAACATTTCTTTTTTCCCCCCCGAGACGGAGTTTCTCTCTGTCACCCAGGCTGGAATGCAATGGCACCATCCCAGCTCACTGCAACCTTCGCCTGCCTGGGTTCAAGCAATTCTCCGGCCTCAGCCTCCTGAGTAGCTGGGATTACAGGCACGTGCCACCACACCCGGCTAACTATTGTATTTTTAGTAGAGATGGGATTTCACCATGTTGACCAGGCTGGGTTCGAACTCCTGACCTCATGATCCGCCTGCCTCGGCCTCCCAAAGTGCTAGGAATACAGGCATGAACCACTGTGCCTGGCTGATATAGAACATTTCTGTCACCTAAAAGTTTCCCTTTTATTTTTTGTAGTCAATCCCTTGCCCCCACTTCTACCCCCTGGCAACCCATTGATCTGCTGTTTGTCACTTTCGTTTTGCCTTTTCTAGAATTTCAAATAACCAGAATCAGATACAGTCTTTTGTGTCCAGCTTCTTTCACTGAACATAATACTTTTGAGATACTGACACTGTTATATGTATTAGTAGTTAGTTCTTGTTTTATCTTCTATCATTCAGTAGTATTTGCATTGTATAGTCATACTAGTTTGTTAATTCATTTACCAGTTGATGGACATTTGAGTTATTTTCAGGTTTTTTTTGCTGTTATGAATAAAGCTGCTATGAACATAAGTATATAAGTCTGTGTGTGGTTACATATTTTCATTTCTGTTGGGTAAATACCCAAGATTAAGGTTGTTGTATTATAGTAAGTGTGTTTGTATAAGAAACTGCTAAACTTTTCAGCATTTGCTGAAATTTTACATTCCCAACAGCAATATATGTTGGGAGGTTCACAGTATTTATTCCACGTCCTTGCCAGTACTTGGTATTTTTAGCTGTCGTTTTAATTTTAGCCTTTAGTGAATGAGGAGTCCTGTCTCATAGTGGGTTTAATTTGTGTTTCTAAAATGATTAATGATGAGCACCTTTTCACGTGGTGTTTGCTGTTTTCCTTAGTAATCTTATGTATTTCTGTTTGGGTTTTGATATTTCATCTCATGTCAAATGATTGGGGTTTTAAGGATATATCTGACCAGGGAGAAGGAGGATTACTAATTAGTTTTAGAGATACAGAAAGTTATTATTTACATTCCTTGACATTTATAATGGCCAGATATGCTACTCTTGACTTAGTTGGTAAAGTGTAAAGAGTTAAGCTGGTGTTATTAAGTGCCAGGAGAGACTAGCACCAGTTTTATATAGTTAGGAAGGCAAGCGGTGTATTCATCATGAGGTGAAGAATGGGACATAAGAAAAAATATTTGAATTCCTGGGGGGCGGAGCAAGATGGCCAAATAGGAACAGCTCCAGTCTCCAACTCCCAGCGCGAGCGACACAGAAGACCTGTGATTTCTGCATTTTCAACTGAGGTACTGGGTTCATCTCACTAAGGAGTGCCGGACAATCGGTGCTGGTCAGCTGCTGCAGCCCGACCAGCGAGAGCTGAAGCAGGCCAAGGCATCGCCTCACCTGGGAAGCACAAGGGGAAAGGGAATCCTTTTTCCTAGCCAGGGGAACTGAGACACACAACACCTGGAAAATCGGGTAACTCCCACCCCAATACTGTGCTTTAAGCAAACAGGCACACCAGGAGATTGTGCCACACCTGGCCAGGAGGGTCCCACCCCACCGAGCCTCCCTCATTGCTAGCACAGCAGTCTGTGATCTCGCAGCAAGGCAGCAGCGAGGCTGGGGGAGGGGCGCCCGCCATTGCTGAGGCTTAAGTAGGTAAACAAAGCCTCTGGGAAGCTCGAACTGGGTGGAGCTCACAGCAGCTCAAGGAAACCTGCCTGTCTCTGTAGACTCCACCTCTGGGGACAGGGCACAGTAAACAACAAAAGCAGCAGAAACCTCTGCAGATGCAAACGACTCTCTGACAGCTTTGAAGAGAGCAGTGGATCTCCCAACACGGAGGTTGAGATCTGAGAAGGGACAGACTGCCTGTTCAAGTGGGTCCCTGACCCCTGAGTAGCCTAACTGGGAGACATCCCCCACTATGGGCAGTCTGACACCCCACACCTAACAGGGTGGAGTACACCCCTGAGAGGAAGCCTCCAAAGCAAGAATCAGACAGGTACACTCGCTGTTCAGAAATATTCTATCTTCTGCAGCCTCTGCTGCTGACACCCAGGCAAACAGGGTCTGGAGTGGACCTCAAGTAATCTCCAACAGACCTACAGCTGAGGGTCCTGACAGTTAAAAGGAAAACTATCAAACAGGAAGGACACCTACACCAAAACCCCATCAGTACGTCACCATCATCATCAAAGACCAGAGGCAGATAAAACCACAAAGATGGGGAAAAAGCAGGGGAGAAAAGCCGGAAATTCAAAAAATAAGAGCGCATCTCCCCCGGCAAAGAAGCGCAGCTCATCGCCAGCAACGGATCAAAGCTGGACGGAGAATGACTTTGACAAGATGAGAGAAGAAGGCTTCTCTCATCCATCAGTCCATCAAACTTCTCAGAGCTAAAGGAGGAATTACGTACCCAGTGCAAAGAAACTAAAAATCTTGAAAAAAAAGTGGAAGAATTGGTGGCTAGAGTAATTAATGCAGAGAAGGTCATAAACGAAATGAAAGAGATGAAAACCATGACACGAGAAATACGTGACAAATGCACAAGCTTCAGTAACCAACTCAATTAACTGGAAGAAAGAGTATCAGCAATTGAGGATCAAATAAACAAAATGAAACGAGAAGAGAAACCAAAAGAAAAAAGAAGAAAAAGAAATGAACAAAGCCTGCAAGAAGTATGGGATTAGGTAAAAAGACCAAATCTACGTCTGATTGGGGTGCCTGAAAGTGAGGGGGAAAATGGAACCAAGTTGGAAAACACTCTTCAGGATATCATCCAGGAGAACTTCCCCAACCTAGTAGGGCAGGCCAACATTCAAATCCAGGAAATACAGAGAACGCCACAAAGATACTCCTCGAGAAGAGCAACTCCAAGACACATAATTGCCAGATTCACCAAAGTTGAAATGAAGAAAAAATCTTAAGGGCAGCCAGAGAGAAAGGTTGGGTTACCCACAAAGGGAAGCCCATCAGACTAACAGCAGATCTCTCGGCAGAAACTCTCCAAGCCAGAAGAGAGTGGGGGCCAATATTCAACATTCTTAAAGAAAAGAATTTTCAACCCAGAATTTCATATCCAGCCAAACTAAGTTTCATAAGTGAAGGAGAAATAAAATCCTTTACAGATAAGCAAATGCTTAGAGATTTTGTCACCACTAGGCCTGCCTTACAAGAGACCCTGAAGGAAGCACTCAACATGGAAAGGAACAACCGGTACCAGCCATTGCAAAAACATGCCAAAATGTAAAGACCATTTAGGCTAGGAAGAAACTGCATCAACTAACGAGCAAAATAACCAGTTAATATCAAAATGGCAGGATCAAGTTCACACATAACAATATTAACCTTAAATGTAAATGGACTAAATGCTCCAATTAAAAGACACAGACTGGCAAACTGGATAAAGAGTCAAGACCCATCAGTCTGCTGTATTCAGGAGACCCATCTCACATGCAGAGACATACATAGGCTCAAAATAAAGGGATGGAGGAAGATTTACCAAGCAAATGGAGAACAAAAAAAAGCAGGGGTTGCAATACTAGTCTCTGATAAAACAGACTTTAAACCATCAAAGATCAAAAGAGACAAAGAAGGCCATTACATAATGGTAAAGGGATCAATTCAACAGGAAGAGATAACTATCCTAAATATATATGCACCCAATACAGGAGCACCCAGATTCATAAAGCAAGTCCTTGGAGACTTACAAAGAGACTTAGACTCCCATACAATAATAATGGGAGACTTCAACACTCCACTGTCAACATTAGACAGATCAACGAGACAGAAAGTTAACAAGGATATCCAGGAATTGAACTCATCTCTGCAGCAAGCAGACCTAATAGACATCTATAGAACTCTCCACCCCAAATCAACAGAATATACATTCGTCTCAGGACCACATCACACTTATTCCAAAATTGACCACATAGTTGGAAGTAAAGCATTCCTCAGCAAATGTACAAGAACAGAAATTATAACAAACTGTCTCTCAGACCACAGTGCAATCAAACTAGAACTCAGGACTAAGAAACTCAATCAAAACCGCTCAACTACATGGAAACTGAACAACCTGCTCCTGAATGACTACTGGGTACATAACGAAATGAAGGCAGAAATAAAGATGTTCTTTGAAACCAATGAGAACAAAGATACAACATACCAGAATCTCTGGGACACATTTAAAGCAATGTGTAAAGGGAAATTTATAGCACTAAATGCCCACAAGAGAAAGCAGGAAAGATCTAAAATTGACACTCTAACATCACAATTAAAAGAACGAGAGAAGCAAGAGCAAATGCATTCAAAAGCTAGCAGAAGGCAAGAAATAACTAAGATCAAAGCAGAACTGAAGGAGATAGAGACACAAAAAACCCTCCAAAATATCAATGAATCCAGGAGTTGGTTTTTTGAAAAGATCAACAAAATTGACAGACTGCTAGCAAGACTAATAAAGAAGAAAAGAGAGAAGAATCAAATAAGACAGGGATGCCCTCTCTCACCACTCCTATTCAACATAGTGTTGGAAGTTCTGGCTAGGGCAATCAGGCAAGAGAAAGAAATCAAGGGTATTCAGTTAGGAAAAGAAGAAGTCAAATGGTCCCTGTTTGCAGATGACATGATTGTATATTTAGAAAACCCCATTGTCTCAGCCCAAAATCTCCTTAAGCTGATAAGCAACTTCAGCAAAGTCTCAGGATACAAAATTAATGTGCAAAAATCACAAGCATTCTTATACACCAGTAACAGACAAACAGAGAGCCAAATCATGAATGAACTTCCATTCACAATTGCTTCAAAGAGAATAAAATATCTAGGAATCCAACTTACAAGGGATGAAAAGGACCTCTTCAAGGAGAACTACAAACCACTGCTCAGTGAAATAAAAGAGGACACAAACAAATGGAAGAACATACCATGCTCATGGATAGGAAGAATCAATATCGTGAAAATGGCCATACTGCCCAAGGTCATTTATGGATTCAATGCCATCCCCATCAAGCTACCAATGAGTTTCTTCACAGAATTGGAAAAAACTGCTTTAAAGTTCATATGGAACCAAAAAAGAGCCTGCATCTCCAAGACAATCCTAAGTCAAAAGAACAAAGCTGGAGGCATCACGCTACCTGACTTCAAACTACACTACAAGGCTACAGTAACCAAAACAGCATGGTACTGGTACCAAAACAGAGATATAGACCAATGGAACAGAACAGAGTCCTCAGAAATAATACCACACATCTACAGCCATCTGATCTTTGACAAACCTGAGAGAAACAAGAAATGGGGAAAGGATTCCCTATTTAATAAATGGTCCTGGGAAAATTGGCTAGCCATAAGTAGAAAGCTGAAAGTGGATCCTTTCCTTACTCCTTATACGAAAATTAATTCAAGATGGATTAGAGACTTAAATGTTAGGCCTAATATCATAAAAACCCTAGAGGAAAACCTAGGTAGTACCATTCAGGACATAGGCATAGGCAAAGACTTCATGTCTAAAACACCAAAAGCAACGGCAGCAAAAGCCAAAATTGACAAATGGGATCTCATTAAACTAAAGAGCTTCTGCACAGCAAAAGAAACTACCATCAGAGTGAACAGGCAACCTACAGAATGGGAGAAAATTTTTGCAATCTACTCATCTGACAAAGGGCTAATATCCAGAACCTACAAAGAACTCAAACAAATTTACAAGAAAAAAACAACCCCATCAAAAAGTGGGCAAAGGATATGAACAGACATTTCTCAAAAGAAGACATTCATACAGCCAACAGACACATGAAAAAATGCTCATCATCACTGGCCATCAGAGAAATGCAAATCAAAACCACAATGAGATACCATCTCACACCAGTTAGAATGGCGATCATTAAAAAGTCAGGAAACAACAGGTGCTGGAGAGGATGTGGAGAAATAGGAACACTTTTACACTGTTGGTGGGATTGTAAACTAGTTCAACCATTATGGAAAAAAGTATGGCGATTCCTCAAGGATCTAGCACTAGATGTACCATATGACCCAGCCATCCCATTACTGAGTATATACCCAAAGGATTATAAATCATGCTGCTATAAAGACACATGCACACATATGTTTATTGCGGCACTATTTACAATAGCAAAGACTTGGAATCAACGCAAATGTCCATCAGTGACAGACTGGATTAAGAAAATGTGGCACATATACACCGTGGAATACTATGCAGCCATAAAAAAGGATGAGTTTGTGTCCTTTGTAGGGACATGGATGCAGCTGGAAACCATCATTCTTAGCAAACTATCACAAGAAGAGAAAACCAAACACCACATGTTCTCACTCATAGGTGGGAACTGAACAATGAGATCACTTGGACTCGGGAAGGGGGACATCACACACTGGGGCCTATCATGGGGAGGGGGTAGGGGGGAGGGATTGCATTGGGAGTTATACCTGATGTAAATGACGAGTTGATGGTTGCTGACGAGTTGATGGGTGCAGCACAGCAACATGGCACAAGTATACATATGTAACAAACCTGCACGTTATGCACATGTACCCTAGAACTTAAAGTATAATAATAATAAAAAATAAATAAATAAAAAGAAAAAATATTTATTGGTATTGGGAAAGTCATGGGAAATAAGGAAAACAGCTGATGTGGAAGCACTGTAGAGGCAAGAATGACAGAGAACTTTTAAATTGTGACTACTTTTTTTTCTAGTTCTTAAATTTGATTCATATCTTAATGGCCTGGTATAAATTTTTGAGTTGTATTTTTCTGTTTCTGAGTCCTTATATAGTATATTATGTTACCTTTATACAGTGAACATCATGGTTGGGAATAAAATTAATTTTAGCAAAGCTTTAATTTAATGAAAAAGGGATTCCTTGGTGACTTATCTTTTAGGCCCTTCTAGCTGTATATTTTAAATATTTCAATACTTAATAGTTTTCATTCACCTCACTTTCTCTTAATGGCTGTTTCTCTTGTTAAATGAGAGAGTTGATTATTTTTACTTGTTCTGGAAGCCAAATTTTTTTTCTTGTTTTTTTCAAGCAAAGGCAAAACAGACCTCTCTCTAACATTTTTGTGGTGTCTGAAGTAAGAATACAAATGGAAGCCAACATAGTAGATCTCTAAATATTTTAAAATTTTAAATTAGTTTAACAAACTTAAATAAAACGTCCTCTTGGCCAGGTGTGGTAGCTCATGCCTGTAATCCCAGTCCTTTGGAAGGTCATGGTGGGCGGATCATTTGAGCCCAGGAATTCAAGACCAGCCTGAGCAACATGGTGAAACCCTGTCTTTACAAAAGTTACAAAAATGAGCCAGGCATGGTGGCATGTGCCTATAGTCCCAGCTACCCAGGAAGCTGAGATAGAAGGATTGCTTGAGCCTGAGAGGTCAGGGCTGCAGTGAGCCACTGCACTCCAGTCTGGGCAATAGAGCAAGACCTGTCTACCATTTGCTTGGTAGATCTTCCTCCATCCCTTTATTTCGAGCCTATGTCTGTCTCTGCATGTGAGATGGGTCTCCTGAATACAGCACACTGATGGCTCTTGACTCTTTCTCCAATTTGCCAGTCTTTGTCTTTTAATTGGGGCATTTAGCCCATTTACATTTAAGGCTAATATTGTTATTGTGAATTTGATCCTATCATTATGATGTTAGCTAGTTATTTTGCTCATTAGTTGATGCAGTTTCATCCTAACATCAATGATCTTTACAATTTGGCATGTTTTTGCAGTGACTGGTACCAGCTGTTTCTATCCATGTTTAGTGCTTCCTTTAGGAGCTCTTGTAAGGCAGGCCTGGTGGCAACAAAATCTCTCAGCATTTGCTTGTCTCTAAAGAATTTTATTTCTCCTTCACTTATGAAGCTTAGTTTGGCTGGATATGAAATTCTGGGTTGAAACTTCTTTTCCTTAAGAATGTTGAATATTGACCCCCACTCTCTTCTGGCTTCTAGAGTTTCTGCTCAGAGATCTGCTGTTAGTCTGTTGGGCTTCCCTTTGTGGGTAACCCGACCTTTCTCTCTGGCTGCTCTTAACATTTTTTCCTTCATTTCAACTTGGTGAATCTGACAATTGTGTGTCTCGGGGTTGCTCTTATTGAGGAATTCTTTGTGGCTTTCTCTGTATTTCCTGAATTTGAATGTTGGCCTTCCCTGCTAGGTTGGGGAAGTTCTCCTGGATAATATCCTTCAGAGTGTTTTCCAACTTGGTTCCATTCTCCCTGTCACTTTCAGGTACACCAATCAAATGTAGATTTGGTCTTTTCACATAGTCCCATATTTCTCGGAGGCTTTGTTCATTTCTTTTTACTCTTTTTTTTCTCTAAACTTATCTTCTTGCTTCATTTTATTCATTTGATCTTCAATCACTGATACAGTTTCTTCCACTTGATCAAATCAGCTACTGAAGCTTGTGTATGCATCATGTAGTTCTCGTGCCATGGTTTTCGGCTCTATCAGGCCATTTAAGGTCTTCTCTATGCTGTTTATTGTAGTTAGCCATTCGTCTAATCTTTTTTAAGGTTTTTAGCTTCTTTACGATGTGTTCAAACATCCTCCTTTAGCTCGGAGATGTTTGTTATTACTGATCTTCTGAAGCCTACTTCTGTCAACTCATCAAAGTCATTTTCCATCCAGGTTTGATACATTGCTGGTGAGGAGCTGTGATCCTTTGGAGGTGAAGAGGCGCTCTGATTTTTAGAATTTTCAGCTTTTCTGCTCTGGTTTCTCCCCATCCTTGTGGTTTTATCTACCTTTGGTCTTTGAGGATGGTGACCTACAGGTGGGGTTTTGGCATGGATGTCCTTTTTGTTGATGTTGATGCTATTCCTTTCTCTTTGTTAGTTTTCCTTCTAACAGTTAGAACTCTCAGCTGCAGGTCTGTGGGAATTTGCTGAAGGTCCACTCCAGACCCTGTTTGCCTGGGTGTCAACAGCAGAGGCTGCAGAACAGCAAATATTGCAGAACAGCAAATGTTGCTAGCTGATCCTTCCTCTGGAAGCTTTGTCTCAGAGGGGCACCTGGCTGTATATGGTGTCAGTAGGCCCCTAGTGGGAGGTGTCACCCAGTTAGGCTACTCAGGGGTCAGGGACCCACTTGAGGAGGCAGTCTGTCCATTCTCAGATATCAAACTCTGTGCTGGTAGAACCACTACTCTCTTGAAAGCTATCAGACAAGGACCTTTAAGTCTGCAGAAGTTTCTACTGCCTTTTGTTCAGCTATGCCCTGCCCCCAGAGGTGGAGTCTACAGAGGCAGGCAGGCCTTGTTGAGCTGTGGTGGGCTCCACCCAGTTCAAGCTTCCTGGCCACTTTGTTTACCTAGTCAAGCCTCAGGAATGGTGGATGCCCCTCCCCCAGCCTTGCTGCCACCTCGCAGTTTGATTTTGGACTGCTGTGCTAGCAGTGAGCAAGGCTCCATGGGCATGGGACCCTCTGAGCCAGGCATGGGATATAATCTCCTGGTGTGCCATTTGCTAAGACTGTTGGAAAAGTGCAGTATTTGGGTGGGAGTGTCCCGATTGTCCAGGTACTGTCCAGTCACAGCTTCTCTTGGCTAGGAAATGGGATTCCCCGACACCTTGTGCTTCCCCAGTACACCAATGCCCCACCCTGCTTTGGCTCACACTCCTTGGGCTGTACCCACTGTCCAACAAATCCCAATGAGATGAACCTGGTACCTCAGTTGGACGTGCAGAAATCACCCATCTTCTGCATTGTTCACGCTGGGAGCTGTAGACTGGAGCTGTTCCTATTTGGCCATCTTTGAAATCGTGTTCTATACTCTTAATGCTATATTATCATTTGTCTATGTTTTCCTTTTAGTTCTGTTTTGTACTTCATATATTTTAGTTCATGTATTCTGTCCTAGTTTGTACTTCATGTATTTTAAAGCTCTATTACTTGCTGCATACACATTTAAGATTTTTATGTCTTCTTGGCATACTGACCCTTGTATCATTATATAGTGTCCCCCTTTGTGCCTGATAATTCTCTTTGCTCTGAAGTCTTTGTCTGATATTAGTATAGCCATTCCAGCTTTTTTTTTTTTTTTGAATTGGTATTTGCTTGACATGTTTTTCCATTCATTTATTCTAAACCTACCTATATTAATTGTATTTGAAATGTGTTTTGAGTGGATAGCGTATGGTTAGGTAATTTTTAAAGTTTCTGTGAATATCTGTCTTCTAATTACAATTGAGACACTTAAATTTTATATATTCATTCATATGTTAGGAGTGAAGTCTGCTGTTCTGTTTTTGCTTCCTTTTTTTTCATTCCTGTTTCCCTTTTCCTGCCTTCTTGTGGGTACCTGATTTTTTTTTAACTTCTGTTTGCCTTGTCTATTGTGTTTTTAAATATATCACTTTGTATATACTTTTTGTTGCTCAATGGATTACAGTATACATATATAACTTATCAGTTGCCTAGTATCAACAGTTTGACACTTCTAGTGAAATATAAGAACTTTGCAACCACTTAGGTATTTAGCTTACTGCTTTATAATTTGTTTTCTTAAAGATTTCCTTTACATACATTGACAACCATGTCAGATAATACAATTTTGCTTTCAGCCATCTCACATTTTTAAAACTCCAGGATAGCCTATTATATTTACCCAAATGTTTACCCATTCTGTTCTTCATTCCTCGTCTTCCAAGTTTCATTCTGTTATTTCCTTTCTTTGAAATACTTTCTTCAGCAATTCTTTTTAAAAAATTAATACTTTACTTTTTAGAGCAGTTTTAGGTTTACAGAAAAATTGAGCAAAAGGTACAGAGGTCCCATAAACACCTTTACCCCCTCCCACCAGTTTTTTAAATTAACATCTTGTATTATGGATTATATTTGTTATAATTAATGAGCCAATTTTGATACTTCATTATCAAAGTCCGTAGTTTACATAGGGTTCACTCTTGGTGTTGTACATTTTGACACATGTATAATATGTATCCACTGTCACCATATCAGAGAACACTTTCACTGCCCTAAAAAATCCTCTGTGCTCTACCTATTTTTCCCTCCCTACCCCCGACTCCCAGGCAACCACTCTACGTGGTTTGCCTTTCCAGAATGTCATATATTTGGAGTCATAAAGTGTATAGGCTTTTCAGATTGGCTTCTTTCACCTGGCAGGTGCATTTAAGGTTACTTCATGTCTTTTTATGGCTTGATAACATTGATTTTATTGCTCATTAATATCCCATTGTATAGATGTAACAGTTTATCCATTCATCTATTGAAGGATATCTTAGTTGCTTTCAAGTTTTGACAATGATGAGTAAAGCTGCTATGAACAGGTTTTCCTGTGGGCATATTTTCAACTCATTTGGATAAATACCAAGGAGTCTAATTGCTGGATCATATGGTAGGTGTGTATTTCTGTAAGAAACTGCCCAACTGTCTTCCTAAGTTGTTTTTGCATTTCCATCAGCAGTGAATAAGAGTTCTGCTGCTCCACATTCTCATCAGTATCTAGTATTTTCAGGGTTTTAGACTTCAGCTATTCTAATGAGTATAGTAGTATCTCCTTTAAATTTATAATTCCCTAATGTATGATCTCAGATATCTTTTCATATATTTATATACTAATTGTGTATCTTTGGTGAGTTGCCTAGTGCCCCCACCCCCCAACCCCCGAATTTGAACACTGGGTTGTTTTCTGTTGAGTTTTAAGTTTTCTGTATGTTTTTGATTGCCAATCCTTTATCATTTATGTTTTGCAAATATTTCCTGTCTGTGGCTTTTTATTCTAACAATGCCTTTCACAGAACTGAGGTTTTACTGTAAAAGCTTAACTACCAATTTTTTTTCTTCATGGACTGTGCTCTTCATGTTGTAGATAAAAAGTCAGTACCAAACTCAAGGTCGCCTAGATTGTCTCCTATGTCATCTTCAAGGAATTTTATACTTTTGCATTTTATATTTAGGCCTAACTTTCCAAATAAATTGATAATTCTTCATTTTTATTGTTTTCTAACCTACTTATGTTGCAGTCAAAGAACTCACTCCACATAACTTCAGTTCTTTAAAATTTGTTGGAATTTGTCTTATGCCCCAGGGAATAGCCAAATGTTGTAAATATTTTATGTGCTTGAAAAGTATGCATATGCTGAAATTGTTTGCAGAGTGTCCTATATATGCCTGTTATGTTTAACTATTTCATTAAAATTTTCTATACTTTTCCTGATTTGTATCTGTTCTTCCTATCAAATTCTGAGAGATGTGTTGAAGTCTCATGCTATGATTTTTAAATTATTTTTTCTTATATTTCTGCCAACTTTAGTTTGAGGCCATATAATTTAAGGCCAGGTTATTGCTAGAATATATATTTAAATTACTCCATCTTCCTGATTAGATGAAACATTCATCACTATGTAGGCACTCACTTTATCCCTAGTGATACCTTTTACCCTAAAGACCATTTTATGTAACTTTGATATAGCTCCATGTAGTGAATGTTGTGATGTTCTGCCCTGATCCCCCATCAGGACTGAAGGACTTTTTGACTTAGGTGCTGGGAGTACAACCAGATGACAGCCTTCACCCATCAGCCCTCTATGGGAATTGTCCTCAGCTGAAGGGAGCCACCTTACCCGAGACCACTCTCTTTTCCTGGGGACAGTCTGCCTCCTCTATCTGTTCAGAACAGGGTTATAAAGGTCCAGTCCCCTTGCCAATGCTGCTTTCTCTCTCCGCTCTCCTCTGGGATTCTGATTAAATCCCTACATTCTCCAGGTCTCCTCTCTCCATGCTTCCTTAGGGATAGAATCTTCTAGCCTCTCTTCCCATTCCCCAATATCTCTTTTAACTCTTACCTAATCTGGCATTAAACCCAGTTCCATAATTTCTAGGTTTTTTCCGTTATGCAACTTTATATAGTTCAGTTCTGGCTTTATCTCTGTAAACAGCAATGCTAAGTACTTTAATGTCTATATCTGATGATTCTATAGACATCATATATCTGATGATATAGAGTCCCTGTGTTTTTTTCTGGATCACAATGCCATGTCTCAGTGTTTACTGAAACTTTGACGATTTGCTTTTAGAAATAACAGAAGTCTTAGTTCTGACAATGCTGGTTTCTTTCAGAGACAGGATGTGTTTTCTTCTACCAGGACTTTAATATACTAGAAACCCAGAAAGCAAAGTTTTAGATCTTTCAGATTCATACTCCCACATCAGAATAAGCCCTTTAGGGACCAAATCCATGAGAAGTGTTATTAATGGTACTGAACACTGACCTGGATTATTTTTTAGCACTGCAAGACCACCAAGTAGCTCTGTCTCTCTGGTGCTTGCCAAAGCCTAGGAAAAATGCAGCAGTAATTTGGGATAGGGGATGGAGCGAAGAGGAGGATGCATCCTGCTACTTCCAGGGTTGTACTATCTCTTTCCTCTTCCATCACTAGCTCGAGTGAAAATCTAGGAAAGAAGCCTTTGATTGGTGTATTCTAAGATAGAGGTAGTTGATTGCTGTTTCCTATCACATAGCTAGCTGTATCTTAGCTGCAAGAGATGCTGGAAACTCTAAGCCTCAAGCATCTTAAGGTTTTATAGGTGTTACAGGCAGAAATCTAAGATGTCCCCCAATCTCCCTCCCTGATACTACATCCGTGATTCTTTCATATTGCATGGCAAAGGAATTTAGCAGATGTAATTAAGGCCCCAAATCATTTGATTTTGAGTTAGTCATAAGGCACTTATGAGTCTAACCTAATTATGTAAGTTATTTAAAAGCAGAGTAGTTTTCTCCCACTGGTAGCCTAAGAGGGAGTCAAACAGATTCCAAGTGAGAAAAGGAGTTAACATGCCACTGCTGCCTTGAAGATGGAAGGAGCCTGTGGTGAGGATATGAAGGTCCTCTAGAAGCTGTGAGCAGCCCCTAGCTGTCAGCCAGCAAGCAAACAAGGACCTCAGCTCAGCAACAGCAAGCACGTAAATCCTGCCAGTAACAGAAATGAGCTTGAAAGAAGACACCAAGCTCCAGATGAGAAAGCAGCCAGCCAACACTTACAGTTGTGAAATTCTTAAGCAGAGAACCCACCCATGCTATTCTAGACTTCTGACCACAGAACTGTGAGATATTAAATGGGTATTGTTTTAGGCCACTAAGTGTGTGGTAATTTGTTGTTATGCAGCGATAAAAAACTAATGTCAAAGAGGTCATTTTTTCACTTCTACCAAGGCTCACAAGGTGGCAGAATTTCACAAACACAAAGGTTCAGATACGAGGTGACCAAAATGGTAGGATATGCTCCAGGGGATCAGGGAACTGTGCACTGTGTAAGATAAGCGATTTAGTCCTGCAGGTTTATGCCAACTACGAGAAGAAACAGCATGACCCATCTCTTAAAAATGTTCTGGTCTTCTAGGGCAGCTGATGCCAGCACGCACCCAAAGAGAAAACCTTAGTCCCCTGAAATGTTAGCTACAGATACCTTTTAAATAGAGCTCTGACTTGGCCAAAAATCCAGGAAACTGTATACTTAACTGAAAACAACCTAGAGTAAAATAAATCACACCAGCACAAAAGGACAAGTATCTACAAAATCTTTATAAATTCACATTTTTTCTGAAAGTATACAAGCAGTCTCAATTTACTGGGACAAAAATGAACATTTTTTGTTCTTTAGTAATGAAGTCAATGTACAATTCAGAGCAGGTGTTCATAGAAACAACTAGGTTTGTAAAAACTGTGTTAAAGACAATTCACAGCCGAAATCAAACACTGAATGCGTTAAATACTTGCCATAAAACAACACTTTAATACACAGCATTGATCTTGCTAAATAAGGCTATGATTCATAAGATGCACGTATTTCCAAAGCTGTTTAACATTCTTATAAATTAACTCACAGGATTCATATAATTGCTTTTTAGCTTCAACTGGGTATTAGCAAAAATAATACAAAATGATCCCCATGCAAGCACAAATTTACCTTCCTTCCTAAATAAGACATGAGATTATATTACAACTTGTTAGCCTCTCCTTTAAAATGTCTGTGACATTATGAAAGAGGAGACGGAATTCTTGTTTTGAAAACCCCAACACATCTTTCACTGTGGCCCATTGCTGTTACTTCACTAACACAGTTGCTCAGATCTCAAGGTACTCACGGTCTAAAATTTTACAATTAGAATGTATGCACAGGTCAAAAAGAGCAATTCAAGGGTTAGAAGTCCCCAGTGCCCCACACTGGCTCATTGCCGAGGTGACAGGGTGCAGGCTGTGTGAGTCAGGCACGCTTATCCCTCAACTGGGTTTCTGTAGCTTTACAATTTGGATAACTAGTTAGCAGACAGTAGCTGGGACATGTCACATACAGATTTGAGTCCTCCAATAATGTATACTTTGCCAAGTTTTATCCCTTTGTTAAAGAAAATAGGGAATATATAGCTGCCAGTAAAAATCATTTCCCCAATCTTAGTCTCCCATTCTTCATCATCTCCATGAAACCGACTATTAAAATAACCTCTCTCTCTGCACTAGTGGACAAAGTTCTACAGAAACTCAACAGTTAAGAGCGACTCTGGATACTGCAAGTTAAGGCTTTTAGTGCAAATAGAATGAATTCTCACTAAGGTCAAAAGGTTTCAATTGGGTACCATGCTGACTTCTTGGTATCTTTTAAGGCCTAATTTTCCCTTCCTTGTACTATAGTGTGTTCCAGCTAATTTCTATTTGGAAACGAGTTGGAAAAGCTGAAAACCAGGTATTATTGAAGGCAAAGCAGCCTCACGTCAGTTTTTTATCAGCTCATTCGGGAAGAATTTTTTTTTAAATTTTTTTTTTAGAAAGTGGGTTGGGCACAGTGGCTCACGCCTGTAATCCCAGCACTTTGGGAGGCAGAGGCAGGTGGATCACTTGAGGGCAGGAGTTAGAGACCATCCTGGCCCACATGGTGAAACCCTGTCTCTACTAAAAATACAAAAATTAGCTGGGCGTGGTGGCATACTCTTACAATCCCAGCTACTTGGGAGGCTGAGGCAGGAGAATCACTTGAACCCAGGAAGCAGAGGTTGCAGTGGGCCAAGATCACACCACTACACTCTAGCCTGGGTGGCAGAGGTGGGGGAAAAAAAGCAGGACCCCTGTCCTATATTCAGGATTTTCTCACATATGTGAAACCATCTAAATTCTACATTGTTAAAGGTAGCTTAGGTTAATTAGTCTATACTTATTTAAGACTAACATGGGGTGAGATGGATTTTTTTTAAAAAAAATCCTAAAGTGAGGCTTTCTACTTTCCTTCTAGTGAGGAAAAAGGTGACAAAAATTCAAGTGTCGATGTCCCTTTCCTGGGAAGAGGTTTAGAAAAACAGAACAGCTCATCTTCTGAACTCTACCAGTTCCTTTTGAAGTTAACAAAGCATTATAATCAGATGTAAAAAAAGAAAAAAAAAAAAAAGCAGGGAAATATTTACAAAACTGGACATTCTTTACAGATATAAAATCTTGCTAATACGGGGAGAACCATACAAGGATGTTTAAAGAGAGACAGTAACCTTAGTAAAGCAAGGACGGAGAAAACCAGGATATAATATGTGCTTTTTATTGCCAGAACATGGTGAAACCAGGAGGAGCAGAGATGACCTGATCCCTGAAGTGAACTGCTCAGCTAGTCTGTGTACCTCAGGAGGTCTGCAGGTGTGTGGTTAGGTAAAAACTGAGCTGTGCAAACTCACTGTATCCAAGTTCTTCTCATGAGAGAGCAGAACAACCTGGCCAGCTTAAAGGCAAGTGTTTTCATTCTTTTAATTAAATAGGCTGTGATAAAATTAACAATAAAACTAGCCCAGAATCAATCAGCCCGGTAAGTGTCGTGCAAATCTTGCAGTAACAAAACACGATCTGAGAGACTACACGTTGGTCTCCAGTCCTAGCAAGCGTCCCATTCTCTCCACATTCTTATCAATTGTAGCTTGACACGTTATCTCCTTGGCACATTCCATAGGAAACCAGCCTTTTTCTCCATCTCGCAGTCGTTCCCCCTCATACCAGCCTGTCAAAAAGAACAGAGTTCACATCAAACAACAAGTATTTGGAGTGTGCCAGGCTCCAAGGAGGATATGAAAAAGCTGAGAGGCAGCATCCCTCCCCAGGCTAGATGCTATGGTGAGAAGAGAAAGTGGGACAGGGACAGGTTTCAAGGCGGAATGAATGACATGGCAGGGAAAGGACATGAGCAGAGGCCCTTATTAAGTGAGAAGGCTGGGAGTATTTGAACCTGGGCTGAGCTAGGAAAGGAGAGGCTTTGGGTAAGGATAGCAGGAAGAACAATATTTTTGAAAGGATGAATATTTGGATATGAGAACTAGGTCACTGGGGGACTGGGGAAAAAAAAAAAAAAACCTCATGGTTTCCTTTTGAATAACAAACCATATGACTGCATCTACATTCAAAACCAAATTAGATCAATCGTGGAGTGTAGATAGCTGAGGCAGATGCACATGAGAAAGCTGAAGGGAAAGCACATAAGGGAAGAGACAAATGTTTCAAAGTCCCCAAAACACTTCTCCAAGTCATCTTTATGCCTCTGATTTAGGAAATAAAGTCTTGGGGAAGAGGAAAGGAGGAAGAACAGAGAAGCAGCAAAATTAGCCTTAGAGATGAGAAGACAGTGCATGTATGCGATCTCAAACATTAACATGTCAAGGTCTGGAATATGGGCAATGATGACAAAATGACACTCCTCGGGTCTATAGCACTCTGCATCCTGGACCACGAGTGCCCAGTAAGAATGCTCCCACTCACCATCGCTGACGCGTTGGTAGATGAGGACGACGTCAGCCACCTGCAGGGAGAGTTCATCTGGCTGCTTGGCAGTAAATGACCTAATGATTTCCACCTGCGTCAGTGCTGCGGCACAAAGAGCACATAGTTTCAGTAGCAGAGAAAAAACGTGCAATCTAATGGCGTACACTTACTCATTTTTCTCTGCAATTCAGGCCCAGCACTGAGAGAAACAAGTTGGGCTTCTAACAAAAAGCAGAACGTCTTTTCTAGCAGCTCCCTTGCTTGGCTATATGCTTTAGAATTTTAGAAGCTCAGATTTGCGAGGCCTTTTACGATGCATGAATCCCCTCAATAACAGGTTGATCAGGAGTCATTAGTCATGTCACACAATGGAGAAGAAAACAGCCATTTTGCATTAGGGAAACTGAGGCATGAAAGAGCTGCTGATGTGCCAAGGCCATGCAAAATCTGCAACAGACACAGTTCTCCTGGCTGTCATCAGAGTGTCTCCCCATCTCAACAGCAGCACATGAAAGCTTCCACAAAAAAGTTTAGAAATAAAATGAGCTCCAACCAAAAGCTGAGAAGACATGTTAGAGCTCCTCAGAAATGCTGACATGTGACTTCTTAATTTGCTTTTTCATACAAAGCTTGATTTTAGGGAACTTTCAAACCAGTCATTTTGGCTTTTAATCTAAGCTTAAAGCTATAATTTTTGAGTGTTCCAAGATAGTGACGTTTTGCCCTAATTCTGTGGATTTGACCTTGCAACTGTAACAATCTAAGGAACCACAGCATCAGTTAGGAAGCTAATAGGCACACACCACCACCCTTTACTGCACCAGTTTCTAATTCTCTAAATAATGAAACACGCTTTCTTAGAAGGTCGAAAATAATTGTTAAGTAATTTTCTTTTAGATTAAAAATACTTTCCAGCTTAAATCCAGACTGTCAGTATGAAGAAGGCTTAAACATTATCAACTATTGCCCATTTGATAACAGCTAAAGATTTAAGAGCTTTATAGTTCAAGTAGGGCTTTTAACATAGATTATTTAACTTAATCTTCACAATAACCCCATGTTTTATATAATGGTGTAACTGACTTGCAGATGGTGTTAAATAGGCTCTGTAATGCTAAGCAATGATTTGCCATGTTAACACAACAAAGAAATGCACCTCGGATTTGACTTCAGACCCCCTGACTTCCAAAACAAGGACCACACACTTCCGGTGTAAAGCAGAAGGAAGGAAGCCTTGGAAGAAACTTAGGCCTGAGTATTGAGTGTAACTCATTAGCAACCCAGCGTCCAGCAGGGGGCAGAGCCTGTCCATGTTCCCAAGTGGGCTTCCCCTTGAGAGAACTTACAGGTTCGGTCTGCAGGCGGCTTCCCGCTGCTGTGTCCCAGGGCAGTTATCCAGCGGGCTCGCTCGCTCCTAAAACAGCGGACAGATCCAACTGAGATTCAAGGTGTAAAAACACAGAATGGAGTGTGTTCTAGGCAGTCAATGCAAAGCCATTCCCAGAAAACGAGAGATTCTTCAGAGAGGTACGGTAAAACAGGGTGAGAGCTTAAAAGAGATAATCTGGAAAGTCTAAAATAAGTCGGAGACTAGTAATCATTGTCAAAAGAGTCTGAATGAACTTGGCTCGTTATTGATTAAAAGGAACTTCTCCTGTGACAGTTTCAAAGTTAATAAGGAGCTGATTACACTAACGCATTATAACCCCAAAAGGTATTTATCATACCTATAATTTGATGTTTAATGTTTCAAAAGCATTAATTTCATTTTTTAAAAATCCTACTAATTTCTCTGCTTGCTTCTCACTTCCCTTCCCACACACTCAAACCTTTCAGAAAAGATGAGAAACTTGACATACTTAGTTGTCTCATCCCTCATACAACTTTTGCCAAATATGAGCCTGACTAAAAGAGAAATTCTTTGGCTATTTTTACACTGTTCCCAAATGCTTACAATGGTTTAATGAGTACAGGAAAAATGATCAATACTTTTAATATAATATTAAGCTATAATTACATAAAAATCATTATTCAACTGAAGGATCAAAAGTTTCAGATAAGCAAGCACTTTTCTACATATTGAAGTCACCCTAGTTTTTTATTTTGAGCAAGTATTAAAATTACAATTAATTAAATACTGCCCCCACCACACACATACTTTTAACTCTGTTATGTATTTATTAAACACAGGTACAGGTCAGACACTGCACTCGACATCCACTATTCCACGTAATCCTCCCAAAAGCCCATCTGAAGGATGCTAAGATCAGACAGAAGTTCAGAGGCAAGCAATTCAAACCAAAGTCAGTTTCTACTGTGCCACTCTACATTCTTAAGAAAAAATGCTTCATGACCAACACCTGGGGGAAAAAGTCTCTTCTCTCACAGCAGCCTGAATCTACAGACGCTTGTCGCTGTCACCCCACCTTCATCCCCATGTGCATCCTTCCAACCCAGCAGAGAGGACGACTTACCACACAGGAACACAGCACCCTTGCCCCAGCCTTTCCTATTCCTTCCCTCTGTTTTTACCTAGATAAGCCCATTCATTATTGCCATTAAAATTTCTTAACATACGTAACATAAACTGAGTTAATCATAAGCGAGTACAGCTCTGTGTTTACTTACCAAGACATAGATGCACCAGGCATTTCCATTCTGACTCTTTCCAATCAACAACCTCTGTCCAAAGGTAACTGCTCTTCTGTTTTTCATTACCATGGAATTTCTATTACCATGCTTCTTTTGTACTTTTTGCAAATGAAATCCTTTAGTATACATGCTTTTGTATTGGGCTCCTTTGGCTCAACATATATCCACTCAGTGTTGAAAACACAAGGCTCACTTCCTCCAGCGGGGGCTCCTCTGATACATAAATCAATCCTTCCATCCCCATCCCAGTCTGATAATCCTGTTTCCAGGGCACGTCTCTGCACAATTCTATTATACTGCTGGACAACAGTAAGCCTCATAAAAGCAGGCAGCTTATCCATTTGGTTCACTGCATTATCTCTACAACACTGCCCGCCACATACCAGGGGCTCAGTATACGTCTGCTAATGAATGAATTATATAACTCATCACATATTGAGCCCAATCATTTACTGACTCATCTGCTTCTCTTACCAGGCTATAAACTCCAAAATGGCAGGAACTGGGCCTTGTTCTAAATAATATTCTGAAGCACGTATGTTTCAGGTATGGTACTAAACAATTCCAAGTATCATCTAACCTAATTTTTATAACAATCTTGAAAAGAAAACAGTACCAAAATTATTTCTATTTTTTCAGAGGACAAAGCAAGTCTGGTATGTTAAACACCTAACCCAGGCAGTCGGAAATCAAAGAGGTGGTGTTACCTAGCAAGTGTTTACAAAATAATGATGGAAGGCAGGAAGGGCGGAAACTGTGGGATCTTGAAAGACAGGCATTTTCAAAGATTAAGATGAGGCTAGGCCTTGGTCAAGATAGTGTGTCAAGTAGTAAAATACACAATTTATATAGAAGCCAAGGCTCCTGTCTTGCTTTTAAAACCTCTCTCTCTAATACAAGACAAAGGGCTGTACCATAGTTCTATAAGAAATAAGCAAAGCACAACTTCATGTAAAATAATTCCCAGGCAAACATTTCTATCTTTGCTATCATGTCTTTATTGGGAATAAGATCATTTTTTACGCAGGCTTCAGTGGAATTTCCAAAGTACAAAGCCAATCGAAAACAAAATACCTTATGAAAGGAAGAGTTGCTCACCAAGAGAAATCGAAAATGATCCATTTGTGTCTCTCTATGCCACACCCAAACAAGTTATACACAGCCTATACTGCTGTCTTCCGGAGCAATTTAGAGCAACTTAGAGCCAGTGAGGCAGATCTTCCTGTACACAGACACCGTCTCTGGCACTGAGTGGCCAGGATCAGCAGTGGCTTTGCCCTGCTGCCAGTTTCCAGAAGTCCAGATGAAATCTTTCACTTCTGTGGCATGCTGCCTGGATGCTAATAGCATCTCTGAGACATGGCCCCCCCTTGCAGGGACTCCAGAGGATACAACAAGACACTCATTGTTGCTATCACTGAAAGCAGCAGCTTCTTGAAACTGCTTCAATTGAGTCAGTCTCACCCCCATCTCAGATGCTGTCAAATCCACAGGACTTTCCCTGGGGCTTCCAAAAGTCTGCCAAGAGACCAGGCACTGCGGCTCACGCTTGTAATCCCAGCACTCTGGGAGGCCGAAGTGGGCGGATCACCTGAGGTCGGGAGTTCAAGACCAGCCTGACCAACATGGAAAAACCCCATCTCTGCTAAAAATACAAAATTAGCTGGGCGTGGTGGTGCATGCCTGTAATCCCAGCTACTCAGGAGGCTGAGGCAAGAGAATTGCTTGAACCTGGGAGGCGGAAGTTGCGGTGAGCCGAGAGTGCGCCATTATACTCCAGCCTGGGTGACAAGAGCGAAACTCTGTCTCAGGAAAAAAAAAAAAGCTCCCCAGCTATGAAGCAGAGAGCACTACATCTCTAAAGCAGGAACTAAGCTGTTGTAAGATGGATTTTAGGGACAGGAAAAACCAGGGCATAGACTTACCTACTATTTTTTATTTATTTATTTTTTTTTGAGACGGAGTCTCGCTCTGCCGCCCAGGCTGGAGTGCAGTGGCCGGATCTCAGCTCACTGCAAGCTCCGCCTCCCGGGTTCACGCCATTCTCCGGCCTCAGCCTCCCGAGTAGCTGGGACTACAGGCGCCCGCCACCTCGCCCGGCTAGTTTTTTGTATTTCTTAGTAGAGACGGGGTTTCACCGTGTTAGCCGGGATGGTCTCGATCTCCTGACCTCGTGATCCGCCCGTCTCGGCCTCCCAAAGTGCTGGGATTACAGGCCTGAGCCACCGCGCCCGGCCGACTTACCTACTATTAAATTTAGCTCTGAAGTCTAGGGCTCACTCACAGACATCTATTTTCTCCAGGGACATATTGATACAAAACAATCGAGATGAATTCACAATCTACCACACAGCCAGTTCACAGACTTTTCCCTTTGCCCAAAGGGACAGAGTAAGCAATGCTGCACTGAAGCCCATCTGCAGCATACCAACTTTCAAGACTCACCTGACGGCTCCTTCCTCCACCCACATTCACTTTGCACAGGCCCTGAGCTGGGCAGGGGTGCAGAGTGAATACGCTGGACTCCCTTGCGTTTCACTGCCCTCAATATGAAGGAACACACAGAGCAGAAAACACTCAACAAAACCCAACACAGCGTGCAGTGTGCTGAAATGGAACACTCTACCAAAACGTTTGCCCTAGGCAGAGAGAGAAGACTAAATGGAGAAGAGACTCTTTGAACTTAAATATCTATAAATGCAGTCCTTTCATAACCTCAATCTCCATGCATGGCATGAAATGATGTTTCTACAGTTTTCTATCAGCTGTGGTAGCACCTTGTTCTCTCTCTCATATAATTAATTATGCACAGCAGGTTTAAAGTTAATTGCATGAAGGTCAAAGATACAGCAAAGTCTCACTTCTTATGGAATACCAGGCATCAGCTACAAAAGACAGATACATACTGAGAAAGTAGGAAGCAGGCTTTGAAATCACAGAGGCAGGGCTGCAGGTGAGGCTGCACAGAACAGAACACAGGCTGAGGACTCCATCACTTAACAGGGTTTTCCTGATTTCTCAATAGAAAAAAAGAACCCTCAGTTGCTCTTTAACCTTCCTTTTATCCCTCCCAAAATGGCATTTGACCAGTTACCTTTTGTGTTTCTTCTCACAGCCTACACATTTACCTTTGGTTCCTTTTGAATTTTCTATATCCGTGGCCTTTGAAAAAAGTCCTTCGAACCTTTGTAAAGAATAGCATTGTGAAGATAGCTGTTTTTGTTCATTCCCTTGCACATTCAATTCAACCAGATTAGTTCAGAAAACTGATCCATGAAAGAAAGCCCACAGCGTGAAAAAAAAGTCATTAAAAACGCCTTAAACAACTAGATTATCAGCTCAATTTGCCAAATTTAAAAAAATCCAACTGAAGCAAAATAATATCCCTAGCCCACTAATTAAGAGTTCTAAAATTCTGATTTTTGTCACATGCTATATAGTTAAATCAATTATTTCTTGTTTATCATATTACGTTAGTTCAGACCTAAAAAATCTGGTCCAGAATCCTTCAGTTAACCTGAAGCGGGTCAATAATGTTTCCTTGTTGATAAAAGACCTGTCCTGTTGGGGTTGGTGATGAGGATTACATAAGATCAGATCCTTTGACAGGCACTAGATAAATGTAAGATTACGATTGGACTTAGAATTTAGATTTGACAAGGAAAAAATGCTGTACCCTGCAACAAATACAATGTTTCCATGTGTACTGTCTTTATGTTGTGATTTTTCTAAAAGGATGAAGTATATAACATGTCAGAGATACTATTTACAATTTTATTCCATTCCATGTACTTCCTGTTGTTAATTAAATCATTAACAGAAGCAGGAAAAGCTCAAAGACTGCCTGCAAACAATGCCCCTTTATCAGCAGGCCCAGGAATTGGTGTCTGGATGGTTGACAGCACCGACCACATTCATTATGCTTCTAGCTCTGTGAGGGAGAAATTTTGAGAAGGATATTTGATTATGGGCTAAGGTCATCATATCCTATAACTGTCATATAATGAGTGAAGAAAGTTTATGTTCATCACTGAACATGTCCTAGATGTTTCATGACGGTATACACTACACCCAAATGACATCTAAATTTTACTGCAAATGCAGGAAGCCAAGGATTCCACTTGCCACAGCCTGTTGTGTGTGCCAGCTGCAGCTGTCTGTGCTTCATTTTAATGAAGGCAGACAAAGGGGGCTCTCTGGCTCCCACATTCCTCTTGAAAGACCCAGAGGGAAAAAGGAATGACAGTGGTAAAACATTCTTCTTTTGTCCTTTTATAAAGGGTAGGCTTTTGTATTTTTCGCAGACTATTGTCTCATTAACAATACCATGACTTAGGGCCTGTCATGGACAAACAGATATAACACAGTATACATGACTTAGATGTACATCCCAAAAAACACTGACTGAATCCTTAATAGCAAACATTGAAAAACAAGTAAAATTTGGGAAAAACTTGCTCCAGCAGTAACAACAAGGGCAGTAAATAGAGACAGATAGGAAGCAGTTTTTCTCCACACCCGGTTACTCTTCTACCTTGTCTTGGATAGAGAAAAGCTAGTTATAATATTTACGAATCCCAAAAATATTTACTGGGAACCCACTCGCTATGTACAAAGCAAGGAAAGGGGAAGATTAGAGCTGAGCTGAGGGATTGGTGATAAAACAGTACTGTATTGATGGGAGAGGAGAATGGCTAGGAGGTCATCGGGGTAGTTCAAAAGTGATCTGGTTGACCTAGGAAGGAGGCAGTGGAATGGAAAGATGTGGAAAGATGAAATAGACTTTTACACAGGAAGAACTGGCAGATGATGGATCTGTTCTGACACAGAAGCATCAAAAACGGCACCAAGTCTCCAGACTGGATAACACAAAACGGTGTCAATGGTACCATTTACAGAAATGTGTGTGTTGGGGAAAGCCACGGGCAGTGTTGATGTTTGGTTTTGGACAGGCTGCATTTTTGAAGAGACAGAGAAGAGGAATGGTCATAGGTGTGAGAGGCAAACTAAGAGCATAGATAAGAGGCTGAGAAAAACATAATCTCAAAAAAAGGGTTAGCGTGAAAGAGCTGGATGGTCAATAAAACTAAATACGAGAGGTAAAGAAAGAGGAAGATTGAACTGCTGAGTGTGAAACCAGGAAGCCTGTTAATCTGATGGAGAGGCCTCAACAGGGTGCCAGAGGAAGAAGCCACGCCAAGGTTGATTAAGAAACAACTCAACATATGGTGCTAGCAGCTCACGCCAAAAATCTTAGTATCATCGATTCCTCTCTTCCAGTTACTGCCACCTCAACTCATCCAATCCATCGGTTGGTCCTGTTGTTTTTGTCTCCAAAATACAACTTTTCTATCTCCTCTTATATATCATGGTCCAAGCCAACACTGGGACTCCCTCGACTACTCCAACAGGATTAGGGTTAGGGTTCTCATTGTTTGCCCCACTGAAACTTCTGTCCCTCACCCCAGGGCCCCTGCTGTTCCTGAAACTTCCTGCTATGACTTACGTGGCTCTAAATCAGTACTTCTCAAAATACCTCTGGTAGAGAACCAGTCTCCTCTCCTTGAATCCATTGCGGACCAAGCGTTTTTAGAAATACAATAAAAATCAATTGTTAAAATCATCACAAGTTTTGATGCCTCAGAAATGTCAAACTGCTTCCTACATACCAGGCTGGTAACTACCTGAGGACTGATGGCCCACAGACAGCACTGGAGTAGCTCTGCTCTTACACAAACTGGCCTTTGCTGCCCACTGACCACCACCCTCTCCCTGGTTTATTCTGCTCCAGCCACATTCTCCAGGTTCAGGCCAAGTTTGAGAACACTAAACTCATTTCCTTAGAGGTTTTGCACTTGCTGTTCTCTTTGGGTGAAACATTCTGACTCTGCATTTTCCTAAGGGTTGACTCCCCCTTTTCACTCAAGGCTCAAATATCACCTCTTAAGAGAAGTTTTTCTGCACCACCTAAGTTAGAGTACATATCCCTACCACCCCCCAATTAGCACTCACTCCAGATCATATCACCAGCTTTAGGTACTTACCACTACCTGAAATGATCCTATATTTTTAACTGGATCAAGAAGAAATGCTTTCCCAACATCCCAGTTCATTGCAGGCCATTTGCCCACGCAGACTGGCAAAAGCTTCCATCCATCCAGTCATCTTCCTAAAAGCAGGAAGCCCAAGGGGATCGGTTCTTCACTTGGATATAAGCCTAAGAGCAGAGATCTGATCTCTGTATGCTTCACTGCTACATCCCAGCACTGAGAATAGCACTTGACGGGAAGTAGGTGCCTGACAAAAATCCACTGAATTAATTAATCCGGAGAAACGAAGGCCACTCTCTTGAGAAGTTCTGTAAAGGGAAGGAAGGATGTAGGAGTAGGCTGGGGGTTTGGAGTCATACACTGGAGGGTGGGTGAGACAGAAAACATGAGGGGAAAGTGAACTGACAAGAGTGTCACACACAGCGAGCACTGGGCATTCTCAGGATGAGACTGCAGTGTGCGGTACTGAGAGGTTCCTCAGCAGAGGAAAGGCTTGACATGGGCCCTAATAGGACCTACCTGGCCACCTGAGGAGGCCTGAAGAGGGCACTCCAGGAAGTATGAAAAACACAGGCAAAGGAACAAAAAAGGAAGTTTAACATGGAAAATAATTTTGGGGATGCAATATCTATTTTGCATTTTATTATAAAATATTCCAACCCATATGATACCCTAAATTTAACATCTAGGTTTCCACAACCTTTTTCCTTTTTAAAGCCTATGTATTTTGGCCAGGCACAGTGGCTCATGCCTGTAATCCCAGCACGTTTGGAAGCTGAGGCGGGCTGATCAATTGAGGTCAGGAGTTTGAGACCAGCCTAGCCAACACGGTGAACCCCGTCTCTACTAACAATAAAAAAATTAGCCAAGCGTGGTGATAAGCACCTATAATCTCAGCTCTTTGGGATGCTGAGGCAGAAGAATCACTTGAACTCGTGAGGGGGAGGTTGCAGTGAGCTGAGATCATGCCACTGCACTCCAGCCCCGGTGACAGAGTGAACCTCTATCTTAATAAAATAAAAAATAATAAAGTCTTTGGACTTAAAATATTATGTATTTTAGTAGTTTCTCACAGTTAATGGCAACTGACTTCCTGGAGTTTTCCTTCCAAATCCAGAACAAGCCAAACTGAGCAGCGAAGTGGGGGTGGAACAGCCTACTGGTTGGCAGCTTCTCCATAAAAAGATTAAAATTTGTTACTAGAGAGTGTGCTAGACTGTCAGGAAGGCCAGATTCTAGTTCCAGCTTTGGCAATAACTCACTTCCTGTATGGCCTTTGTGAGTCTCACTTCACATGGGGAAAGAAAATGAGGGATCTGGACCATGTATATAATTATAAATATGTGTATATATTTATAATTTGTTATTGATAATATTTTATTTTATATACTATTATAATTATACATAATTAGGGTCATCATATATTTCATTGTGTAAACAAGGACCTTTTGAGAGTCAAAAAGAGAATCATTCATAATTTCACCAGGACAACAGACCTAAACTTGAATCACTGATTCTGGGAAAACCAAGATGTCTGATCACCTTACCTATATGCTTTCTTCAGCTCAAAATTCTATCCTCCTCTAGAAACACCCATGGGTCCCTTCATCATGCTCTACAGCTGGCTCAGTGCCTGGCACATCCCAGATGCTCACTATTTGCCTCATCTCCTTTCGGTGAGCATTTCTGCATTCTTTATGTAATCAAAGCCATTGATTTTTCTTCCACAATTTCATTGTCTTCTGAAGTCAAACTGTCCTTGTGCCAAACAGCTGCACCCCTCCTACTGCTGATTTTACATGTGGTATATCCTCTGGTGGCCTTTAGTGACAACAGGTTTTCAAAGAAGATAAATATTTAGGTGTAAAATTCATTATTTTTCAGGTCAAAGAGTAAGTAGTGAAAAGATATACCTGACTGGTCTGAAGTTCTTCAATTACTTAAGGCTAGAGCGGTGGTGAAAACCTTGTTTCTTCAGCTAGATTGCCAATGAACCATATTAACCACACAGACATAAAAGAAAGAAAACCTAAACAATATATACTTACTGATGCATTTCACAAATTTTGGAACACATTCTATGCACGTCAAAGCTCTAATTGCTCAAAACTAGGTATCCAGAGCTAACCTGCATATTTGCAAACATGGCGTGTAACAATTTGCCAGGTTTTTTAATAGTCTTTTTTTTTTTTTTTTAAAGAAAGTGAGTCTTTAGTTGTTAAATATATTTTTCAACACCAATACTATTCTATGTCTTAAAAGCATGTCCATTTATTTACTTCTCAACTGTAATTGAGGGTGGGGGCAGGGAGAGCAAAGAGAATGAGAGAGTCACTCCTTCTGTACCCAAGGAGACCTCTGTCCCATGCCACTTCTGGAATGTCCTCTTGCTATTAATTAAAGAACTACAAATATGAGTCAGACCCATGGGTTTCCAAGTGACATGACTAAATATTCTGAGAACATGTCTGATTGAGGAAACGAACAACCATTCAGTCTTTGGCAAGATTAAAAGGCAAAAGGATGGAACAAATGCTACAGAATGTCCCAGGAAAGGATTTAGCCTTGGCGTGAAAATAAGCTGGACGTGTCAGTTCACCTCCTACTCTCTTGGAATCATCTCAGAAACGAGTGGTGGAGATTACATAAATTATGAATGAGACAGTCAGGAAAATCTCTGTTGAGATGTTGGCAAAGTCTGAATAAAGAACAAACAAGCCTTGTAAACTGAAAGAAAAGGAAAACACAAGGCAAAACCAGCAACACTTTCACCATTACTAACTATATGGGGAAAGGGAAGTCACTAGTTTCTGAGAATTCTCTAGAACACTGGAAAAGTACTAATTTCCAAAGTGTTTAAGTCGTTCTCATCCTTAAAGTCATATAAAATTGAAAGCACAGGCATACTAAAAATTCTGTTTTGAGGAAAAGTTTCCCCAGACAAAGGAAGTCTAGGTTTGTCCTCACTGGTGAAGGGGTTTAAACCACTTTTGGAATTCAAGTAATGCCTCCCCTTGGCCCTGGTCTTGGGTATGTCACTTGCTGGTTACCTCACAGACAAGCAAGCACACGCCCACCCAAGCTCACCTCCCCAGAGCTGCAAGCTTGGAATGCCATCAGCGCTTTCCAGCACCTTTAGGGGAAGAACTCTGAGACCTCAGAGAAAGGCATTTGTTTGTTTTGTAAACAAACACATGAAGATGAAGTTCCTTTTCTTTTTTTTTTTTATGGTTGCTACCTAGGGTGATTGTTGCTGAAGGTTTGTGTGGCTGTGGCCATTTCTTAAATTAAGACCACAATGAAATTTGTTGCATCAATTGACTCTTTCACTCATGAAAGATTTCTGTATAGCATGCAATGCTGTTTGATAGTATTTTATCCTCTGTAGAACTTCTTGCAAAATTGGAGTCAATCCTCTCAAACTTTGCTACTGCTTTATCAATTCAGTTTACACAATATTCTAAATCCTCTGTTGTCATTTCAACAATGCTCGCAGCAACTTCACTTTCTTTGCTCATCCTGAAGAAGCAACTCCTCATTTGTTCAAGTTGTATTATAAGATTGCAGCAATTCAGTTGCATCTTCAGTCTCCATTTCTAAATCTAGTTCTCTCACTGTTTCCATTGCATCTGCAGTTGCTTCCTCCACTGAAGTCTTGAACCCCTCATAAGTCATCCATGAGAGCTGCAATCAACTTTTCCCAACTCCTGTTCATGTTGACATGCTGATCTCCTCCCATGAATTATGAATGTTTTTAATGACATTTACGACGGTGAATCTTTTCCAGAAGACTTTGCCCAGATCCATCAGAGGAATCACTATCTACGGTTAGCTGTAGCCTTATGAAATACATTGCTTTTTTCATTACCTCGGTGAACTCTCCAGTTCATTTGGAATATTCTATAGCTTTCACCAACCTGTCTTTGTTTTTCTCCAGCCTGTGAAATGTTACTTCTAGTGCCAAAAGATATGCAATAACTTGACATTTTATGCGGATGCCTTGTAATTTTCACATTTTTCTTATGTCTCTTGACGAAGATTCTTTGCTTGGCCAAACTTTAGTTAGATTTCTGTACCTTCTCCTAGGCTCATCTGTACACTTCTTCATAAAATCCAGTTTCAGCAAAGAACCCTACTAAGTCAGCTTGGCAAGAATATCCCCTACTCCATCCTCAATATCTGATAATCAGATTCATTATTCTCCATCATCCCAGAGGTTATGATGTCTAATTACTCTGGCCTGTCTTCAGCAAGAATCCTGTTTGGTTAGTTTAGCCAGAATCGCCCTTATCCCTGATATTTCCTCTTAGTGAGTTTCCATCCACTGACCTCCATCCTGCTCCATGGCTGTAAATTCCCACTGGCCCATGCTGGATTCGAAGTTGAGCCCAATCTGTCTCCCCCACTGAAGACCTTGCTGCAATGGTCCTTCCACCTATTAAGATGATCTTGAATAAAGCCAGCCTTACTGTGCTTTAGCAAGTGTCCTTGAATAATTTTTCTTTAATATTTTCTTTAATCATCTAGGAACACTGATAAAATCTGTCTTAAGGCGAAGATACCTCTCTGGGATCACTTTCTCTAAGATCTTCCTACAGTTTTAGGGTTGTTACTCATTAGGTGCCGATCCATTTGAACCACATCATTTAGGAACTTTGGCAGACATGGAGTGGGAGGCAGGAATCTGACAGGACAAAGAATTAGGGAACTTCTCCTTTCCCTCCACTGCTCCACTCTCTGACCCAATATAACATCTGCCCATGATGATTATTGCAAGAGTAAGTTTCCAGTTTCTAAACAAATAAATTGGTCAGTTAGCTTTAAAATCACCACCAAAAAATCACGAAGGTGAACTTGAAAGTTAACCCTCACTGCCACTCATCCAATGCGAGAACTAACTGCACACTAACTGCTGGCGAAACTGCAGGCACAAACAGGATGCCTGTTTTGGTCTTGCATAAGCTCTGGATTAGAAAGAGGATTTATCAGTATATTTCCATAAACTGGGTAGCTCTTTTGACAGAAATCATTGGGCTTTCTGCTCTCTGGTTGAAGGTAGGTGACTGAGAAACGACCTCAATTCCATTACCTAAGAGGGCTTATGGCCTAGACTCAAACTACCAGTTGAGTCATATTCCCTAAGGATAGTGTATCATATTCTTTGTCAATAAAAAAAGTAAAATGATTTTTAAACCACTCTATAAAAACACCTAAAGCACAGTGCATCTATCAGGACTTATAGGGACAAAAATAACAACATCCGTCTCCTATAAGACGATTACAATGAAAAGAAGAACATCTGTAAAAAGCACCCAGTCGTAGCGCTTAGCGAACAGTAGGTGCTCAACAAAAACATGAATAGTAGCTGCTGTTTTTAGGGAGTCTGTAAACCAAAGGAAATCAGGTCAGGGAGATACCATCAGATATTCCGATCCTTTCCCCACATATACTTACTGCGTCTCAGCTCCTAGCAGCATTTCCACTTTCTCATTCGCATGGTTACTAAGGACTGTCAGAGTAAAGAGGTGACTGGCAGAGCTCTGTCTTGAATAGAGCATTGTGGAACTGTTCTTCCCTGGAGAAGAATTAAGCTCTTCATTGTCACAAGATTCCACCAAGAGCTGATCTCTTAAGGAATAATCATTGACGTTATAACTTTCTTCACTATAAAGGAAAGGGAAAAGAACATGTCAATTATTCAGCCAGATAAGACTGTGACATTGTCAGTTTTCAAGGCACATTTTGGTGGAAACAGCAAGGAGTAGGCAGGAAGGAGAGGGAGAGAATGGCTTATTTTAAACTATGAATTGGAATTCAAATTCTATCTACTGATTATGAATCAATGTAACCCCCTCCAATTAAACCTAATTACTATTTTTATGTATGTAACATACTAAATTGCATCTCAAGTATAAAAGTAATACAAAAAAAAAAAAAAAAATGAAACCCTCTAGGTTTCATTTGACCTCATCCTGGAACTGTTATAATAAGTGGTCCTTGCATCCTTGCATGCATCTTGGTAATGCTCCAGCAGGTATACCTCCCCAGCTTCCACATCTCTATTTGTAGAATGAAGGAGGAGCCCCAAATCTACTCATGCTCTGGGAAACAAGACCTCACCCCCCAAACTCCCCATCTCCAAATGACCATGCATTGGAGAGAAGAGTCCCAGAGGTCTGCTTGTTTCTGGCAAGACACCCAACCCATCCTTCTGTCCCACACTCAGAGCCTCACCACCTGTTTCAGAAACCACTAGGACTAATCTCATTATGCCCTCTACTCCTGATTAGGCTCAGGACCCCCAATATCCTTCTTTCTCCTGCACTCCCATTCCCATCGCACTGTGAACATGCCCAGTCTGGCCCCAACTTTTTCCACTCCTCAGCTGGTTCCTGAACCCTTTCCACTGTACCCTCTGGGAATGCAATTCCTTCATTTAGGGAATCTAGTAAAGTCTTCTAAATACTCGGCCTCATCTCTGAACCCTCCCTTCACGTTCTTGCTTTAAAAGAAACATGTCTCTCCCTAGAGAACAAGGCATCTCCTGAGAGCTCTCTGCCTGCTTGCTTTTTATTCTTGCTTCTAGACAATGATCGCTTCCTCCTCCTGAAACATCATCAGCTTTGAAGCTCATGCCATCAGTCTCTAACTCATAACCACAGTCATTATAGACCCCTGGATCATCCCCGATCCTCTCCCTTGAGTTTCACTGCTGGCTCTCTGTCCTTCTCCAATTATACTTCACACACACACACACACACACACACACACACACACACACACACACACTCTCTCTCTCTCTCCTTCTCTCTCTCTCGGTCATTTACATCAAGTCCCCAACACTACTTCTTTCTTGAACTCTCCTGTAAAGGATCTTTCCACTACCCCGTACCCTCAATTCCCTGACTTTACTCTCCTTCAATGATCTTGTTTTCTGCCCTACTTCAGCCACAAATCCATGGTTACACCTTAGTCCTTGTCATTACCATCAACTACAATCTCTCTGTAATCGCAGTGTCAAACGTACCTCTCTCTAACCAGCACAGCCTTTCTTTCCAACTCTCCTCCTCTAATCCTCAACACCAACCATTATTTAACCCACCAGTTCTTACAACCCATTGACTCTACAACTTTTCCCCCTGTCCTTAATTCCCTCGTGTCCTCTTGTTCATGCATATTAAATTACCTAGCTTGGATTTCTTGGTACCTAGTTAATCACGTCTTGCATACATGTTCATCTCCTTGACTGTACTTGCCTGGCAAATCCTGAACTTGGTTACACACAGCTTTTCCTCTATTCTGCACCCGCACCCTTGCGGGTGAACATGAGAGTGCTCAATAAATAATTGTCACAAAAGTGGATGAATATGCAATAAATTCTAATATACGCTAGGAATATCGAATAATTGCCTTATTTAATAATAAATGCAAATGAATGATGTCCGGGGAGCTTAGAGAAAAGAAAAATCCTTGTGCAAAGTCAAGTACACTAGGAATTTCAGAACAGGTCACTTTGCTCAAGATTTCTTGGAATTTATTTTCCTCAGAATGGACATCTACCTGTCAACCACTCCCTTGTAATGCTCCTTGAAAAACTTCATTTTTTTTTCTAAAATTTAGTTTGATAGATTCTCCCCTCAAAAAACAGCAAATGCAGTTATCTATAAAAGCAAAATATTGCCTTCTGATCAAGCCTAATTGTTCCCAAGATAGTAATCTGTATTAATTAAAAGATTGTGTAGCACGATTATCTCCAACGCTCTCCTGAGACTGCCTACAGACCAGCACACCCACACCTGGATATGTCAAATATTTCTCACATCCAAAATAAGACTTATCAAAGTAGACATGATGTTTATAAAAAGAGAAAGGTGAATAACACGCTTTACAAACAAATATGGTTATTTTTTAAAAGACTATGTTTACTAGAAACAAAGCAGTCAATTTTTAGCAGCATAGAACAAGTTTATCATGTTGTATAGATACTATATCAGATATGCATTTAACAGCATAGGACTCAAGATAAAAACCAAAAACCAGGATAAAACATAACAAAACCTCAACAACAACAGCATCAAAACAAAGAGAAAAAGAGGATGAACTGAGGCTTTCTTGTTACTATTTTCTCTCTGACCCTTTTGATTACTCTTTTGGTCCAATTTACAAGTTAAAAAACACAACCTGTTAGTCAAAGGCACCTGTTTCTGCTTAAAAAGTTCTGCTTCAGAAAGATAAATGGAAGCAACCTAATATTGTGAATGTGGGGTAAGGCCCTAAACAATGACATGTGCGTAGGTATCGTAGGTATTTCCCAAGAAATGAAAGCCAAAGAAATGGATATGCTATAAAGTCATCATTTGAGATGACTCAAATTCTAAAAAGTTGTCAACATAAAGTGGTTTCACCTATCAAGTTATCCCAATAGAATTCAAGACCAAGCATTCATAGAAAATGAATATAAGTTAATATGAATAAACCAGTTAAGTGTGTGTGTGTGTGTGTGTGTGTGAGTGAGAGAGAGAGAGAGAGAGATAGAGAGAGAGAATGACGGAGTCTCGCTCTGTTGCCCAGGCTGGAATGCAGTGGTGCACTCTCAGCTCACTGCAACCTCCGCCTCCCGGGTTTAAGTGATTCTCCTGCCTCAGCCTCCTGTGTAGCTGAGATTACAGGCATGCACCACCATGCCTGGCTATTTTTGTATTTTTAGTAGAGACAGGGTTTCACCATGTTGGCCATGCTGGTCTGGAACTCCTGATCTCAAGTAATCGGCCTCCCGAAGTACTGGGATTACAGGCCCGATTCACCACACCCAGCCAGCTTTTTTCTCTTTCAATTTTCAGAGTCATCAATGCTTTATTTTTTTGTCTTTGGGAGATAAAGACACAAGTAGATACTTTTTAAAAATGTTTATTAATTGTTCTCTCAAGCAATGACAACTACAATGCCACTGATTAAGACCCAGGATGGCTGCTGGGCTCAGACTATGCCTGTAGTCCTCTCAAATGTCCAGTTTGAATGATAAACTGTGGCTGCCCTAATCATAGCTATATGATTTCACCTCAATTATTTATTTCCACACATCTGCACAGGTGTGCCATTGAATATGCCTGAACAAGGAACTTGGCCCACTGGACTTCCGGGTCCAAAATAAAATGCAGGAAACATATTGGCCTTTTTGTTTGTTTGTTTTTAAAGTGATTTACTATCATCCAATATCCAACATCATTATTTCGTCTAGGCTAGTAAACTTCTGCATTATGTAATAAATAATGTAGGTGTTTATACCTTCTTTACTGCTCTCCTAGGGAATCTAATATAAAAAGAAATGATTCCATTTAATAGTAGTGAAGTAAACAGATTATTTATCCTTGTTGGCTACCTAATTCAAACCCAGTGAGACAAAAACTGAAAGAAAAAAAGGACTGAAAAAAAAAGAACAAAAACTGAAAAGCAGCTCACTCTTGCTTGTTAGCTCTTGAGTGTTCTCACACACGCACATACGCATTCACACACTTGATCTCATGAAGGTTTGAATGAATACTGAAACACTGAATGAAATTCATTCTCTTACTGTCAGCCAGCACCTACTATCTCTCTTCTTAATAGAGAGTAACTATTAAAACATGTGCTTCAGTAGAAAGAGGAGTGGCAACTCTACAGCCAGGTGCAGCTGTTTAAAGCCCATTTCCCATGCCTGCTTACTTATCCCATGTCCAATAAGTATGGAGCAGGCTAAACAGGGTTGGGAAAGAAACCCCCTTCCTGAGGGAAGCTGACGCTAATCAGACTTCCCCATGTTTGTCTCTATCACTTCACAAACATATGGTTTACATAGTCTCTGAAACAATTTGGAACATATAATGAGGAAGTTAAAGTGCTCAGAAAAGGGCAAATGGAAAAACCATCTTTCCTTGCATGGAGAAGTTTATATGGAGACTTCCTTTGATTGTCTTATATGTGCTCCAAGTTTACCAGCTGCTCATCAAGGCGTCTGCTTTGTGCAAGCAGCAGCTCCTATCAGGTGCTTCAACTGAATCAAATCTATAGAAGTCTGTTGCTTGGAGTGTAAACAGTGATGGGTTTCTCTGTTGAAATCCACTTAAGGTCCTAGTAACCTTTGTTGAGATTTCTTTCTTTTCTTGTTTTTAACAACATAAAGAACTACTAGCAGATAACAGGATATGATGGTAAACACATATTCTAATTATTTTTTTCTCTGGAGGGCATTCTTTGTTAAGCAAGTCAGACAGTGTTTGGTTCTACTATACGCAACGCAACATCAAAGGCAGAAAAATGATACACCTTATTGTAAACACTGGCTTTCTTAAGGAGATTATTATGAAGCCCTTTAAGTTTCTGTCCCATAATTTCTATAAAGGTTAGAATTTTCAGACTGAGCATATATTTATTACTTTGAAATCAGGAAAACATTTAAAACTTTGCGTACAACTTGCATACATTTTTAAAATACCAAAGCTACATATATGTATATGCAGTAGTTAGCACAGGAATAAGAGACGCCAACTTCAGCCGAGTAGGTGCCCTGGGGAAGAGGAGGAAGAAAGGCTGAGGGTGGAAGGACTTTGGGTAATCTCAAGTGTTTTATATAGTTTTTTTGTTTAAAAGGAGGGATCTGACACTAATATGGCAAAAAGTATCTGTTAAATATGGATGATAGGCATATTCATGTTTGATAATTTTCTGCAAGGTTGAACCATTTTACAAGTAAAAGTAAAAATCAAGAATTTAATCAAAAATACATAGAGTGATGGCTATCATCACTCTAGGTGTCTGTGGCTGCTTAAGGATGCAACTGAAGTGACTACCTGATAATGGAATGTCTTTTCTGCCCTCTAACAACTAACTCTTTGCAGACGACACCATTGACTGAAAATATACTACCAAGTGACAGTGAATTCAGTAAAGCAATTAGGTGTTTAAAAAAATGGCTTTTCTATATATGAGTAACACCCAGTTAGAATATAAAATGAAGATGTCATTTTATTTATGATTGCCACAAAACACATAATATATTTAGGATTAAACTTAACAGGTTTCTTCTATATGTGGATAACCTTAAACAATTTTAGAAGAAGGCTCAAAGTAATAAATAGAAAAGCTTGATATTATCAAGATATCAATTCTTCCTCAGTTAATATATAATTTAAACACAACCCAGTGAAAACACAAGCAAGAGTTTTTTGAGAGATGGCGGGGAGTGGAAATAGTTGAGCTGACTGTAAAACACAGAAAAAATAAACATGCAGAAATATCCAGAAAGACTGAAAAAAAAAAAAGAATAAACTAGCCTTATGATGTATCAAAACATACTGTAAAGCTGCAGAAATTCAAAGACTGGGACAAGGGCATGAGTTGACTGATGGATTGTGAAGCAGAATAGTGGGTTCACGAGTTGACACAGACATGTCTGGGGATACAGAGGTGACATTTCAAATCTCTAAAAAATTAATGAGTTAATCAATAAATAATACTGGGACATTTGGGGAAACATCAAATATTTTTTAAAATGTGGATCCCAATCTCACTCCTTAAACCAGGATACTTCCTTGGACCCAAGCTCTGGGTACATAAGAGTTGTGAAGAAAAAGCAAGTGACAAGACAGGTCTTTCTGCAGGATACAGACCTATAAGGGCTTGCCTTGTGGTCAGAGAGGTGCTGTTAAACATGTACATACCTTAGGGCGAGTTCTTATCTTAACCCTTATTAGCAAGCATTTTAGGTACTTAATACGGATGAACAGGAATGGAAAATAGGCTAGTTTACCAAGATGCACCCAGGAGAGTGAAAGGAAGGATGGTGATGGGGAGGCAAGGGAAAGGGTTAGACTGCACAAGCCAGCTTTCCCACAATCCACATCTCTCAGCCCCAGCTGTGGGTATAACTCTCACATACCCGCTTACATTGTTTTAGAACTCTCTTTTATAGCCCAAATCCAACAGAAGGAAACCCAAGCAGCATTTCCAGTTCTTCCTTTTGTAAAAAGGTTTAATTAAAAGAAAAGATGCTATTGAGACTTATCACAGCATTGATAGTCATATGATTTTTGGCATGTATTCTCAAGATAGAGACATTTATTTTTTACTTATTCAGTAGTTCCCTTTCCATAGGCTTTAAAACATTCACACAGCTTCTCTGTCCTGAAAAAAATATTTACTAGAATATGCTGGTGCCACGACAATATGTTTCCTGAGTTAGCAGCTGCCTGCGGTTTTTCAGACCTTTGTGCTTACAGGCCAGTGAAATGGCTTTCGAAGGCCACCATAGCCCATCACCCCACAAAATTAAACACCTGGATTTTGCCATTATTTCTCTTTGCATGTATACAGAATCTAGTGACACTGAGCAACTGTGAATCCTGAAACTCCCTATCTTCTAATGCCTTTTGTGACATTTCTAAGTCATCCTTCTTTGGGGACACTCTCCAAGATCCTCTTCTAGACTGTCATGCATTAAATCCCTCTGAGGAATTTAATGGTTCTAACATTCCGTCCAGTAGCACTGATACACAGGAATTAATGGGGTTTATGAAATCAAAGGAAATTCTTTCTAACTTTCCTCCAATATATGTATGAGAAAAAGTGTTCTGTAGATTTCAACTTGTTTCCCTTCTCCTTCTAAAAAACATGATTCCTAAACCCTCACACTTAATCGTGTGCTTAAATGGAATAGAAACACTCTAGTCAAACTTTGCTGGGATGAAGGACATTGAATTTATGCTAAAATTTATTTTCAGTCAAGGAGTTAAACATTTTTTTCACTTGATTGAGGTTGATTTCCATTTCAAAGCTTGGTTTTAGAATTATACTACTAACATGTTGTTAGTGGAACAATATACAATTTTAAAGGAATGAAGTACGGCACAGCAGGTAAGAGTTAAGCCACGATTTGGAATGTCTGGTAAGAAACCCAATTTTAGGCCGGGCGCAGTGGCTTACACCCGTAATCCTAGCACTTCAGGAGGCCAAGGCAGGTGGATCACAAGGTTAGGAGATCCAGACCATCCTGGCTAACTCGGTAAAACCCCGTCTTTACTAACAGTAGAAAAAATAAAAATTAGCCAGGCGTGGTGGCAAGCACCTGTAGTCCCAACTAGTCGGGAGGCTGAGGCAGGAGAATTGCTTGAACCCAGGAGGTGAAGGTTGCAGTGAGCCGAGATTGTGCCACTGCACTCCAGCCTGGGCGACTCCGTCTCAAAAAATACAAAAACAAAAACAAAAAGAAACCAAATTACTCACTGGCTTTGTGAACCCAAGCAAGTTACTGATCCTCTCTGTGCTTCAGTTTTCTCATCTGTAAAGTGGGAGTAACAGTACCAACTTCACTGGATTGCTGAGAGGATTAAATGAGGTAACACATGTATTACCTCATTGTGTGTAAGGCTCTTACAATCATGCCTAACTTACAGTAAATGTCAGCTATTATTTTTTTTACTCTCCTAACAGAACGCCATCCATTAAACTGCCTGACGTTTTGTTAAAAGCCTGATAATTATATGTTTTGCAAATGTGCAAGTGGACCAAGCATAATTAGAGCTAAATGCCCATGTCAAGAAATCCACAATTTGGCAAGTGCTCAGACCAGCAAAACAAGGCACAATATTTATCCAGAAACTGATTTCAAATAGCCTTACTTGCTCAGTTCCTCAAGATAATTCTGAAGTCTAACAAACATGCCACATACATCCTATTTCATTGTTAATAACATAGCCAATAGTAGAGATGAGGATCCCTGTTCATTAGTATGATAAGCATCTGCTATGATTCACTGCCACAAAAAAGATGGCCAGTGACCCAGAAAAGGGCCAGGAAGCCCCATCCCTATCACCAAGGACTACCAGATGCCACAGCCCAGCACTTTTGCGGCTGCCCATGGGATGCTCTGAACCCATAGTCCTTGAAAAAGAGGAGATGCACAGTTCTGAGAGGCTGTCAGTACCTTTCTGAAGCTCTCTCCCTGGGATAAGCTGAAATAAGCAAGCCCTGAAGGGCAGGCAGGCAGCTTCTTAAGTGGGTAACAAGGTTATCCAAATTATACAGCCACCCCACACTCCAAGTCAGGAGTATCATACCACTGACTTACATCAATAAAAAGGAAAAATATACTATTTATTGCACATTTTTCAGCAGCAATGTTATAGTGTCTCCTAATCACTGAGGAACAGTGCAAAAAATAAAAACAAAACTGCTACTACAACGTGTACACATGATTTACACCAATTTATAAAAGAATAAAAATAGACCAATAGTTTTTCCTCACTCACTTGCCGCCTGACATGGGTTTCCTCAGGAGGCAAAGGCACAGAGTTAAAGTCATTTATCCCTAAACTGCTCGTGCTCTGGAGGCCATACATTCAGGTCTGGTCCTAGAGCGAGCCATAACTTCAGCTATGTAGCAATTACATAAAGGTTGAAAATCATTTTTTAAAACAATAAAATATTCTAGAAGTAGAAGAGCAATAATTTGATTTATGGCAAAATCTTTAGAGAGAGAAACATAATACCAAAAATAATCTTAATGATAGTATGTAGCAGTTACTTAGCAGGACTATTCATATCCACTCTAGTAAGAGCTTTATGTGCATTATCTCATTAATTCTCACAGAAACTCCATGATGAAGATGTTATTATCCCCATATTACAGATGGAACACTGAGGCTCTGACAGATGAGAAGTAATTTACCCAGGATTTGAGCTCAGTTCTTTCTGACCCCAGACATCGATATTGTGCTTCTCAGTAGTGGCAGATTTCAACACTTAACAGCAATGCCAACTCTCCTTATAGACGCAGAGGAAACAACACCTCGTAACATCAGAGGAATCAAGGGTGCATAGGACAGTGGAAGAAAAAAGAAAAGCAAAAAGGAAACAGGGCCCTCATTTCTTTTCCACCCCATCTTGCTATCTTGAATTTAGAACTCAATTCCAAAATGGTCAGAAATAACCAAGCTTCATGTGTTCCAGGAACAAAGGAGCTTTCAATCATTCTTACTGCCCTTCCTTTAGCCAAGATACTCTTAACTTCCCCAGAAGAAGACAGGTATCAGGTGGTTTCCAGCTTTCTATAATAGGAAAGAGCATTCTCATGGAAAAAGCAAAAAAAAAAAAAAAGGAACCAAACCAGGCCATGAACCTTTCAAGGGAGCCTGCACAGTTTTAAGCCACTGGGTGTTCAAACTATTTGGGAAAATCCAAGTTTGAACTTAAGTCCTTGCCCTTATGATAATGACCTAGTAGTTTGCTATTACAGAAAATTTTATAAAACCTGAAAAAAAATTAAAAATTTTGAAAACCTTTTTATAAAACTTAGAAAGTTGTAACATGGGGCTCACACTATGTCAATATACACAGTATTTATGGAACCAGAAATCAGGAAGTAGAAATCTCCTGTCTTAAATGTCTGCAGGAAGGAAATGTTATCAAAGGGAAACTCTTCCCCAGATTCTGATGCTAGATTAGCTAATAATGGTAGAGGAAAACTCACAAATATGATTTGGTACTGGTTCTAGTTTTCTCCTACAACCAATAGAACTATAAAAATACTCAAAAGCTTACTTTGGAAAAGATGTTTCTCCAAAAAACAAAAAAAGATGTAAGTTTCTATGCTTTTTTTTCCCCCAATAACTTTATAGGATGAGGGAAAAAGTGAAATATTCTAGAAAAATAAAATGAAGAAGTAATGAACATAAAGAAATTGAGCCTATGGAAACAAAGACTCAGATTAGAATCCTGGCTCTGCTGAAAGACCTTGAAAAGATATTTCATCTCTCTTTTCCTCAGCATCTTCATCTGTGAAATGGAAATAATCCTGGCCTCCAGAACTGTGAGACAATAAATTCTGACTGTTTTAAGCCACTCGCTTTGCTTGTGGCACTTTGATGCAGCAGCTGTAGGAAACTAACACAGCAAGGAAACTAATAAAGGAAGGAAAATTTTGCTTTTAGCTTCAGGTGAAATTGGTAGCGAAGACCTAAGCCATATAGAAGGGACTATATCTTACAAAATAAACCTTTTAGGAGTTTGAACCTAGTTAGGTCTTGGATTCAGTTTTGTATTTCAAAACTAGGGACAACAGTACTTAGACCATAAGGTTATACATGAAGGTATAGTCTGTAATTAGTCTTTATTATAATAAGTTATTATTAGGCACATATTGGATATTATAATGTTATTTGTTAATCTATAAGTGTAACTTGACAATAAATTACTTTTATAATACAATATTACTATTCTTGCTGTGCCAGTCTGATAGATTTACACAGCTTCACTACTCCAAAGGCAAAGCTAGTTTAGTTTACTACGATGCTAGTATAGTGGTTGTCAACTAGCAGGGATTTGCCCCATGGGGACATTAGGCAAAAACGTCCAGAGACATTTTTGATTGTCGCAACTAGGGTGCAAGGGGGCTGCTACTAGCAAACAGTGGATAGAGACGAGGAATGCTGCTAAAACATCCTACATTGCACAGGACAGCCCTCTACAACAAAGAAACATCAGGCCCCAAAATGTCAATCGTGCCGAGGTTGAGAAGTCTGCTTTTGCTGTACCCAGATAACTTCCAGTCAAAGCTTCAAATACCAAAGTGTTCATGTTCTCATCCCTCATCCAGAGTAGTCGATCATGTATCCTTTTGAAATTTGGTAGAACCAGGCTATTAGTAGAGTGACTCACTAGCAGCCAGTGCTAATGAAAACTTTAAACTTACTTTTAAAGACCAAGGCATGTGTCCACAGCCCCAGCTACTCAGGAGGCTGAGGTGGAAGGACTGCTTGAGTCCAGGAGTGTGAGGCTGCAGTGCACTATGATCTTGCCTGTGAATAGCCACTGAACTGTAGCCTGGACAACATACCAACATCCTGTCTCTAAAAAAAATAATAAAAATAAAAATAAACTATCTTTTCTAAAAAAGTGAAAATTCCTGTTAACGAAGACAACGTCATGGCCACTCATCAAGCCAGCTTTACAAACACTAGCAGTGATACATGCACTGTGAAGCTGAGGGGGCCACACACCTCAGCAATCTATGGAATGCGCTCAGCATAAAACTTCTGCCAGTCTGGATCGGAGGAGGACGAGTAACTGTCCTCCCGAGCAGCATTTCCCAGTAGCTGAAAAACCTCTCTGAAGAGGAAAACCACTGGAACCCCAGCGGCTAAGTTCCTTGACTGAAACCTGGAATTAGAATTAGGCAGTGGGTGGATAGATCAGTCCTCAAGCACTGGCACAGGTGATTTTCCTTATCTGTAACTTGTGGCCGAGCCTAAATTGTTGCCTGGTTCAGGGTTGTTGTATCTCCTTTACTGTTGCCTCTGGCATGCAGAGCATTTGCAGTCACCTCCTTGACGCTATAATGTAAATACGGTCAGGCATACTGTACATTTTTAACCAAGTCTGTTAATCAAGCTTCTGTGGTCTGCATGTCACCTCACCATATATTCAGGTCATAAACAATTAGGTCTCCAATATTATTACCTAAGAACACCCTAGAAATACAATGAACTAATTGGTAAGGCAAGAAAATTCTAGTTTTGGTAAAGGTCAAGTTAGGTACTCAGGTTGTCCTCTCCACTGGAGCTGTATATCTTGCTCTTAAAAAAAAAAAAAAAAAAAAAAAAGAAAAGAAAAAGGCCAGGTGAGGTGGCTCACGTCTCTAATCCCAGCACTTTGGGAGGCCAAAGCGGGCGGATCACCTGAGGTCAGGAGTTCTAGACCAGCCTGACCAACATGAAGAAACCCCGTCTCTACTAAAAATACAAAATTAGCCAGGCGTAGTCACATGCCTGTAAACCCAGCTACTCAGGAGGCTGAGACAGGAGAATCACTTGAACCTGGGAGACGGAGGTTACAGTGAGCCAGAGATCACGCCACTGCACCCCATCCTGGGCAACAACAGCGAAACTCTGTCTCCAAAAAAAAAAAAAAAATTTTCAAAGACTCCCAGTGGCATTGCTCTATGTTTTGCTAATAATGCAAGTTCAAATTTACCTGAGAAAATAAATGTGGAATAGCTAGGAGAGCAATGTTAAATACAATGGCAAAACCATCTGTGAAGGGCAAAGTATACTGCTAAGTAGAAGAGCATCTACCATAATTCTGACTTTCAATAGTCTATATTTACCGAGTAGTTCTGTGCAAATTCAAGAACAAAAGTTGCACTGTACTGGTTTAAATACCTTTAATATTTTCATTAAGTCGCCAAAGTCATCATAATCGAAATTACATTTATATTTAAACTTGGCTTGGTACTGTCAGTGTACATTTTATCATTTAAATCAAAAGTTTAGTTAAAGCTCTAGGTCCACTGAGACAGAACAAATATTTCAACAGCTGGAAGATGTTAAAAGTCAAGAGTTCTGGCATTTGAAGAGACATATATAATTACTCTCCTCTACAAACAAAACATCCTGGAGAAAGCCAAGGAAAAATGCTATCTCATAGGAAACCAACAAAACACAGAAACATAAAAATTGTAATTCTTCTCCCATCTTTATAAAATTTACAGCTGGGCGCGGTGGCTCATGCCTGTAATCAAAACACTTTGGGAGGCTGAGGCAGGCAGATCACGAGGTCAGGACATCGAGACCATCCTGGCTGACATGGTGAAACCCCATCTGCACTAAAAATACAAAAAAATTAGCTGGCCGTGGTGGCGGGCGCCTGTAGTCCCAGCTACTCCAGGAGGCTGAGGCAGGAGAATGGCTTGAACTTGGGAGGCGGAGCTTGCAGTGAGCGGAGATCATGCCACTGCACTCCAGCCCAGGTGACAGAGCAAGACTCCGTCTCAAAAAAAAGAAAAAAACAATTACTTAGCTACTAGAAGTATTTAGACTACTCCAGGTAAGAGAAATAATTTCTCCTTGGAGATATGGAAACAGTATTTTCCTAAGTATGAAAAATAATTATCAGAATTTTAATGTATGTATCATTGTCATATTATGGTTTTTCAGGGAAGAACATACTAACATCTCATTTCAGCTGGACAGCCACTCAACTGAAATAATTCATAATATGGTCTGGAGCAAAAAGAAAAACTCAATCTGTTTTAATTTAGTTTGAATTTTCAAGCTACAAAGTCAGCAGCTCAGAACTAGCATTTAATTATTTCTGATACATCTGGACATTTATTTTGTATTTTCATAGGAATGTGTTTCTATAATTCTCTTCACCTTGCCTAAATTGCACTCCAGGACCACCCCTGCTCCCACCACGTGACATCAATTCAGCCCACCATCGTTTCCCTCATATGTGGAAATCACAGCCCACAGATTTATGTTTTCACTCTAAGTTCATATTCTAGAAAAGACGGAATATTTACGTAGGACTTTACATGTATTCAGTGCATTTAATAAAGTATGTTCCCTAGAGAAAGGCAGAGCTGACGGGGGGTGTGTGTGTAGAACAGGAACAGTTTGACAGAAGAAATACTGGAAAGAAAAGGTTTCTACAATATTCTTCATGGACATCTCACTAGAGCTGGACACAAACACACAACTAGAAGCCTGGAGTAAGAAGAACAAACACTCTGCCAATCAAATGATTTACTTTATTCCCTTCAGAAGGGAGTATGGCTAACACCTTCCCAGTCACAGGGGAATATTTTAGAATAAGAATCATGAAAAGCAGTGCATTTTAAATTAAGTTAAAAGGAGCACTAGAGTTGCTCCCCAGCCTGTTCTCAACTGGACCAACTTTTCTGTTTTACACAAAAATTTTATGGTAGAAGGAATCTGAAAAACGCTGAATGAGAATAAAAACAGTGCTACCTTCTCAGAGATATCATAAGAATTATGTGATGCAAATATGTAAAATGCTTAGAACAGTGGCTCAGTAGAGGTTGGCAAGAATTATGATGCAGATAATGATTCAAGTCTGAACTATATAAGCAATTCAAAGAAAATGAAGCACAGATGCAATTATGATTCAGTATGTAGAAACTATACTTTCAACATCTCTAGCTTTTAAAGAATGATCACCCTAATAGGCATCTGAATTACAGAACTTTAAAACTGGAGTGTCTAGTCAGCAACACCAGATAAAGACTTACCTCTTCTTCTTGGTGATAATGAGCACGTCATTAAAGAGAAAGAAGTAGACTTGCTGTTTGGATGTCCTTCTTGAGAAAAGCACAGTGTCTTCTACATAGGCTGTCAATTCACCTCTTTTTACCAACCACCGGGAAGAGGAGACTAAAGGAAAAGGCTACAAAAGGAGAAAAACTCAGTGACCAAAGCCAAATTGAAATCCTTTTAAGATTACCGAAAGGAAAATCTAAAACATGCATTCAAACAAATGATACTTATCATAGTATGCATCATTGTTTCATAGGCATATAAAACTGAACTATAAATATAGAAGTACAGAAAATCAAGAAAAAATGAAAAAGAACAATATATCTTCTACTATAAAAAACTACTAACTTCCCAATATGAAACTAAAACTCAATGAGAAAATGTTACTGGATCAATAAAAAACCATGACCCTTCTATTAACTCTCAACTGAAAAAGAAAGTAAGGAGTTACTTAAAATTGAAAAGCCTAGTAATAAAATCTATCAGAATCAACTGGTTATTTTAAATATCTCAAATCAGAATCTAAACATACAGAAAAACACAACTGTAGGTTAATGAGACAAATATAAAAGTCTACATTTACTTTATGAACTAAAAAGGTTTCTTTCAAGAGAAAAACCTACATGCTTTTTTGTCTACAAATTATCTATTTAGCCATATTCTTGAGAACACCTATTCTTAAGATCATGGTAGCTTTCTTCATGGAAGTCTGTCCCTGAAAGCATCATACTACTTTCTGGCTGTGAAAATGAGGTTCTTCCAAAATAATCCATCATAATCATTATATCATAGAAAAGGCTGTATCCAAACAATTAGCATACTGCTTTTTTATTTTCTTTATTGTCTTGTACAAGCCAACTGGAAAACTCTCAAAACTACAGAACAATCCTTACCCTTGAAAGCTTTTTTTTTTTTTTTTAAGTTACCAGAAATGTTTACTGCCAAAAATCTGATTTAAAAGACTACATCCATAAAATAAGCAAAAGTTCCTGGACACAAAATATAATGCAGAAATGTGGTGCAATCAAACATCACCCTTTTCAGGAAATAATAATTATAAATAGCTAAAGGAAATTGAGGATATTAGAGAGGAAATGAGAAGTCTAAGAAAGGATTTCAAATTTATTTTAAACTTTATAAAGAGCTTTTAAAAGAAGATTGCTTATCATTTATATACTATTTTCCTGAAGGTCCAAAAAATGAAGATAAAAGATCATGGCTAACCCCAAACTTTTCAAAACTGGCTGCTAAGGGAATTCATGAAGTTCCCAACCCCCAAAATCTCGAAAACAGACAATTACCCTACAGAGACAGCTGAGACCTTAAAGGTCAACAGATTGCTTAGATAACTCCGGCAGACTAGGCAGCACATACAAGAGGTCACCTTGTGTCAGGGTAGGTCCGGCTGAAGGGCCGTAATTACAGGAAACACAGGACTATCTTGCTATTGCGTGTAACCCTACAAGATGAACCAAGGACAGTATTATGGTTAAGTTTCAGTGTACATGCTGCCCTGTGACTGTTCTGATTTAGGGGGTGGAGAAACAGAGATTTTTCAATTGTTTTATTGTTTTTAAAACAGATTAGTTTTTATGGAGTCCTCATACTCCACTAGGGGCAAAACTGAATATCTATCTATAAACACCTAAAATTGACAATAGTTTTCAATACATCTATATTTCTTTTGAAACCAAATATCCAATATTATATATAGTTTATGTTTCAAATTTATTGTTAGAAGACTGAACTCATTCAGATAGGTTTAATTAAAGAAGAGACATTAAAATGATCGAAATAAAGGAAATCAGAACAGCCCAAAGTGAGCATGAGTGAATTCCCCTAGTACAGAAGTGCTGAGACTAGAATCAAGGTGTGAACCAGAAACTAGAAAAGAAATTCATGAACAAAGATATATCCTAAACAGTACTGATGCAATGCCTACAGAGCACAGACTTTTCATTCTTTTTTTCTATTACCTAGCATCCTAGAAAACGAGCCTTGGCATAAAATGTAATTAATTTTATGGGGCAGCAAGAAAAGAAAGAGCTGCTGAACAGCAAATTTTTTTTTTATGTTGAGATAAAATTTACATAACATGAAATTGACATATTGACCATTTCACCACTTCAGAGGGTATAGAATACAGTGGTTTCTAGTATGTTCACAGTGTTGTTCAATAATCACCATTATTCCAGAACATTTTCATTACCTCAAAAGGAAACCCCATATTCACTGAGCAGTCATCCCCCACTCTTCCTCCCCCAAGCATCTGGCAACCACTAATCTACTTTCTAACTCTATGGATTTGTCTATACTTGATGTGTCATATAAATGGAATTATACAACATGTGATCTTTGAATTTGGTTTCTCTCACCTAGCATAATATTTCCAAGGTTCATCCACATAGTAAATATCAGAACTTTATTCCTTTCTGTGCCTAAATATTTTACTATATACCTATATCACATTTTGTTTATCAATTCTTCCACTGATTTGAGCTATTTCCACTTTATTGGCTATTATGAATAATGCTGCCATGAAGATTCGTGTATATGCTTTTGAACATCTCTTTTCAGTTCTCTTGGGTATATACCTAGGAGTGGAACTGCTGGGTCATATAGTAGTAACTCTTATGTTTAGATTTTTGGGAAATCACCAAACTGTCCGCTATTACACAAAGATTTTTCTTGTATTTCCACTGGGGGGCCATCAGCAAGGCCCCCAAATGGCAACTAGCAAAGCCTTCTGTCAACTAACATCCCACCACTCCACTCAACCACACTGAATGTATGTCTCCTAATGCAGCCTGAGAACCCTCAACTTCTCCATGTGCTTATTCATAAGTCAAACCCATCGCAGGACAAAAAAAAAAAAAAAATTCTTCCCAACTCTGTAGAAGCAACTTTTAAAGAAAGCTATTCTCTAGTGGAGAAAAAACACTGGATTTGAGACACAAACTAATCTCTGGTTTTTGATCTTGGTTGAGCGACCAGCTTTTTCTCTACAATCATCATTTTCTTTCCTCCCATCTCAGAGGATAAGCTCTCCTGTCTTCAACACCCTGCTTTCAGCTCTAAGGCCTTATTCCCTTGATTTATTCCCCTCTCATTAGTATTCTCTCCCTCCTGGCTCCCTTTCTGCAAACTATCCTGAAGACTATCACTAAAATGGTCCCTTGACTTTGTGTATCCTCTAGTTATCATCACTACCCTATCCTCTTGATAGTCAAGCTTCTGGAATGAAAAGTCTAACCTACTTCAAATGCTTCACATCCCATTCACTCTTCAATGCATCCACATCTATTTAAATATTGTGATAAAACATCTCAATAATGTTTTCTGCTTGTTTACTACAAATCAGGTCTGTTTCAATCCTTTATATCTCTTAAAGAATTTAATTTTCAAAATCATTCCATGAGGAAAAGTACTGTCATCAGCTTTATTTTAGGGTTCAGAAAACCAAGACATGAAAAGGTAAGTGATGCCCAAGGTTATACAGCTAGTATACTACAGCAACTCAGGCAGGCCAGCTCTGGAGCCTGTGCTCTAACTTTATACTAGCTTTCAAAGTGCCAATCCAGCGATGCTTTCTACCTCCTCTCATATTACCGCAGTTTAGCACTTGACAGTCTTCCAGGAAATCACAAGCAAAATTAAAAATGAAAAACGTGTGAAATGAAAATGAAACACACACACACACACACACACGCCCTACAAAATTTACTTTCCTCCAAATTAGAAAAATATCCATATTATTATACAGTCATTGTTAAGAATGTGGACTCCAGAGTCAAAGATTTGAATCTAGACTTTATAACGTCTTCGTGTATAACCTTGAGCAAAGTATTTAATCTCTCTAGCTTCAGGTTCTTCATCTATAAAATGAAGTTAATAATAGGGTACTTTACAGGGTTCATGTGAGAATTAAATCAGATAAATATGAAAATGGCACTACTTAGTAAATTTGCAACCAATATTCTCATAGTAGTAGCACCTATAGCCATACCATAAAACAAATATGGCCAAAATAGAACTCATTACCTTCCCCTGAAACTTGTTCCTCCTCCTGAATTTCCTATCTGAGTGAGTGGGTGGCTCTCCACCCAGTCAACCCGACAAGACCCACTCCTTGACCACCGCCCCTCACAGGTAATGACCAATAACTAGTTTCGTCTGCATCTGTCCAAAGATTTCATCTGCAAAAGCAAATTGTATTTTTTTATATCTAAACCTTACTTTTTTCATTTAATAATGTATAAGAAAGATTTCCATATAGGTATCTAAAATTCTCCTTTATTCTTTTGAGTGGTATCACATTATTTGGGTATACTATAATTTATTTAATCAGTCCTCTTTGATAGATATTTAATGTTTTTCCTCATCTTTCACTATTACAAACAACGCTCAGTGTGTGTATAATTTTATACATTGATGAGTACATCTGTAGAATAAATTCTTAGAAGTAAAATTGCTGAGTTGTAGTCACTTGCATTTGTAGTTTTGATAGTTATTGCCAAATTGCACACCATTGGAGTGGAACAATCTTTCCCACCGGCAACATATAAAAATGTCTTTCTCTCTAATTCCATCAATAAAATGTGTTATCAAACTTTTGAATTATTTATAAATCCAAAAGATGAGGTTCATTATCTTTATTTGCTAGTCTTCAAATAGCAATTTTCTTCTGAGTGAAATAAAGCATCTTCAAAACTTTAATCATCATTTGGGTTTCCTTTTCTGGTAGCAGTTTTCTAATTTGCAACTTTCTAGTGGTATTTTTTTTTCTTTGTTTTACACAACAGGAATTTATGTCTCACAGTTTTGGAAGACAGCCTAAGATGAAAGTGTCAGCAAGGCCAGGCTCTCAGAAGGTGCTAGAGAATAATCTGTTCCAGGTCTCTCCCCCAGCTTCTGGTAGTTTGCCGGCAATCTTTGGTGCTCCTTGGCTTGTAGACTAGTGGGTCTTCTCTTATCACTTTGATTTTATACATTGGGGATATTTACCCTTTGTCTATATGTGAGTTGCAACTATTTTTGTCTCCAGTTTGCTATTTGCCTTTGCACTTTTTTCATGGTCTTTTTCCCCCTATAGAGAAAATTTTTAAAAAGTTATATAGATAAATTGGACTTTTTTCTTTTAATGACTTCTGGCTTTGGAGTAAGTTGGAAAAGCCTTTCCCCACTGCTGAAGTTGTCTTTACTAAACACACATCTGATTGTGTCACTTCCCTAATGAGAACTTTTTAGTGGCTCCCAAATGACCTCACTCAGCTCCTCCTCTTGGTGCACAGGGATGTCCATATGAGTGTTTGCCTGCTACCGCAGCTCTGCCCTGCTCCTCTTGCACCCCAAGTCTACCCACAGTTCCTGAATTGCTTACAATTCCTGGGCCACAGCAGTGGAAACTGTGCGTTTGTTTCTGCTCTGAGACCCTTCCTAACTCACCTTTCAAGATTCAGGTCAAACACACCTCTGGCATGAAGCCTTGCCAGACTGCTCCAAGCCCCACAGCCTGTCTCTTGCTCTTAGAGCTGTCCATCTCCTTTCCATTTCCAGTACTTTCCATAGTCTTCTAGCTACTGTGATAGCTGTAGACTTTGCTGACTCCTTTGATTTTCAGCAGTCTTCTACTAGACTATGAGGGGAGGGATGACCATGTTTTTGTTTATCTACTGCCTTCCACATGGAAGATGCTCAGTAAATCTATTGTATTCTTACAATACTTGCCATTGTACACTTGGATAAATCATTTAACCTCACTGAACCTCTATTTTATCATCATTAAAATAAATTAAATAGGAACGTCCACTGTTATTCATATAGTGTTATAAGGTCCTAAGATTTTACGAGTATTTCCAATTAGTACTAATTAGTAATTCTAAGTGTTCTAAATTAAGTGCTCCACTGTAAATCTATACTTTAGGCTTGCAAATATTTTAATCATTGAATGAAAAAGAAAACAACCAACCGAAATTCATGAACTCAATTGATGTTAATCACTTACTTTTAATGATCCTTGGGGTTAGTATTTTTCAGTTACAAATTAATTTTGGGTTCTGGACCGAGTTTTTTTTTTTTTTTTTTTTTTTTTTGAGTCTTGCTCTGTTGCCCAGGCTGGAGTGCAGTGGTGAGATATCGACACATTGCAACCTCTGCCTCCAGAGTTCAAGCGATTCTCCTGCCTCAGCTTCCCAAATAGCTGGGATTACAGGTGCCCGCCACTACATCCGGCTAATTTTTGTATTTTTAGTAGAGACAGGGTTTCATCATGTTGGTCAGGCTGGTCTCAAACTCCTGACCCCAGGTGATCCCTACCTCGGCCTCCCAAAGTACTGGGATTACAGGCATGAGCCACCTTGCCCGGCCTGGACAGAGTTTCTTAATGTAATCTTATACCAACTGAGTTTCAGTGAAGAAGGGAAAAGAAAAATGGTTAGGGATTTTTTTCATCTTTCAAAAGGAGGAAATTAAAAAACAAAAAACCAACTTGTCAGATATATTTTCTAAAATATTTAGAAACAAGTTAGAGAGAACGAGATATTGAGAACTAGGAGAAAGATGGGTTTTTTAATTGCTGTAAACTTCTGTACAAGAATATTAAAACTATTTAAAGTGTGCATGCATGCATGTGTGTGCGTGTGTGTCTGGTTTTTGGCAAATACCCATCTTCTTCCCTTTTACAGTTTGTGTTTCTGCATCTAAACCCTTACCGTCAGAATGTTACAGTAGAAGAGTTTACACTGACCTGCAAGTCAGGATGTCTGGACCTTAGTCCTGATTTTATCACCACTAGCCAAGTGACTCTGCAGACAATTATTCTCTGGGTTTCTTTTCCTTATTCTTAAAACAAAAGGGTGTAGCTGTACTATATCAGTGATCCTCAATTTTAGTATATATGCTGCCAAAGCAAGCATGCAATAATCCTCAAACTACATGACATGGCAGAGAATCTGCTCTTCACAGAATACCATGAAATGCTGATCACTATAATTTGACTGCACGAAATAGAAACACTTTTACTAGGGAAAAACATGACCAGTCATTTAAAATGGTTTAATGACATTTACAAGTTATAAAACTAAATAGAGTCACAATTGTGAGCACTCACTTCCCATTAAAAACTCAGCTGGTGAGCCAACAAAAGAATGGCCATGACCTAGATTTGCCATTAACTGTCATTTTCTTCCTCTTTGTTCATCTTGTCATCTGCTCCAGAGCAGTATCAGACAAGGAATAACAAGCAGCACATATTCAAAAAAATTATGGGAGAAAAACAATCTTGAAAAAAATTACCTATTAACGATCTGTTTTGCAAACAAGAAAAGGAGTGTCCTTATTTAATTTAGGAGAACACTGGTCCAGGGCATGGAATATTACTGTTTTTCAGAACATTTTGAGAATAATGAAGGAATCTCCTTTCAATTCTAAAATTCTATTATTTTAACTACACTATTCTATTATTTTGTTTATTCCCCTAAGCTTGGTGTCTTCCTGGAAAAAAACAAAAAAGTCTTCTTAGATAATGCCTGGCTTCAGGGCCTGGAGAAAGGTCACTCTGGTACAAGCAAAACCAAATTGCTTGAAGCATCTGCTACTCCTTCTTATCAATTTATGACCCTTCTTTGAAAAGCAAATTCCCATCTACTTTGTTGCCCTCAACTGTCTCTCTCTATTTAGAGAAAACTTAGGCAAGAACAGTAATGAACAAGGTACGAGAATACCTTAATTTTAAATTCCAGCTGGGAGTTAATTGTGTACATCATCTCAGTCCTTTCCATCTTCCGGGCGCCCTCATTGCACAGTCGAACCAACTGGGAACACAGAAGAGTAATGAGGGTTAAAGGTCAAGGAGAGAAACCTCACTTTCAAATCAGAACTCTAACAGGAAATAATTAACACTTGGGAAGCCCTAGAGACTTATTTCTGGCAGAGAACTCGCAGTTTTTCACAGTTAAGATATTCACATCCAGTTAGAAGTAGTGTGATTAGGATGTGAAGACAGAAGGGAAAAAAAGGTCGCCCTATCTCAGGGAAAGCTGCACTCCTTGCCCCTCTTCCAAATCAGAGCAGCTGAAGGGAGATGGCCATCCTCAAAGGCAAAATCTAAGCAGAGTGCTATGTAAAGCATGTGGCCAGTAAACGGAGTGCTGAAGAGGGAAGTCTTACAGGGGAGCCTGACAGTCAAGGATTCTTCAAAAATAGCCAAGCTAAGGCCATCAGTTACATTTCAGTTTCACTGGAAGCACTAAATTATCTATAAAGCAAAATTATCTACAAAGAACTTTCACAGTTGTTTAATGAGTACCTAATCTTCATTCACTGGTCTAAATCGAAAAGAATTTTGCATCTCAAATTTCTCATTAACTGGAAAACCTGAAAAAAAAAAATGCCCATGTAAGAGTCATTGGCCATAAAAACAAACGTGATTGTTAAAAGGAGTGGAAATTTTAATTGGATTTATTTTTAATATTTCTGCTTTGTTAGGTAATGCCCACTATAAAAATATAGTTACAAAAATATAAACATGCCCACTATAGAAATAAATAAATGATTATTATAATATAGAAGTAAATAAAATAGGCCATAAAAGGTCCTGACCGACTCCCACTGAACAGATGTAGTTGGAAACAGACTGGGCCACATACTTTCTCTTTTTTTCCTATGTTTATATGAACATATAAACACACACATATATGTATAGAAATTTTTCTTTCATTTTTGGAAATGATTATTCTATGCTGTGTGTCTTTTTTCACTTATCAATTATTACAAACTAAATGTTTGTGCCTCCCCCAAATTCATGTTGAAATCCTAACCTTCAATGTGATAATATTAGGAGGCAAAGCCTTTGAAGGTAATTAGGTCACGAGAGTGGAGTCCTCATGAATGGCATTAGTGCCCTTATAAGAAGAGACAGAATAGCTTTCTTCTTCTCTCCACTCTCTCCCCACCATGTGAGGATACAGGGAGAAAGTAGCCATCTGCAAACCAGGAAACCAGCCTTTGGCAAGCACTGGATCTGCCTATACCTTGATCTTGGACTGCCCAGCCTCCAGAACTGTGAGCAATAAATACTTGTTCCTTAAACCACCCAGTTTATGGTACTCTGTTACAGCAGCTTGAATTAAGACAAAAATATTTCCCCTGCTAAAATATCATTCATTGAAAAAAAAAAAGTTTATTTAGTACCTACTATGTTTCAGGTACTAGTATTATAATATTCACAATCCCTAACCTTACGGAAGGGCAGACAAAAGGCAAAAAAAAAAAAAAGAAAAAAAATCATAGACTGAGACCACAATGTAAAAACACAGAGGAGTAGGGGAGTGGCAAGTGGGGAGGGATCCAAGGGACCCTCTCCTGAGAGGTAATTTAAGCTGCAAGCTGAAGGACAAGTAGTTACTACTAAATGATAAGATGGTTCACGGAGAGGGGACACCATGAGCAAAGGATGAGATGAGAAAGTGTGTGACTGTTTGAGTGAGTCAAAGAAGATCCTGGCATGAAGGAAGGTGGCATGGGATGAAGCCAAAACAGGCCAAGGTCAGATCACGCAAGGTCTTAAACTGTCTGGATTGTATTCTAGGTGCAAAAAAAAGTCACTAGCAGGCTTTCAGTGGGGGAAATGATATGATCCAATTTATGTTATAATAATTATATGGACTTTCCACAATATATTTATTCTATTTCCTATTGATGGGCACTTAAACAATTTCTAATTGCTCACTTGGTTTTTAGTTTTGGAGGACAAACCTGTCTTCAATGACAGCATATCTTTAGCTATGGCCTGTGAGTTCACTGATGCAGGAATTGATAGCCATATCAGATCAAAGCTGAGAGCCAAAATATCTAGGTGTGAGACAGGGGCAACCTGAAAATGCAATACCCTGAAAGGAACAGGGCATATCAGAGTGAAACGCAAGCACCGTATCAGGCTCCTGCTGCTTGGCACATTTTTGTGACTTCTCTTGGGGAATGTGTTAATAGCTCCCAAATCTATGTTCCCAGACTTTGTCTACATCCTAGGCTCTGGATCCAACTATTTACATGACATCTCTTCTTGAAAGTCCCAGAGCCATTTCAAATTCAGCACGACCAAACCTAAGCATATCCTTCATCACACTCTTGCCCCTGGCTCCACATTGTCTATCTTCGTGACTCACCTCAGCATCATCCACTTTCCCCCAAAATTTGGCCACGACCACTCAGACCTCTCCCTCTGCTTTGCCCTCCACATATAATCCAAGTCTCCTTAATGATGCTGTCCTGCTGTCCACTTCTCTCTACCTGCCCTGGCCACTGAACTCAGGCTCAGACCACTTGCTGCCTGGATTACTGGTCTCTCAATTATTTTCCTCACTTCTGCCCTACCCTTATGCATCCTCCAAAAATAAGATGTCAGTTTTTCTAAGTTCAGATCTGATCATGAAACAACTCCACTAGAAATCCTTAAAAGGTTTCCTGAAGCTTTCAGAATAAAGTCTTAGCAAGACCCTTCATGATCCGGTGCCTACTTCCTTGATCCCTAACTGCTCCCATGTGGGGCCTCACCCTACCAAATGTTGGATGCATATGCTGTGTCCTGCCTTCCCTCTTTTGCATGTGTGTTTCCCTGTCTGAACATCCTTCACCACACTCCATCCGACTGACTCCTTCTTATCTGGATTTATATCCCCCTACTTGTCTTTCAGTGCTCAACGTGGGCATTACCTCTCCAAAAAGACCGGAGAGCGGAGAGTATAAAATTTCCGTAATTGTAAGCCCAGAGCCCAACATAGCATCTAACACCCAATGGGATATTCTGCAAATGTTTCTGCATAAACAAACCACCTTCAGAGCCAGTTTATAAGTCATTTTTTAAAAAAGAAATTATTTATTTATAGTTACCCTCCCTTTTATGTGGAGATGGGGTCTCATTACATTGCCCAGGCTGGTCTTGAACTCCTGACATCAAGTGATCACCCCACCTTAGCATCCCAAACTGCTAGGATTACATACATGGGCCAGCACACCAGGCCAATAGTTATCCCTTCATAAAATGAAAGGAAAAAGTGGCATTATTAAGTTTGGGTTACCTTATTTCTTAAACTTCCAAATTCTGAGCCCATTGGCAAAAGTTGGAGTCATGCCACCACTAGGGAAATCCTACAGAAACCAAAAGTGCTTCAGAAGTCAGACCAAACCCAAGATCCTAAAATGTCTTCAGCAAAGGTGTCATCAATGGAGTTTATTTTAATCAGTATTTTGAAGGGACAAGCATTAATTTGGATATATGTGTTCTGCTGTTTTTATTGAAAGCAGCCTCAGTATATTACTGGACCTTCCTTCAATTTATGCCCAAGCTTTATTAAGTTTGGTTCACTACAATTTTTGTCCCAGGCCTAATAAATATATATTAGGCTTGGAACAGAAGCATATATATATGTATATGTATATACATATACACACACACATATACACACACACACACTCTCTCAATGTTACTAGTAAAGAAACATAAATTAAATACAAATAAAGTCTTTTTGATCTGTCAAATTCACAAAGATTAATAGAATATCTGATCCTGGCAGTATGCAGTGAGAGAGACACTTTGAAATACTACTGGCAGATGTGGACAGGAACTTTTCTGGAAGGCACTTTGGCATTATATACCTTTAAATATTCTTTAAAATATTCTTGTATTTTTCTTCCCATAAACCCACTTCTGAAAATTTATCTTTAGAAATGGTTAGATGTGCACAATCATTTACGTAAGACAATGTTCAACGGAGCACAACTTAGAATGCCAAATGAAACAGGTACCATATATACCATGGATCCCCCACCCCAGGGCCATGGATTGGTTACAAGAACCCAGCGCACAGCAGGAGGTGAGCAGTGGGCAAGTGAGCATTACTGCCTGAGCTCTGCCTCCTCCTCTTGTCAGATTAGTCAAAGCATTAGATTCTCATAGGAATGTGAACCTTATTGTAAACTGCGCATGTGAAGGATCTAGGTTGTGCGCTCCTTATGAGAATCTAATGCCTGATGATCTGAGGTGAAATGGTTTCATCCCGAAACCACCTACCACCTACCCCCCACACCCCACCTATGTCTGTGGAAAAATCGTCTTCCATGAAACCAGTCTGGGGTGCCAAAAAGGTTGGGGGACCTCTTTTAAGTGTTCCTTTATAGCCATACACTAATATTGGAATAAATTGAAAGCCAACCAGAAGGATACAAAATAGAATGACAACAGTCATCTTTAAGTGATAAAATTACTGCTACATTTTCCTTTCTGTCTCCTAAGTTTTCCAAATACTCTGCAATATACATTTATTATTGTACTCAATTTTCCTTTTTTTTTTTTTTTTTTTTTGGAGACAGGGTCTTGCTCTGTCACCCAGCTTGCAGTGCAGTGGTGTGATCACGGTCACATGGTCTATCATGGCATGATCAACATCCTGGGCTCAAGCAATCCTCCCACCTCAGCCTCCCGAGTAGCTGGAACGATAGCTGTGTGCCAGGCTAATTTTTTGATTTACTGTAGAAAAGAGGTCTCACTATGTTGCCCAGGCTGGTCTCGAACTCCTGGGCTCAAGCAATACACCTACCTCAGTCTTCCAAAATGCTGGGATTATAGGTGTGAGCCACTGCACTTGGCCACTTTATCCACTGTTAAAATATACCAATGTCAACTTAAATACATTCTTACGGAGCTGTACTTAGCCTTAGTACTTCCTCCCCTCCAAACTCTTCTCCCTTTACCACAGCTAACAATGGTTGAAAGTGTGATGTGGATGATTCTGGGACTACTTCTGCATATCAATAAAATATATACATATATAAAAAAACACACTTTATTATCTAGGTGTCATTAAACTATTTATATTGTTCTGCAACTTAATTTTCTGCACTGAACAACACAGTTTAGACACGTTTGTATGTTTTTATATAAATATATATTTATATATTGGCCCAAAGCCAACTAAGATAATGGAATAGAAGGCTCCACCGATCATCCTCCCTGCTACCCTCTTCAAGGACGCCAATTTAACAACTATCTACACAGAAAAAACACTTTCATGAGAACCAAAAATTAGGTGAGCTCTCAATACCTGGTTTTATCTTCATATTGCTGAAAGAGGCACTAAAGAGATAGAAAAAACAGTTTTGAACCCCCGATGCCACCCCCCACCGCCCCCACCTCCTACAGCAGCAGCATGTTGCAGAGAGCATCTCTGGGCATTGCAGGAGAGAGAACACAGCAGCTGTGACGCACTAAACTCAGTGCTGCCCTGTTAGAGCAGAAAGAAAAATCCGACCAAACTCAGCTGATGCCCATCTACACAGATGGAGTATTTATATCAGCCCTACTCAGAAGGGAATCACCTAGCCCAGCAGTTTGAACTTGAGCTTGGACCTCGCCACCAAGGCCTACAGCACTCTGTCTCTCTCAGAGAACTTGAAAGGCAGTTTAGGCCATAAGGACTGTGACACTTAAGACAAGTCCTAGTGCTGAACTAGGCCCAGAGACAATGGAATGGGGCTCACATGACATACTGAGGCACCAGTTGTGGCAGCCAAGTGAGTGCTGAAATCACCCCTCCCCTAACCCCAGGCTACACAGCTGGAGCTCCAAAAGAAACCCCTTCCTTCTGCTTAAGAAGAGGAGAGGGAAAAATGGGCAGGGCTTTGTCTTACATCTTAGATACCAGCTCAGCCACAACAGGACAGGGTAATGTTCAGAGTTGTTAGGCCCCCGTTCCAGGCCCTACCTCCCAGACAACATTTCTTTGTTTTTTTTTTTTTGTTTTGTTTTGTTGTTTTTATTTGTGGGCGGGGGGCAGGGGGCAGGGACAGAGTCTTGCTCTGTCGCCCAGGCTAGAGTGCAATGGTGCAATCGTGGCTCACTGCAACCTCCACCTCTCGGGTTCAAGTAATTCTCCTGCCTCAGTCTCCCAAGTAGCTGAGATTACAGTTGCCCGCCACCACGCCCAGCTAATTTTTTGTATTTTCAGTAGAGACAGGGTTTCGCCATATTGGCCAGGCTGGTCTCAAACTCCTGCCCTCAGGTGATCCACTTACCTCGGCCTCCCAAAGTGCTGGGATTAAAGGCGTGAGCCACTGTGCCCGGCCCCAGACAACATTTCTACACACACCCTGGGCCAGAAGGGAACCTGCTGCCTTGAAGAAAAGAATCCAGTCCTGGCAGTATTCATCACCGGCTAACTGAAGAGCCCTTGGGCCCTGAATAAACAGCATGGATACCCAGGTACTATGCTGAGGGCCTTGAGTCAGCCTCTGAGACTTCCTGGATTCAGGTACCAGCACGGCCACAGGAAGGCAGAGCACCAAGCAGGCTTCTGGGGTCCCCTACTCCAGGACTTGACTTTTGGATGCCATTTCTGGACCTGCCCTGGGTCAGAGGGGAGCCCACTGCCCTGAAGGGTGAGTCCCAGGCCAGGCAGCATCCACCACAAGCTGACTTAAGAACCCTCGGACCTTAAGGGAACATCAACAGTAGTCTGGCAGTACTCCCTGTGGCCTGGGGTGGTGGTGGCTAAAAAGTGAGGTTCCCCTGTCTTTGGAAAAGGAAGAAATGCATCTTGTGGTTTGAGTGGCAGCTCAGCCTCAGACAGAACACCAGCTAGACTTCTAAGGTTTTTGACTCTAGTCCCTGACTCACAAACAGTACCCTTAGACCCACCTGGGACCTGGGGGACCTCCCTGGCCTGAAGGGAAGGACACAGGCCTGGCTGGCGTTGCCATCACCTGACTGTAGAGCCTAAGGGCCTTGAATAAACAGACGGTAGCTAGGGAGTGGTTAGAGCAGACCTTGAGCAAGATCCAGCACTGTGCTGGCTTCAGGTCTGACCCGGCACAATCAGAGTGAGGGTGGCCACAGGGGTGCTTGTGTCACTCCACCCCCATCTTTAGGTGACTCTGAACAAAGACAGAGGCTATGTATCTGGGAGAAAGTAAGGGAAGAGAACAAGAGTCTCTACCTGGTAATCCAGAGAATTCTTCTAGATCTTAGACCATCAAGGTGGTACCTATATGAATCTGCCTGGGGTGCCCCTAATGCAGATACAGCTTAGATCACAACACCCAAGTTCTTTCACATGTCTGGAAAGCCTTCCCAAGAAGGATGGGTAAAAATAAGCCCAGACAGTGAAGACAACAATAAATATCTAACTCTTCCATGCCCAGATACCAAAGGACATCTCACTAGCATCAACACCATCCAGGAAAACATGATTTCACCAAATGAACTAAATAAGGCACCAGGGACCAATCCTGGAGAAACACACATATGTGACTTTTCAGGCAAAGAGTTCAAAATAGCTGTATTGATGAAACTCAAGAAATTCAAGATAATACAGACAAGGAATTCAGAATTATATCAGCTAAATTTAATAAAGAGACTGAAATAATTAAAAGAAATCAAGCAGAAATTCTGGAGCCAAAAAATGCAATTGGCGGCCAGGCATAGTGGCTCATGCCTGTAATCCCAGCATTTTGGGAGGCCGAGGTGGGCGGATCACTTGAGGCCAGGAGTTTGAGACCAGCCTGGCCAGCATGGTGAAACCCTGTCTCTACTAAAAATACAAAAAATTAGCCGGGCATGGTGGTGCGTGCCTGTAATCCCAGCTACTTGGGAGACTGAGGCATGAGAATCGCTTGAACCCAGTAGGTGGAAGTTCCAGTGAGCCACGATTGCACCAATGCACTCCAGTCTGGGTGATGGAGTGAGACTCCATCTCGAAAAACAAAAAACAAAAAACAAAAAAAGGCAATTGGCATACTGAATACTGCACCAGAGTCCTTTAATAGCAGAAATGATCAAGCAGAAGAAAAAAACAGTGAGCTTGAAGCTTGAAGACAGGCTATTTGAAAATACACAGTCAGAGGAGATAACAGAAAAAAGAATATAAAATGATTAAGCATGGCTACAGGATCTAGAAAACAGCCTCAAAAGGACAAATCTAAGAGTTATTGGGCTTAAAGAAGATGTAGAGAAAGACAGGGTAGAAATTTTATTCAAAAGGATATAACAGGGAACTTCCCAAACCTAGAGAAAGATATCAATATCCAAGTACAAGAAGGTTACAGAACACCAAGCAAATTTAACCCAAAAAGGACTACCTCAAGGCATTTAATAATTAAATACCCAAAGGTCACAGATAAAGAAAGGCTCCTAAAAGCAGCAAGAGGCTGAGGATGGTGGTTCACACCTGTAATCCCAGCACTTTGAGGGACCAAGGCAAGAGCATCACTTGAGCCCAGGAGTTTTTGTTTGTTTCCAACTTTTATTTTAGCTTCAGGGGTACATATGCCCAATATGCAGGTCTGTTACATAGGTAAACATGTGACGTGGTGGTTTGCTGCACAGTTCATCCCATCACCCAAGTATTGCCCAGAATCCACTAACTATTCTCCCTAATTCTCTCCCTCCTCCCACCCACTATCCTCCACTAGGCCCCAGTGTATGATGTTCCCCCCTTGTGTCCATGTATTCTTATCATTTAGCTCTCACTTATAAGTGAGAACACGTGGTATTTGTTTTTCTGTTCCTGCATTACTTTGCTAAGGATAATGGCCTCCAGTTCCATCCATGTCCCTGCAAGGACATGATCTTATTCTCTTTTATGGATACATAGTTATACCATGATGTATATGTACCACATTTTGTTTATCCAGTCTATCACTGATAGGTATCTAACTGGATTCCATGTCTTTGTTATTGTAAATAGTGCTGCAATGAACATACATGTGCATGTGTCTTTATAACAGAACAATTTCTATTCCTTTGGGTACATACCCAGTAATGGGATTGCTGCATCAAATGGCATTTCTGTTTCTAGGTCTTTGAGGAATCACCACATTCTCTTCAATAATGGTTGAACTAGGCCGGGCGCGGTGGCTCAAGCCTGTAATCCCAGCACTTTGGGAGGCCGAGGCGGGCGGATCACAAGGTCAGGAGATCGAGACCACAGTGAAACCCCGTCTCTACTAAAAATACAAAAAAAAAAATTAGCCGGGCGCGGTGGCGGGCGCCTGTAGTCCCAGCTACTCAGGAGGCTGAGGCAGGAGAATGGTGGGAACCCGGGAGGCGGAGCTTGCAGTGAGCCGAGATTGCGCCACTGCACTCCAGCCTGGGCAACAGCGTGAGACTCGGTCTCAAAAAAAAAAAAAAAAAATGGTTGAACTAATATACACTCCCACCAATACTGTAAAAGCATTCTTTTTTCTCCACAACCTCACCAGCATCTGTTATTTTTTGAATTTTTAATAATAGCAATTCTGACTGGTGTGCGATGGTATCTCCTAGTGGTTTTGATTTGCATTTCTCTAATCAGTGATGTTGAGTTTTTTTAAAATATGTTTGTTGGCTGCACGTATGCCTTCTTTTGAGAAGTGTCTGTTCATGTCCTTTGCCCACTTTTTAAGAGTTTTTTTTTTTTCCTTGTAAATTTGTTTAAGTTTCTTATAGATGCTGGATATTAGAACTTTGTCAGATGCATAGATTACAGAAATTTTCTCCCATTCTGTATGGTGTCTGTTTACTCTGTTGATAGTTCCCTTGGCTGTGCAGAAGCTCTTTAGTTTAATTAGATCTCACTTGTCAATTTTTGCTTTTGTCACGACTGTTTTTGGCATCTTCATCATGAAATCTTTGCCCATGCCTATGTACTGAATGGTACTGACCAGGTTTCCTTTCAGGGTTTTACAGTTTTAGGGTTTACGTTTAAGTCTTTAATCTATCTTGATTTTTGTATATGGTATAAGAAAGGAATCCAGTTTCAATTTTCTGCATACAGTTAGCCAGTTCTTCCAGTACCATTTATTAAATGGGAAATCCTTTCTCCACAGTCTGTTTTGGTCAGATTTGTTGAAGATCAGATGATTGTAGGTGTACGGTCTTATTTCTGGGTTCTCTATTCTATTCCATTGGTCTATGTGTCTGTTTTTGTACCAGTACCATGCTGTTTTGGATACTATAGCCCTGTAGTATAGTTTGAAGTCACGCAGTGTGACGCCTCCAGCTTTGTTCTTTTTGCTTAGGATTACCTTGGCTATTTAGGCTCGTGTGTTCCATATGAATTTTAAAATACTTTTTTTATAATTCTGTGAAGAATGTCAATGGTAGTTTAATAATAATAGCATTGAGTCTATAAATTCCTTTGGGCAGTATTGCCATTTTAATGATACTAATTCTTCCTATCCATGAGCACGGAATGTTTCTCCATCTGTTTACATCATCTCTGATTTCTCTGGGCAGTGGTTTGTAGTTCTCCTTGAAAAGGTCCTTACTTTCCTTATTAGCTGTATTCTTAGGTATTTTATTCTTTTTGTGTTAATTGTGAATGGAAGTTCACTCATGATTTAGCTCTTGGATCATCCATTGTTGGTGTATAGGAATGCTGGCGATTTCTGCAAATTAATTTTGTATACTGAGACTCTGCTGAAGTTGTTAATCAGTTTAAGAAGCTTTTGGAGGCCAGGAGTTTGAGAACAAGCTGGATAACATAGTGAGACCCCCATCTCTACAAAAAATAAATAAACAAAAGCAGCAAGAGAAAAGAAACAAATAACATAAAATGGAGCTGCAATATATCTGGCAACAGACTTTTCAGTGGAAACCTTACAGGCCATGAGAGAGAGGCATGACATATTTCAAGTGCTGAAGGCAAAAAACTTTTACCCTAAAATAGTATATCCAGGGAGAATATCCTTCAAACACGAAGGAGAAATAAAGACATTCCCAGACAAACAAAAGCTGAGGCATTTCATCAACACTAGACCTTTCCTGCAAGAAATGCTAAAGGAAGTACTGTAATCAGAAAGAAAACAATGTTAATCAACAATAAGTAATCACCTGAGGGTACAAAACTCCCTGGTAATAGTAAGTACATAGAAAAACACAGAATATTATAACACTGTAACTATGGTGTGTAAACTACCCCTACCCTAAGTAGAAGAGTAAATGATTAACCAATCAAAAATAGTAACTACGACAACTTTTCAAGACATAGTCAGTACAAGAAGATAAAAACAGAAACAACAAAATGATTAAAAGTGGGGGTATGAAGTTAAGACATAGAGTTCTTATTAGTTTTCTATTTGCTTGTTTCCTTGCTTATGCAAATAGTGCTTTATTGTGTTAAAATAATGGATTATAATATTTGCAAGCCTCATGATAACCTTAAACCAAAAAATATACAATGGACACATGCAAAATAAAATGCAAAAAACTAAACCATATCATCAGAGAAAATAACCTTTGCTAGAGGAAAATGAAAAAGAAAGAAAGAAGGAATAGAAGACCACAAAACAACTAGAAAACAAATAATAAAAGGGCAGAAGTATTACCACTGAATGTAAATGGACTAAACTCTCCAATCAAAAGACAAAGACTGGCTGAATGGATTTAAAAAAAAAAAAAAAAAAGACTGATTGATCTGTTGCCTACAAGAAACACTTTACCTATAAAGACACACATAGGCTAAAAACAAAGGGATGGAGAAAGATAGTACATGTCAATGGAAACCCACCTCCCCCCCTCCAAAAAAAAACAAGAGATACTATATTTGTATCAAACACAATGGATTTCAAAAAAAAACTATAAGAAGACACAAAGAAAGTCAGTATATAATGATAATAGGGTCAATTCAGCAAGAGAATATAATAATTTTAAATATATATGAACTCAACACTGGAGCGTGTAGATATATAAAGCAAATATTATTATAGATAAGGAGATAGACCACAGTACGATAAGAGCTAGAGACTTCAACACCCCACATTCAGGACTCGACAGTTCTTCCAGACAGAAAATCAACAAAGAAACATCAGACGTAATCTGCACTATAGACCAAATGGATCTAATAGATATTTACAGAACATTTCATCCAGGAGCTACAGAATACACATTCTTTTCCTCAGCACATGGATCATTCTCAAGAATAGTCCATATTTAGGTCACAAAACAAGTCATAAAACATGCAAAAGTTCTGAAGTAATATCAAGTATATTCTTTGACCATAATGAAGTAAAACTAAAAATTAATAAGAGGAATTTTGGAATCTGTACAAATACATAGAAATTAAATAATATGCTCCTGAATGACCAGTAGGTTAAAGAAGAAATTAAGAAGGAAATTGAAAAATTTCTTGAAACAAATGATAATGGAAACACAACATAGCAAAACCTATGTGATACACTAAAAGCAGTACTAAGAGGGAATTTTACAGCTGGAAGTGCCTACATCAAAGAAGAGGAAAAGGCCGGGTGCAGTGGCTCACGTCTGTAATCCCAGCACTTTGGGAGGCCGAGGTGGGTGGATCACTTGAGACCAGGAGTTCAAGATCAGCTTGCCAACATGGTGAAAGAAACCCCATCTCTACTAAAAAATAATACATGGGCATATACCCAAAGGACTATAAATCATGCTGCTATAAAGACACATGCACGCGTATGTTTACTGCAGCACAATTCACAATAGCAAAGACTTGGAACCAACCCAGTGTCCATCAATGATAGACTGGATTAAGAAAATGTGGCACATATACACTATACACCATGGAATACTATGCAGCCATAAAAAAGGATGAGTTCATGCCCTTTGTAGGGACATGGATGAAGCTGGAAACCATCATTCTGAACAAACTCTCGCAAGGACAGAAAACCAAACACCGCATGTTCTCACTCATAGGTGGGAATTGAACAATGAGAACACTTGGACACAGGGTGGGGAACATCATACACTGGGGCCTGTCGTGGCGTGTGGGGAAAGGGGGATAGCATCAGGAGATATACCTAAGGTAAATAATGAGTTAACGGGTACAGCACACCAACATGGCACATGTATACATATGTAACAAACCTGCACATTGTGTACATGTACCATAGAACTTAAAGTATAATAATAAAAAAGCATAATAATAATAATATAAAAATTAGCCAGGCATGTGCCTGTAGTCCCAGTTACTTGGGAGGCTGAAGCATGAGAATTGCTTGAACTCAGAAGGTGGAGGCTGGTAGTGAACCAAGATCACGCCACTGCATGCCAGCCTGGGAGATACAGCAAAACTCTGTCTCAAAAAAAAAAAAAAAAAAAAAAGGAAAAAGGAAAAATTTCAAATAAACTAACAATAAAACTCAAAGAACTAGAAAAGTAAGTGCAAACCAAACCCAAAATTGGTAGAAAATAAATAATTTTAAAAATCTAGAGGAAATGGACAAATACTTAGACACATATCACCTACCAAGATTGAACCAAGAAGAAATCCAAAAGCTGAAGAGACCAATAACAAGTAATGAGATAGAAGCTGTAATAAAAAGTCTCCAGTAAAGGAAAACCTGAGACTCAATGGTTTTACTGCTGAATTCTACCAATCAGTTAAAGAAGAAGTAATGCCAACCCTACCCAACCTATTCCAGGAAATAGAGGAGGAGGGAATACTTCTAAACTAATTCTACAAGGCTAGTATTTCCGTGATACCAAAACCAGACAAAGACACATCAAAAATAAAACTACAGGACAATATCTCTGATTAATATTAATGTAAAAATCCTCAACAAAATACTAGCAAACTGAATTCAACAATGCATTAGAAAGATTATTTATCATGACCAAACGGAATTTATCCCTGGGATGCAAGGATGGTTCAACATAGGCAAATCAATCAGTGTAATACATTATATCAACCAAATGAAGGACAAAAATCATATGATCATTTCAATTGTGCAGAAAAAGCATTTGATAAAATTCAACATCCCTTCATGATAAAAACCCTCAAAAACTAGGTATAGAAGGAATATACCCCAACATGATAAAAAATCATGTATGACAGACCCATAGCTAGTATCATACTGAATGGGGAAAAATGGAGAGCCTTTCTTCTAATATCTGGAACATAACAAGGATATCCATTTTCACCACCGTTATTTAACATACTGGAAGTCCTAGCTAGCGCAATCAAACAAGAGAATGATATAAAGACCATCCAAATTTGGAAGGAAGAAATCAAATTATCCTGTTTGCAGATTATAAGATCTTATATTTGGAAAAACCTAAAGGCTCCACAAAATAAAAACTATCAGAACTGATAAACAAATTCAGTAAAGTTGCAGGATACAAAATCAACATACAAAAATCAGTAGCATTTCTGTATGCCAACAGTGAACAATGTGTAAAAGAAATTAAAAAGTAATCTCATTTACAATAGCCACACATAAAATCAAATACTTAGGAATTAACCAAAGAAGTGAAAGATCTCCATAATAAAAACTATAAAACACTGATTAAAGAAATGGAAGAAGACACCAAAAAATTGAAAAATATTCCATGTTCATGGATTGGAAAAATCAATATTATTAAAATGTCCACACTACACAAAGAAATCTACAGATTAAATGTAAACCCTATCAAAGTACCAATGACATTCTTTACAAAAATATAAAAAATCCTAAAATTTATATGAAACCACAAAAGATCCACAACGGCCACAGCCATCCTAAGCAAAAAGAACAACATTGGAAGAATCACGTTACCTGACTTCAAATTATACTACAGAGTTATAATAACCAAGACAGCATGGCACTGGCATAAAAACAGACACATACGCCAGAAAAGCAGAAAAAAATAACTTAAAAACAAATCCACACACCTACAGTGAACTCATTTATGACATGAATGCCAAGAACATACACTGAGGAAAAGACAGTCTAATAAACGGTGCTGGGAAAACTGAAAATCCATACGTAGAAGAATAAAACTATACCCCTATCTCTTATCGTATACAAAAATCAAATAAAAATGGAGTAAATACTTAAATCTAAGACCTTAAACTATGAAACTACTACAAGAAAATGTTGGGGAGAATCTATAGGACATTGGTCTGGGCAAAAATTCCTTGAAAAACACCCTACAACCACAGGCAACCAAAGTAAAAATGGACAAAAGGGATCACATCAAGTTAAAAGTCTTCTGCAAAGTATAGAGTCAACAAAGTGAAGAGACAACCCCCAGAATAGAAGGAAAATATGTGCAAGCTACCCATCTGACAAGGGATTAATAACCAGAACATATAAGGAGTTCAAACAACTCTACAGGAAAAAATCTAATAATCCAATCAAAAATGTGCAAAGATTTGAATAGACATTTTTCAAAAGAAGACACACAAATGGCAAACAGGCATATGAAAAGGTCCTCAACATCACTGATCATTAGCGAAATGCAAATCAAAACTACAATGAGATGTCATCTTATTCCAGTTAAAATGGCTTATATCCAAAAGACAGGCAATAACAAATGCTGGCAAGGATGTGGAGAAAAGGCAACCCTCATACACTGAGTGTGAGCATGTAAATTAGTACAACCACAATGGAGTACAGTTTGGAGGTTCCTTTAAAAACTAAAAATTGATTACTATATGATTCAGAAATCCTACTGCTGGGTATATACCCAAAAGAAAGGAAATCAGTATATCAAAGAGATATCTGGACTTCTATGTTTGCTGCAGCACTATTTACAATAGCTAAGATCTTGAAGCAAACTAAGTGTCCATCAATAGATGAATGAATAAAGAAAATGTAGTACATATACACAACGGAGTATCATGCAACCATGAAAAAGAATGATATGCAGTCATTTGCAACAACATGGCTATAACAGGAGATCATTATGTTAAATGAAGTAAGCCAGACACAGAAAGGCAAACATTACATGTTCTCATTTGTGGGATTAAAAAAACTTTTTAAATGAACTCATGGACACAGAGAGTAGAATGATGCTTACTGGAGGCTAGGAAGGGTAGTCGGGGGCTGGGGAGGAGGTGGGGATGGTTAATGGGTACAAAAAAAAAATAGAATGAATAAGACCTACTATATGATCTATAAGATAGCACAACAGGGTGACAATAGTCACTAATAACTCCCTACATTTTAAAATAAAGAGTTTAATTGAATTATTTTTAATTCAAAAAATAAATGCTTGAGGGGATGGATACCCCATTCTCCATAATGTGTTTATTTTTTATTTTTCAAATACTTTAAGTTCTAGGGTGCATGTGCACAACGTGCAGATTTGTTACATATGTATACATGTGCCATGTTGGTGTGCTACACCCATTAACTCGTCATTTACATTAGGTATATCTCCTGATGTTATCCCTCCCCCTTCCCCCTAACCCCACAACAGGCCCTGGTGTGTGATGTTCCCCACCCTGTGTCTAAGTGTTCTCGTTGTTCAATTCCCACCTATGAGTGAGAACATGCGGTGTTTGGTTTTCTGTCCTTGCGAAAGTTTGCTCAGAATGATGGTTTCCAGCTTCATCCATGTCCCTACAAAGGACATGAACTCATGCTTTTTTATGGCTGCACAGTATTCCATGGTGTATATGTACCACATTTTCTTAATCCAGTCTATCATTGATGGACATTTGGGTTGGTTCCAAGTCTTTGCTATTGTGAATTGTGCCGGAGTAAACATATGCGTGCATGTGTCTTTATAGCAGCATGATTTATAATCCTTTGGGTATATACCCAGTAATGGGATGGTGGGGTCAAATGGTATTTCTAGTTCCAGATGCTTGAGGAATTGCCACACTGTCTTCCCATGATGTACTTATTTCACACTGTATGCCTATATCAAAATATCTCATGTACCTCATAAATACATGTACCTACTATGTACCCACAAAATTAAATAATAAAATAATAAAAATACTTTCATATCTACTTATCTATAAAAAACTATTTCATTACTTTTCAGGGGACAGGTGGTTTTTGATTACATGAGAATTTCTTTAGTGGTGATTTATGAGATTTTGGTGTACCCTTCACCTAAGCAGTGTACACTATGCCCAATGTGTACTCTTTTATCCCATCCCCCTCTCCCCCCTTTCCCCAAATCCCCAAAGTCCATTATATCATTCTTATGGCTTTGCATCTTCATAGTTTACCTCCCACTTATAAGTGAGAACACAAGATATTTGGTTTTCCATTCCTGAGTTACTTCACTTAGAATAATGGTCTTCAACTCCATCCAAGTTGCTGCAAATGTCATTATTTTGTTTCTTTTCACAGCTGAGTAGTATTCCATGGTGTATATATACCACATTTCCTTTACCCACTCGTTGGTTGATGGACATTTGGATTAGTTCCATATTTTTGCAACTGCAAATTGTGCTACTATAAACATGAGTGTGCAAGTGTCTTTTTCATGTAATGACTTCTTTTCCTTTGGGTAGATACCCAGTAGTGGGACTGCTGGATTGAATGGTAGTTCTACTTTTAGTTCTTTAAGGAATCTCCATACTGTTTTCCATATTGGTTGTACTAGTTTACATTCCCACCATCAGGGTAAAGGTATTTCCTTTTCACCACATCCATGCCAACATCTATTATTTTTTTATTTTTAAATTATGGCCATCTTTGCAGGAGTAAGGTGGTACCTCATTGTGGTTTTAATTTGCATTTATAGTTAGTGACATTGAACATTTTTTCACATGTTTGTTGGCCATTTGTCATACACATGTACTTCTTTGTAAATGTATGAAGCAATATGTTACAGTAAAAAATTAAATAGAGCTTGACTATTTTGCCTCTGGGACAAAAGCTCATAATGTAACACTATCACCAACTCCAAATAGAATTTTGATGAGGTCAGAGTTAAAGCAGACATTCTCTTTCCATGGGAGAGTAAACAGAAGGAAATAACAGGGATGATTCATTTGGCATAAGACCATCTCTTGATCACTATTCCTTACACAGTACATATCACTCTGGATGACATGAATTATCAGATTCCTATGGAAATTATCAGATTCCCTAAAATTTCTCCCCACCCCCCGCATGTTAACCAACAATCAGGAGGTAAGCACATTTTTCATTTTACAGAAATGTTGTTCTTGTTTTTAAGTTGTTTGATTAGGTCAGTAAGTCTTTCCAAGGCCCTAAATTAAAGAAATTGTCACAGTTTTTTCAGCAACATGCATGAGCAATTTCAGCGAAGTATTATTTGCACCTTGTGAATAAACTGCATTATTTTAATTACCAAAAAGGTATGACTCTTTTTTTCCAAGAATGAGTGACTACTTAGAGATACTTACCCAAGAGATTAAGGCAGCATCTAGTTCTAAAAACTTGGGCCTCAACATACCAAATTTAACTCTTTAAAATAAAATATTGGGAACTCCCAATTTCTCTGATTTTAGATAAAGCAAACAAATGTAGTTCTACATTTTCATTCTGAACCATAAATGCTCTCTATGCATACTCTTTCTGCTGAAAGTATTCAATTGTTTTCCCAGAATCTATAAAACCTCATCAGTAACCTTTACAAATAAAAAAGAAGATTAATTCTTCAGCTGACTATATTGATTTCAGCCTCCCTATAACACTGGGAGACTGAAGGAATAATTCTAATATTCATGACTCATGTTCAATAGAGAGAAAGGTATGATTTGAGCTTCCCTATAACACTGGGAGACTGAAGGAATAATTGTAATATTCATGACTCATGCTCAATAGAGAGAAAGGTATGATGCCCTTCAGAGAAAGCAAGTCACTGGAGTGACATCTCTTCACATGATAGCCTTTTGTATACTTATAGTATCAAGGTAAAGCAATTCACTGGTCTATTACATTTTTGCCAGCCTTTCCTGAAAGTATCAGTATGAAATCAAGTGAACAAGAGATGCCTGAAGGAATGTAGTCATCTACTGAAACTAAGATGTAAAATTCTTGAAAAAAAGTAAGTAACATTTCAGGTTTAATTCAATAACCAATTACAAGTACCTTCCTATTTTTTTCTCTGTGCAAATTCTTTTTTTTCGGTTTCTTAGTAACAATCAGGCAAAATTTGTCAAAATATCATTTATGTCCAAGACTAGAACTTCTCTAGTAGCTTCTCCTAAAAACCTTCCCCCGTTTCCCTCCCTCACTCCTCCCCTAGGAAGACAGCATAGGGCTTGAGGTCTTGCAGGAAGCGCCACTGGCAGTAATACCTTATGTAACTTCTCACTTGTCAGGCTTTCTTTACTTAGTGTTCCCAAAATAGGTGTGCAGACCACTGATGGGATGAAGAGCTTAATTTAAGCTCACAGATACACTTACTTTTAATACAAAAGTATATGTTAGAAAAATAAACAACTAGCTAATAAAACCAATGATTTTATAATTATTATTGGCAAGGATAAGGATAAGTAAAATGGTGACTCGATGTAAAGTTGACTAAAAGAAACAGTACTTCATAGTTAAGTGGTACAAAGCCATACCCAATTCATATAGGGCTATGTAACTGGAAACATTTAGGAAGCTTCTGATGCTACCAGTATCTTTGCTCCTCTGTGCCAACCTCAGACAGCATCCTCAGTGATACTTATACCTTCTATTGCTTCCTCTCAGCTAGATATTTCTATGAGTAGCTAACCCTACCTACATTTTTCTAATCTTTAAACAAATACACTAACAAAGACCCTCTCTCACTTCCCTTTCAGCCACAGCTCTTTCTCTTCCCACTCCCCAAATCTTAGACAGTCAGCTACCACTGCTGGCTGACTGCACATTCACACCTCCCTCTCATTTCTCCACACACTCAGCTCAGGTTCCCTGCCCCCGTCCCCCAGCCCCAGTATATAACCGACCTGACGATAAACCCAAGGATAACTTCAATCATTATCTCACTTTATCTTTCAGCAGCATTCAACAGAGTTAACCACCAAATCATCTGCCATCTGCCAAGCTATTACGGTTTCCCTTCTTCTCTGGTATGTTTTACTTTGTTTTGATCTTTTTCTTTTTTTAGTTTCCTCCGCTGGCTTCTTTTCCCTTTAAGACTGTGAACGCTAGCATTTCTCATGGTCATTCCTCAGGCTCACTACCCTTCTCATTCCATATAGGCTCCCTAAGTAACCTCATCCACTCTCCCAGCTTCAACTATTGTCCATATGCTGATGATTCCCAAATCCATGTCTCCAGTTCAGGTCTCCACTCTGAGCTTCTGACTTGTTTATTTGGCCAACTTGGATGTTCTATAGGAATCTCAATGACAATGCGACCCAAATGGAACTTACCCACTCTCCCTATGTTTCTACTGTAGATGAAGAAGAGCATTCACCTTGCCACCCAAGCCAGAGACCATAGTCCTTGACTTCTGTCCTGAAATGTGCTCATCCAATCAGTCCCCAAGCCTGCCTCCCCAGTATACAGGCAGACCTCTCACCACCTTACCATCATGTCAACAGAGGCCACTGCCATCCCTTGCCTCATCAACTACTACTGGCCTCGGAACTGGTCCCATCCTCACTATCATCTTCATAATACATGAATTTAGCCTCTACATCATCTTAGGATCAGGCCCCCAACAGCCTAGCATGTATAACAAGGCCCCACACAGCTGGTTCCCCAGTGCTGTCTCTCAGATTGCGTTCTAGCTACATGGAGAACATTCCAGCTCTTCAAAATCTCCAATATCTTCTTGCCTTTGGATCTCTACACATACCTGAGACACTCTCTTCCCACAGTCCTGGGCTCACAGCCACTCCTGGGTTAGGTCTCAGCTTAGACACCACTGTGGACTTCCCTATCACGTCACCCACCACCCTTCATTGTAACTCTATTTTAATATCTGCCTTCCTCTTTCCACTGCACATTGCACGAGCGCAGTGAGCACACGTGTCTCACTCATCACTGCATTTCCAAGAAGTGGCATCATTCTTGGCACAGTGGTTGATACTCAACAACCACTTACTGAACGAGAAATACAGCTATTCAGCCACCAAAAGAAAATGAGGTATCTGTAGGTCCTTAAAGCAAAACTGTCTGAAACAGCAAAAATACCAATTTCACTGAGTATAGTAAACATTATTTTGTTTTGCAACTACCTAAAGAATGCTGTGCAAATGGCCATGAGACTCTACCAGTTTTCAGCATCAAGCCAAGACACACTTTGTTCTGAGATAACTGAATGGTTTCCTGTCTCACAAATAAACTGTCACCCAACAGTTACCTTGCTTACTTCCTTCAAGGCTCTTTTGCAGACTTCATACTTCGGAGAGTCCTTAGGTGTTTTTTGACAGATAGTCTGTAATGAAATAAAGGTGAACAAAATTTATTGATTTATTTTATTCAGTAAAATAAAACCAATGTCCAGCCATATCCTCTTACTCATAGCAAACAATGCCAAACATGGTATTATGGATGAGTATGAGGATAATATTAAAACCCAATTTAAAAACCAGGAAATAATCTTTAAACACAGGATCCAAGTCCATCCAGGGAATGGTTAAGTAAGAAGATAGGTGGGCACCCTGGTTTCAAATCCCAGCTCTGCCCCTTACTAGTTATGCAACCTTGGGCAAGTCACGGACTCTGTCTTTATAAGCCTCTCTTTCCTCATCTGTAAAACTGGGGTGATGCCAAATACATCACAAGGTTGTTACAAGTGTTAATGATAATTTATGTAAAGCTCTTTATGAGTGCCTGGCATATGGTATGCCCTCAATAAATAAGAGTTACTTTAATTATCACCATTGTAATCATTGTTATTAGAGGCAATTATATTTGTAGATGATACATTTTGAATAAAAAGAACAGCCGGGCACAGTGGCAGCACTTTGGGAGGCCAAGACGGGCAGAATGCTTGAGTCCAGGAGTTCAAGACCAGCCAGGGCAATATGGAGAAACCCCATCTCTACAAAAATACCAAAAAAAAGATTATCCAGGCATGGTGGTATGCACCTGTGGTCCCAGCTACTCAGGCGGCTAAGGTGGGAGGGTCACTTGAGCCCAGGAGGTGAAGGTCGGAGTGAGCCGAGATCACACCATTGCACTCCTGGGTGACAGAGTCTCAAAGAAATAACAACCAACCAACCAAAAAAAAAAAAAAAAAAAAAAAAAAGGAGCAAGGGAAAAAGAGCCTGCTAGATTTTCTGTGATATATTTATACTGAGAAATTTCATTTGTGAATTTCATTTGTGATAGTAAAATCAAGGTCAAACAGGGTCAATTCCCGGTAAATTTAATTACTTATAACTTTAAAGTTATACACACACATTCAAAGTCCAAGGAACCAATTTAATTATTGAAACTGTTTATTTCAATTAACAAGCTTAACTGAATTTTCAAATGAGGTAAAATTGAAGAGACACTACTTTAAGTACATTTATATTCTGTCTAAATGGCCAGATTTCCACACATGAGAAACAGTTTAGAGCAACAGGCATCAGGCAGAGGTAGAAAGTAGCTGGGGACTAGCAAGTCACTGGTCCCTTAAATATACAGAAGCACCAAGCCAAGCCATCTGAAAGTCAGGCATCAAGATTTTTAACTATGTGCTATGTGAGAAACACAGAATGCACCATCTGTGGAGGTTCTTATAGTTTTTGACTACGACCTACTGTAAGAAATACTTTTACACTGCAACCAGCACACATGCACACATAAATGAACCAGGATTTTATGAAACAGTATTTAACCACTTTATGAGCAATGTACATACGCTCATAATTCAAAAATCAGTTTTATGACCCACTAATGGGTATGAAAGCAGCATGAAAAATACTGGTTTATGTCTCTGAGAGCAGGCATTCGAAGCTGGACTCCATATATTGATATTTTATGTAAAATTCTGTGCATACACAAACTCTCTGGGAAGAAAAGCTATATAGCTTTACTCAGAATCTCAATGGGGTCTGTGGCTTAAAAAAAGTTTAAAGCCTACTGAGCAATCAGCATGAATCTCCAACACTGTATAACATAATGTGTTAGATTTTGGAGTCCCATTCTATACAAGTAAATTTCTCAAATTTAAAAAGGCTATAAAAGGCTTGGCGATCATAGCATATATAAAATCTGGAAAACATGTTTAAAATGCATTTCATTTATTTTTATTCTTTTATTTCAATTCTCAAAGAGGAATAAAACGCATTTTCAGAAGAAGAAAAATAATCTGAAAATTCCAAAGTCTAACATTACAAGAAATGTTATATTTGCAAAGCGCTCACTTCTTGTTTAAAAAAAATAGTCACATTTGAAATAATATTTCCTTATATGGACCAAAGTTTCCTTCTTAAGCCAAAATTTGATTTTGATAACTTGGCAGCATTCTATCTTTAAACATGATAAATACTGATTTCAAAGAAAAAAAAAAATCAGAAAGTGAAATGTTCAAAACTGCAAGCTTCCCAAAATGCACACAGGAGGGAAGTTCCCGGATTATAGGAGACGGGTGGAGAAGGTGTAAAGGCAGTAGAACGAGGTGAACTTGAGGAGCACAAGGGTGCTGTGAATCCTGAAATATCTGACAAAACCTCTCCAAAACTGCAGCAGTCAGCTAAATGCTCATGATCCCAAGCTTTTACACATTTCAAAATTTCAGCATTTTTAAAGAATATATTTTAAGAATTTACAATGGGAAACAGAAGGTGAAATTTACTTTGTAACCTTCATCATAATTTTTAATATATATTTTACTTTAATTAGTAAAAATCAGGTATGTAAAAAGTTGACCTTATATCAACATTATGATCCAATTTTAAAGTAGGATTGTAACAAAATATTTTCTAATTAGATCCAAAAGACACTCTGTGGTCCACTGCTGGGGTGGCCCCTATGTCGAGCCACCCTGTTTTCTCTTCTGCTGCTCTAGCAGCTCCAGTGCAGCCAGTGGCAGACTCTCCTGCCCATAGCCTACCTGTCTTTCCAGCTGCACGTACTACTAGGCAGATTCCACTCACTCTTCCCAGTCATGTCTTGCCATTATTCAAAGTCAAACACTTGCTTTCTTCATGAATGCTGCCTAACACAAGAAGGATGCTGGGCTTTCCTCATTCACTTTGCACAATGATAA